>NC_137032.1:4237500-4357500 GCF_032717465.1 Coenobita brevimanus | reverse complement strand
TTGAATAGGCAGTCTTTAAGTGATGTATTATGAACTTAAACCCATTGAATTTGTTGACATTTTTTTTTTTAACCTCGACAGCTCCAGACTATTTTATTTAAAACTATGTGAGAGTTGTCACGTATTAAATGGGTTAATAAAGGCTGTATCTATCCCTTCCAGTTCGAAATGTGTCTCCTGAAGAAAATCGTCTGATGATGGTAACAGTACTCGTATGGTGCGTCATCGTTGTGAAGGGAATAATAGAAAAAAAAATGCATATAAAAGCGAGTTATAGTCAATATTAATTATACTCGATGGATGCCTTCATGTGGTGGCACCGATATACCTGGGCAGCTTAATTGCCAGGTTATACAAACATCCCCTCTCCACTTCTTCGTGACTAGCACGATATTCTAGCCTTAATCTTTTGCCACAGCTCCGCATTTAAGGTGAAGAGGTGGCAGTTTTAGGCCAAGTTAGAGTGAGAGGAGGAAAGGTCACCGTAAATGAAGCACTAGTGAAAGAAAAAAATGAACTGCAATTAATTCTGATAAAACTGAATTTTTGTTAGCGAATTTACGCTGATCAAAGGCTAGAGCGTTCATTTTCCGGGTTCATTAGGTCATCAGTACATACAATATAGGGCCATCAGTACATACAATATACAGTAGGGTTGTTTTTTAGGTAGCATACATTGCAGAGTTTCCTAGCACCTTTACCTACCGATTTATTTGGTATATTTTATTCTAATATTCTTTGGTCCACGTTATTTCATGCTATTTTAATTTAGACACAGCTTGCATAACCGAAGTACAAGAGGATATAGAGGCGAAATGTAGAATAAATTGCCAAGTAAAGGGTGTTGCGATAGTAGTTTGAATCACAAAAGTACAAGAGGACATAGAGTCGGAATATAGAATAGATCGCTAAGGAAAAGGTGTTAGGACAGTATTTTGGCTCAGTCTGCTGTTGTACGAGTATGTGTAAGCGTGGTGATAGGTGTGGCTTATCCATGTTTTTTGATGTGTTGCATGACAAGCCAGATTTGACAACACTGAATAAGCCGTCCCAGCAACACATGAGAGTTTGAAGGACGCAGTGGAAGAATGAGCTGGGCAATGCTATCTCCCTCCCTCTTACGAAAACAAATATTTGCGGCAGAGAATTGGGCGTAAGTGAATCCGGGACGTACGATAACTCCCGGCAATACTATCTCCCTCCCCCCTACGAAATACTTACGACAGACAATTGAGCGTAAGTGAACCGGGATGTACGATGACTCCCAGGGTCTGTGTGGCTCGTAGGGTCTGTGTAGGATATAGAACCAACTCAGCACTGACAACTTCCTGTGTGACTGGGAAAGTGTGTTTGGCCCGTATGGTGTGTGTAGTGAATATGACCAAACTCTACAGTACTAACTCCTCGTGTGTGGCCCGTATGGTGTGTGTAGTTTAGATAACCAGACTGAACAGTACTAACTCTCCGTATATGTACGAGTAGTGTACCTGGCCAAACTCTACGGTACTAATTCTCCGTGTCGGCCAAGGCATTAAGTCGGGCTAACACGGAATGGCGCGCCGCTGAATATTGATGCGGTGAACATTGTAATCCTGTGATTCTGCCCTCTGTCAGGATTAACTCACAGTCAGCCCCTCCCAGCAGTACAGTGCACCAGGTTGCAGTGCACCAGGCTGTAGAGTGCACATATTCACTGTTTTCATTGTTAGTATTACCTTCATTACCTTGACATCTGTATATTTTACCTTGCTACGAGAAGGCGATTTTATGTCATAGAAAATATTGAGAAATTTGAAGGAGGCTTCTTAGTTAATTAAGACTCCGTCGATGATGCTTCACTTTTTCTAATCTATCTATCTGTCTGTCTATCTGTCTATCTATTTTTGAGGCTGAGTTACTGTAGATTATCTTTGCCGGAGATTTTCGTCCTTTTTCAGCTTATTTCTTTTTGCTTAATAGTTTTTGCCCTCTCTCTAAAGCAAAAGTTAGCCGATACTCCCAGTCCTTCATAATGTGCAATAGATCAAGTCTGAAGCTGCCTTCCTCAGTCTGTACTTCCCGTTGCTAATGACGTTCAGACTTTTAAACGTAATCTGTCCACGTATCTGCAGGTAAACTGATCTTGGTTTTATCTACAGTTTGTTAATTTTTTTCATGACAGGGGCAAGTTTTTGTAGGTTTGTAGCCTTTTGTTATTCCTGTCGCTCCATCTTTCTGTCTGTCTTTCTTTTTTTCTGTTTTTTTCATTCCCTTTTTACATAAGAATGAATAAAACAATACTGACAGTAAAGTGTTAATCTTCTGTTGCAGCCGGGTGACTGAGAAAGGGTACACCTCAGCTCTGCATCCTTTCCATTGCACTTCGTCGTGATTAGCATCATAATTCTAGTGCTTCTTAGCTGAATCAGATCGTCTGGCTTTAGGTGGAATTAAAAAAAATAATGGGGAAGACTCAATCGCCAGTGGGTTGATGGTTCCATTTGTAACACTCAGGCTCCTATGACACACTCTCAGCTGAGTAAAATCATCTGGGGTTAGTTGGAAGAAAATAGAAAAGGAGACAGTCCAGGATTAAAGATGGAGAGAAGGCAACCGTAGGCCAGGTTAAAGTGAAGAGAGGAAAGGAAGGAGGAAGTGGGGTGACATTTCCTCGTGCAGTCCTTGATTTTAGCTCTTAATTGTAAGTGTTAGCCCCTGATTTAGCTCTTGATTTTAAGTGTAACCCCTGATTTAGCTCTTGATTATAAGTGTAGCCACTGATTTAGCTCTTGATTATTAGTGTAGACCCTGATTTAGCTCTTGATTATAAGTGTAGCTCCTGATTTAGCTCTTGATTATAAGTGTAACCCTTGATTTAACTCTTGACTACAAGTGCAGCCCTTGATTTAGCTCTTGATTTTCCAGCGTAGCCTTTGATTTAGCTCTTGATAATAAGTGCAGCCCTTGATTTAGCTCTTCATTATATGTGCAGCCCTTGATTTAGCTCATGATTATAAGTGTAGCCCCTGATTTAGCTCTTAATTTTAAGTGTAGCCCTTGATTTAGCTCTTGATTATAAATGTAGACCTTGATTTAGCTCTTGATTTTCTAGTGTAGCCCTTGATTCAGGTCTTGATTGTTCCGGTTCAGTCTGTGATGGACCTACATCCTGGATTTCCAAGTGCGTTAAAGAGGACCATTGCCTCGGGCCGGTGTCTCGTGGGCGTGGTGGACTCCCTGACACCTGCTTGCTTTTCTCTCTCTCTCTCTCTCTCTCTCTCTCTCTCTCTCTCTCTCTCTCTCTCTCTCTCTCTCTCTCTCTCTCTCTCTCTCTCTCTCTCTCTCTCTACCGCCAGGTGCCTTAATCCCGTAAGAGGTAGCCACAAACGAACTGCATCCATGTCACCCTGTCCTCTGCCATCACACTGTCCTCTCTCCAACGCCCCCTCTCTCATAGGCCTCTCCACTCCTCTCCCTCCACCTCATCCTCGATCTCCCTCTCACCCCTTCCCCTCCGGCTCACCCTCGATCTCCCTCCCCCCCCCTTCCCTCTTTACCACACTCACATACACTGTCTTTGTCAGTCTCTTCCTCCATTCAACCCACATGACCAAACAGTATTTCTCCTGTTTCTCTCTAACACATGAACACCAACACCACAGCGCACCTCCACCTCCTCTGTCTGTCTGTCTGTCTGTCTGTCCACAATCGGCAAGTTATATATTATTTCAGTGCAGATTAATAACTAAAGTGTCTTAAAGAGGAACATTGCATACGGTGGAGTTATGGTGAGCTTAGAATTCTACTTGGCACCCCTCAGCTCTCCAACTTATTTCTACATATGCCGAGTTATTATTATATTTACCATTATATATCCACTTATGGAAAGTTATTATTTGGCAGAGTCTGGTGAGGTTAAAGGCTCCCTGACACCTGGTATCTAGATTATCTCAACACATGGTAAGTTATAATTCTTTGGTTTTTTATTTTATATGCACGTGTGAGAAGATATTATTTTTCACACTCGTAAACGTATTTAGGAGACCTCCCTGACCCCGGCTTGCCATTTTATTTCTAGTGGCAAGTTATTATTCGTATTCTTACCATTTTATAACTACCTGTGGAAAGTTATTCTTGCGTTGGTTATTCGCCCAAACAACGTCGGTATTATGCATTTCACCTCGAGGACATTGGGTAAATTATATGCCTGCTTCTGCCACTTTTTTTCCTTTAATTCTTCTTTGGACACGACCCTAATTATGAAGGGGTTATGCGGACTGTATATAACCCCCTCATTCCGATATGTGTCTCCTGGGCTGAATGAAATCGTCTGGAGATAGCAAGAGTATAATTGAGAAGATGTCTTGTTTTAGAGGGAATTAGAAAGTACTGATAAAATACGAGAAAGCTGAGGTAAATCGTCTGGTGGTAGCAAGAGTTAAAAATAAATCCTCATGTTGAAGGGATTAATAGAAAGGTTATTTTTCTTAACTTTTTCGGTACTAGCTGGATTTTCTAAGCATATTACAGGTCTCTGATAAAACTAGATTTACCCCTTCAGACCGGCGATGCATTGTTTTTTTATATTTTTACTTAGCACGGCTCGAATGTTAAATATTGTTACAGCTCAACATTCAAGATAGGTAGACAGCAGCTCAGGATTCATGATAGACAGCCGGCATTTTAGACCAAGTTAGAGTGAATAGAGTATGACACTGTACCACCACCATCCCATTCCGTGTCTCACCCTGCCTCTCTGCACCCTGTCACAGCCATCTCCCCTCCTCTCTCCCATTTCCCCACCACCTTGACGTTCCTCATCACCACCACTGTCACCCTCTCTCTCCCTTTCTCTTTCTCTCTCCTCTTTCCCTCCCTCCCTCTTTCCCTCTTTTACCATCGCTGTCACTCTCTCTCTCTCTCTCTCTCTCTCTCTCTCTCTCTCTCTCCTTCAGTCTCCCTTCCGTGGTTATTTTGAGCACACTTCCTCTCCTCTTTCTTCATTTTTCTTTTTTTTCTCCTTTCTTCTTTCTTCCTCCTCTCCTTCCTTCTTTCTTTCTCCTCTCCTTTCTTCTTTTTTCCTCTTTTCTCTTCTCTCTATTCCTTCTCTCCCTCTCTCTTTTCCTCTTCTTTTGCATTTCTTTTCATATTTTTCCCTGCAGTCTTTCCCTATTTCTTTCACCATTTTCTCCCATTCTTCTCTTCCATCATCCTGTCCTTCTCTCAGTTCTCTTTCCTCCTTTCGTCTCTTACCTGCTCCCCCCCCCTCTTTCTGTCTGTCTCTGTCTGTCTGTCTGTCTGTCTGTCTGTCTCTCTCTCTCTCTCTCTCTCTCTCTCTCTCTCTCTCTCTCTCTCTCTCTCGTAATTCATACATTTCCTCTCTCTCACTCTTAATTAAAAAAAGGAGACGACTGTTTCATATGTGATACGATGATTCATATTGAACAAGTATTTCTTTCAGCACAACGGCATTTTTCATTTACTTTAGTTCAGCAGCAGACGATTTTATTTAATTTAGGAAGGACCTGTGGCAGTGAAGGTGTTATAGCGCGTTTACCCTATTCTGAATGTGATAAGTGGGAGCGCCCATCATCCACTCACTTGATGTTGTGCTGCCTACTTCTTCCTTCATATCTGTCATTCTTTTTTCTCTTTTCTCCTCCCTTCTTACCCCCCCATCCTTCCTGTCACTGTTTGTTTCTCTTCTCTCTGCTTCATTTGGCTCTACACTTAGTGACAAGCCAAATGTTCTCTCGTAACTCAGGAAGCCATTTACAACGCTGGGTGGTAACCATATAGACAATGGGGTGACATGAAGCCTACTATGGTGCCCCAGTTAACTGAGTGGAGAGACGCATATGCGGCGTCCACTCAGGAACCAAACTTCCGCACTAATCTCATCGTCTCGCTACATGGCGCGGCGCTGTCAGCCGCATGGGAACATCGGTTCACTGCACGGGACGGCCCTGCGGGGGTGGTTGCTTGCATGCGGGTGATGGGTCAGCTCAATCAGACAGACTTAGGTGGCACAACAACAACATTAACAACTCTAACTTGACAAAAATCCATAACCCCTTTCAGTGCAGTTGTTGGCCAGGTGTAGTCAGATGGGAGGGTTGGGCTGACGGGTAACCAGACATTCTTTTTACGTACAGAAGCTGGAAGAGATGAAAGATAGAGAAAAAAAGTAAGAAAGAAAGTATATACGTAAGCCCCCCCGTCCAGAAAGGGTGTGGTGAGAACGGTGATTATAATGCTCGGTTCGCTTTGTCAAGGCGAGAAATTGCCGTCACTCCGTCTTCAATGCCGAGCTACAAGTGGTCAGCATTAGTATATCGTGATAGTCAGGAAGAAGTGCTATGGAAAGGTGTAGAGCTGTATTATTCCCCTCTTCTTCCACGGAGCTAAAGGAAATAAACGGCAAATGGACGAAAATCTTTGCCAAGTTAAGGTGAACGAGGTATATGTTTGTGTGTCATAGTTTGTATACAGTATGTCATCGTTGGTATTCAGGGTAGCATAGGAGATTTCGTACGTCCATTGTCTCGGCGATTGAGTTTGACGTATTACACCTGAACATTTGTATTTGTTTTTCATATTCTTTCAATGCTGACAAAATTGAATCACTCGTAGGTGTAATGTGCTGAATGAATCACTTAGGGAAAGGTGTTGGGAAATTATCAAAGCCACGTCTAATACTCACATTGAACCCCTTTAATCCGATGACATTTTCGTTTATTCTTGTTATCACCAGACGATGATATTAAACTTATGGAGAGTTTGATAAAGAGGAAATGGATATCACATTAAAAACTGCTTCACTATTAGGGGAATTTCCTAAACTGAAAAAAAAAAAAAAAAAAAAAAAAATGCTGGCTGGTGGTAGTAGAAATAGTAGTTGTACTAGTAGTAGTAGTAGTTGTTGTAGTAGTAGTAGTAGTAGTAGTAGTAGTAGTAGATGGAAACCTAGGCTCATCTGAACGTGGACCCAGGCTGAAGTTGCCCTTTTTCTGTAGTTCATCATTACCCTTTTGTGCAGTAGGGAGGAAGCTGGGGGACGTTTGTACAACCGAACAGCGGAATTTCCCAGTAATGTCGATGCCACCACGTGAAGGCGTATTTCTGTTGCACCTCCCTTTTAGTAGCAAGATTAAATATCCACTGCGGTATTGGATTAGAACCCCAGAGTGAGATGACGTGCAGGTCGAGGGACAAAGGCGGTAACCACTGATCCACCGTGTAGCAAATATGTCCACCATGCACTCCTGTGATGCCCCACCAGGAGCGTAGAGGCGCTGAACTAGGCTACTAAGCTCAGACGCTTAAGATGAGGAGACAATCACTCGTCCTTGAGAGGTATTATGTGAGACACTCTCTTTAACCTTTCCTTAGACGTAACCTTTGTGGATAACTTTCGGTTGAAGCGCCTTAACCCACAGGACGACCAGGCGTCCAGTCTTGGTTATATGGTTACCACCTGACTTAATTAAAGGCTTCATGAAGTATCTTGAAAGGAGCACGACATCCAGCAAGTGAATGGAGGGTGCCCCACTTATCATAGATCAAATATAGATCTCAAATATGCATAGACAGTTAGACAAATAGCTGTATAGGTAGACAGACAGACAGATAGGTAGGCAGATAGGTAAACATATAGATAGATAGCTTACGAATAATACAGACACTACTATATTACAAACACTAGTCAAGTTAAGCAGCTGTATAGTTTATGATTACACGCCCGACTTTTCTCCTGCTGCATGTCAGAGTTTATATTTTTCTTTTCATCTCTTACCGATTAATTTATTTTGTTGTGTTACCGAATAATACAACACAGCATTGCAAGGTCAACTCAGTTACCTCTCTTATTAACATATTTAATAGATTTTTGGCGTGATTAAATGTGCTTCAGTATTTTATTTCTCATACTAATTATATTTCCTGCTAAAACATCGTCTTTTTCTTATTATTTTTTTTTAACATAATAGGCATAAAAAATATCAGAAAGAGTTTCCAGTATACTTGATGATAAAAGACCCTATTTTTCCGCAGGTATTCATTACGGTATACATTTTTTTTTTTTTCACTTCATTTACTTGCTAATAAGTAGAACAGAAAACATGAATGGAAAATTGGAATTAGTTTTTCAGATTATAATTACGTGCATAATTTACTTCTATCCTTGTGTTAAATCATGCCGTTCTCTCTCTCTCTCTCTCTCTCTCTCTCTCTAAGTAAAAGTGAACATTTGCTCGAATGAATAATGCAGAACACAGTAAATGGACGCCCAGCCACTTGATACTAATTCTTTCCTAAAATATCTCACACTAGAGGATTTATTTGCACACTTCCTGTCGGCTTCATGCAAGATATTTTTCTGTGCGTCAGACTTGAAGGTAATTTTTAATATGAGGAGTGATAGCAACAAAACACAGACGGATTTGCAAATTGGAGTAGATTGCATGCCATTTTTTATTTAATCGTCTTTTCTGTTTTATTTTCGTTATCCTGATGATGGAGGAGACAGAGGCAGGCTACATTCACCCCTTCATTGCCAGAGATCTTTCGTAAATTGCTAAAAATCGTTAAGATAGCATTAAAGATAAATTTCTACTATCTAGCAGAATTTCTTTACCGTGTGTCAAAGTAGATATATTTTAGTTGAGTAGTGTTGCAGAAAATATGTTGCAAATTTAAGTCAGTTGCATTTTCGTATGTTTTCCTAACCATGCGTCGGAGTAGTAGATAGGAAACTCTGATAAATGATTCATAACTGATTTATTTCAAGTTCCAAATAGTTGCATACCTAAGTTTTTCCTAAGCATGTGTCGATGTAGACGATAATTTTTGGCTGATGACTGATGCAGAACACACACACACACACACACACACACACACACACACACACACACACACACACACACACACACACACACACACACACACACACACACACACACACACACACTTTGGAAGCTCGAGTTAGTTCAGTTTTTTGTAACCGGGCGTTGAAGTTGATTCATAATACACATACAGCAAGCGTTAGTCAATTGCATATGTATTTTTTACTCAAGCGTGCGTCTGACTGGAAGATATGCATGATAAATATTGCGGAACAGAATATGTAGAATTTCCAGCCAGTTGAGAATCAAAATTTTCCCCAACCGTGCGTCAGAAGATATTTTCAATTGAGGAATATTGCAGGACACACACACTGCAAGCAGGAGTCAATTGCAAGCCATATATAGGGACATGTTGCACCGCCGTCTTGTAGAGAAGTATTTATAAAGTCTCTGAACCAGTTTTAATAATAAGCAAGTCGCCCAAGCCATTTTAAAATGTAATATATCGTTTTGTTTGCCCATATATTTCTGTGTGTTTATTTATTTATTTATTTATTTATTTAATTTCAGTATTCGCTCCAGTTTGGGTGTCATGTGTTTAGCTGCTGTATAATATGAAAATCAATGTTTAAATTGGCAATCAGATAGGAAACTTAGATTTTTTAGTAGTAATAGTAGTAGTAGTATTGGTAGTGGTGGTAGTAGAAGTAGTAGTAGTGGTAGTTTTGGTGGTAGTAGTAGTCGTAGCGGTGGTGGTGGTGGTGGTGGTGGTGGTGATGGTAGTAGTAGTAGTAGTAGTAGTAGTAGTAGCCGCAACCCAAAGCTCATCTGAACATGAACCCAGTGGACTGCAGGCTGAAGTGCCTTCCTGCCGTGCACCATCCTCCTTACACGTAACTTAAGCAAAAAATAATAAAAAATGTATGTGTGTGGCTACTTGTGTGGTTGAGAAGTGTTTGTTAGCTGTATGGGTGAAGGTTGACTTAAAAAAAAATAATTTTATGCGCAACTTACGGCCGTATTCTAACAGACATGGGAGACTTCGTAGCACCTCTTCCATGGCGATCTATTTTGCATAAGACATCCCATTATTCTTTGTTATTTCAGTCTTTCTAACATCGATATAGTTTGCATTAATAACCTGTAAGACGATACTGATATACTGTGGACAGAATAATTCGCTTAGGAAGATGTGTTATGAATCTCCAGATGCACCTGAGTCTCACCTAGAAGTTGCTAAAAACGGCCCCCCTGTTAGGGAGGAAAGGTGAGAGGGCGAGCACTGACCTGAGCTGGTGTTAACTCTGCCGTCTGCTGTCCCACTCCCGCGCTCTACCATCCTGTCCACGCACACACACGACGCCCACAGCCTTCTCCACTCCTGTTTTCGCGGTGTTGGGACAGTTGGTGAGGTATTCTGTTTTGTCCTACACGCCACCACACCGATAGCTTTCTCCACTCCCGTTTTCACACTGTTGAGGCACCAGAAGAGATAGTTTTCTTGCTTCTTCACTCCTGTTTTCACTGTTTAGTTGGTGATGTATGTCTTGTCCTGCTTGCTATCACACTGACAGCTTTCCTCACCCCAGTTTTCAAACTGTCCTAACACCAGAGGAGATAGTTTTCTTGTCGCAAAAATCTTCCTTCCCATTCTTTTTTTCCCTCACACTCTTAGGACACTTGGCGAGGTACCGTGTCTTGCCCTACACATCAAACAAACCTGCCCTCTCCATTCTCTCGCTTTCAAACTGTTGGAGAACCAGAGGGCATAGTTTAATTGTCTTCAAAGCCTCCGCCTCCATTCTCCCGGCTCTCAGACTGAGGGCACACCAGGAGAAGTGTATTTTTCTTGACGTAAAAGCCTGGGTATTCAATCCTTCGCTTCCAGACCGAGGGGGACATGAAGTGGGTTAGTCTTTCTTTTCGTATACACCACTACATTGATTGCCTTCTGCTTTCCTGATTGTAGATTGTTAGTGCAGGAGGGAGGTATATTTTCCTGTCTTAAATGCGTTCCTCTCCTCTCTCTTGATATCACACTCTTGGGGCATCAGTTAAGTCAGTGTTCTGCGTCCTACTTGCCCACCACACTTACACCCTTCTCCACTCCTGTTCTCAGACTACTAGGGCATCTAACGAGGTGTGTCTTTTTTATGCCTTGTTTCAGTGCCGTGAAATGCTCAGTTAATTAAGCTAGCAGGTTCAGTATGCGGAAAGTATTTGCCTGTCTCTATCTTTCCCTCCACACCCACCCTGTTCCGCTCCTGCTCTCAGACGTGTAGGTTGAAGCATATTTTTCTTGTCCTAAACATCTCTCTCCAGTTCCTTGTTCTTCCTCTTTCGTCCTACACGCCTCACACACACACGCCCTCAGCGTACGGGGACAACGGGCGATGTAATACTTGTCCTACACACACCACCACACCCATTTCCCTTACACTTTCTGTTAAACTGTGGGGGAGCACCAGATGAGGCTGTCTTTCTTTCACACACCTTACTTCCATTCCCTCCTCCGTCTAGGCACCAGCCAAAGTATTATTCTACTCACCCACAAAATTAGCCAAGCGAGGTCGTCTTTCTTCCACGCACTTTCCTTTCTCACTCTTTCACTCTTAATCTGTGTTGGCAAAAAGGGAGGGGGTTTCTTCTCCTCATCCACAATATCCTGCCATCTTTACTCTTATTCGTAGACTTGGGTACCAAACGAGACTGTCTTTCGCTTGCACACCTCCCCTTTTCTACTCTCTCCTGCCGAAAATATTAAGGTATTCTTTTTCACTTGTCCGACGCACCTCACACACGTAATACTCCGTCATCCATCACCTTAACCGAGCGTCACTTGATAATGCAATGGGCTCATCATCAGTGGTTGCTTCCCAGGCGTGCTACTGGATCAACAATTCCATTTTTCTTTCGTAATTACAGCCTGCTTTGTTGTCTACGTGCATCGTCCCATTTTATTGTGGGTTATTCAGTGCTATCCCTAAAAATATTCAGCAATTCATGATTCAGCATCGCAGATGACAATAAGTGTTTCCGTTAACTTTTGTTGTTCTTACTTGTCGTCTATTTTGTTTCTGAATTTCTTCCTGGCCGGAGTCGTTTGTTTTTTCTCCCTGTGTTATAATCAGTTGAGTTTTTGACATGTGGCAAAAATGATGATGGCGATGATATAAGTACAACAAGGACAGGAACAGCACCAATAACAACAGTAAATACTATAATAATAATGATAATAATAATAATAATAATAATAATAAATAAATATTAAAGTAACAATAATAATTACACCTCAGCAAAATCATACAGAACCTTACTGTTATAACAAGTTAGCGTAATACCAGCCTGTCTCGTGTCACTGGTATATGCCGCGGGACACTAATACAAGAACACACCACACCAGCATCACGTTCAGTACCATCACTTCACATTAATGCCACAACTACCACCACACCACCACCACACCATACCACACAGCACCACAGTACCACCACACCACAATCCCACACAGCACCACACCACACAGCACCACATCAGCAACACATTTACCATACCACACCACACCACACCATGATGCCACACAACACAACACCATCTCCACGCTAATACCACAACTGCCACACCACCACCACCACATCAGTAGCTCATTTACCACTTCCACACTACACCAGTACCAAAACCATTATGACATCAAACCACACACACCACCACACCACACTTCTGTTAATTTCGGAAACAACAGTTTCACGTTACATCAATCACTGCCATGTCTCTGAAATGTACCACATTACACCATATCACCACACCATCCTTCTCTCTCCCCACACCACCACCATGCCACACCACACCACACCACACCACACCACACTTCTCTGTCTTCCCACACCACCCCACACTCTCCCGCTGGCACTGTAAATACACTCTCATCACAGCACGCCACTCTAATATCATGAAGGGTAGCGTGAAATGCATTGTTGCATCTGAGCGATGTTGCGATTATTTCCAAACACGAGATTTTTTAAAATAATTAGGTTTCGCGTATACCACATCTCAGTTAGTTATTTTGAGAGGGTTAAGCTTGTCAAATTGGACTTTAAATGTCACAAAAAGTTAATGGAAAATAATGTAATTCTATTTGTTTGATACTGTGATTATTTTTATTATTATTATTATTATTATTATTATTAACAAGGGCTTGATTCAGACGCTTGGGGGTTGGTAGTCCTTGTTTCCTTGCGAGGGGGAAAGGATTCTCTCTCTCTCTCTCTCTCTCTCACACACACACACACACACACACACACACACACACACACACACACACACACACACACACACACACACACACACACACACACACACACACACACACACACACACACACACACACACACACACACACACACAAAGTCGCAGGATATACTTTGATGCATTGGTGTCTATAACAACTTCAAACTGGGATAATACCGAAAATATTCTTTGCATTTATCTCACCGTAAGTTTATTCGAGAAAGCTAAGGATGTCAATAAGTCTAACTTGGTAATAACTAGCGGAGAATACATTGGTGGGTCTGTGCAGTGCTGTAGTAACTTAAAGAGGGAAATGATGTAGAAAGTTTGCCTCTCCCTCGTCACTAGTCTGTGAAAGCTAAACTCATGATCTACTTAAAATGTCGCAAAAGTTAGTACAAGAAAAGGTTGGTTCATTTTTTTAACTTGGTAATAACTAGCGGGCAAAACGTTGGTGGATCTGAGCAATGCTATATTAACTTGACGGGGAAAATGATGCAGAAAATTACGTTTGTCTCTGCCCCATCACAAGTCTGAGAAAGCTAAAGTCATGATGCTTAAAAATGCCGCAAAAGTTAGCAGAGAAAGAAAGATTGGTCTGTGTATTTGATATTGCAGTTATTACAAAACACGGAAATGATGCAGAGAATTGTGTTTTGCATATTACATCTGTAATAAAAGGAGACATAATTCATCATGAACCGCTGAAATTTCATGATAATACTTGATGCATTAATACTTCATGGCAATTGTTTCCAGTAGGCAAATATTGCTGGAAATTATGTTTGTATCTAGCATATCACTACAGACAATCCGTATTAAAAGTTTGGGTGGGATTTGTGGATATTATTTACGATTAATTCCCTGTCGTAATTTAGATTCTTTTTTTGCAGGAAGAACTAGAGAAATGGGAAATTCTATACTACCGTTTCCTTGTTCGTTATAAAAAAATATGTATATAAAAAGTTACGATTATTTTCCCCACGTTTCCAGGACTTTTTTTTTTTCTCTCTCTCTTTAGGAGCTACAAGGGAAATTTGTTCTTTCCTTTTATTGTCCCTGCTACGAAAATATTGTTACGACAGGGAATTGATCGTAAGTTTGTTTGTGATTCTGGATTTGGGATTCCTTAATATCGCATTTTTTCCATAGAAGAATTACTGAAAAGTCGTGCCAACTGACAGATCAGCCTTATAACTAGCAATGGATTTTCAGTAAGCAAATTTTATGTAATTTATAATCGACTTTGTTTTTAAAAGTTACCCTAAACTAATATATAACGCTGACCTACCAGTTTTTATTCATATATATATTTTTTTTATTTTTGAGAAGGTTGAACTTGTCTTGACTCTCTAAATGTCACAAAAATTAGCAGACAATACGTTCAAGCAGTTGTGTGATGCTGCAGTCAATTTCAGGGATGCGAATGATGCAGTAAAGTATGACCAGACTTGTAGCTATTTTGAGAAAGTTCAGCTCTTCATAGTCTTCTAAGTAACACAGAAACAAACAGACAATACTATGGAACAGTCGGGCGATAGTGCATAAATTACAGACACGGAAAAGTTAAGAGAATGATAGGGTTTTGTCCGCCTCATCACCTGTTAGTTTAAGCTCCTCAGTGTGACGGAAGATTTCTTGGTTTATTTACACTGCCACCAGACGATTTTTTCAGCTTAAGATAGACCTGTTGCAGTGAAGGGGTTAATGAAGACTAGCCTATATTTAACTCCTCAGGTTCGAAAAATCGCCCCAGAGCTGAATAAACACGAATGTTGATAACAAGAACAGAAAAAATGTCATGTGATTGAAAGGACTAGCCTCCCCATAGCTCAGAATACCAAAGACTTAATGTTTAGTATAATAATGCATGTGTGCGATCCTGCTGGCTAATTACAGGTGGTTCTCATAATAGGTAAGGGATGAGCTCTGTAGTATCACAACTTTTTAATTAACTGATATTGTAAACGGGGAAAAATTGACAACGTAGCTTCATAGATAATCCTGAAAGTTTAATAGGGTTTTTTATATTTAATTTACTGAGGACTTAACCTAATCAGTCCAATGATCTTATTTTCTTGGTTCATTCTTGCTGCCTCCAGACGATTTTATTTAGTTCTTGGCAGACCTCTTACGGTGAATGAGTAAATGAAGAGTCTGTCTGTCTCTCCATTTCAAGACGTCTCCCCAAGGCTTAAGAAACTTGAGAAGAGAGCAAGAATAAAATGAAAAACACCATCGAAGTCAAGGGATTAATAGAAAAAGTAAAAAAAAAAAATGAAAAAATGAATACTTAGAGGAATGTATTTTAAACTTGGTAGTAATTCAGAAAAAAAGTGTTCTTATGTCACTCTGAGGAAGCTAAATTTTTACATCGATCTCTAATAATCACTAGAGTTAGAACACAATGGTTTAATATGTTTGTTTGGTGTTTTAATTCTAGTGTATAGTCGGTTGGTGCTAGGAAGGCAAACTTTTAATGAACTTTGAGGTAATAATTTGCACTGACGTATGTAGGCCTTCCCAACACCTGACGATGTTCTCACCTGAGGCTGGATAATTGCGAGAAGTAATCACCTGTGCTTACCACTTATGCATTTTATTCACTGGTCCTCAAGTAGCTGTCCTTAGCTTAAAATAAATTACCCTCACCAGTTTTCATTTATTCATTCTTCCCCCGCCCAACTTCCGGAGACTGAATTATTTACGCTCATCACATCCGTATTTCCTTTCAGAAGGCTTTTGTCAGCTTTAGGTAGAGCTGTGATGGTTTAGGTGACCTTTTTCTCATTAAGAGCTTATAATTATGACACCTAATCCTGGCTACCCTCACACGATATTCCTCAGCTCTGTTGCCTCACCACTTCTGTATCAAAGTCTGTCTTTCCCCAACAAGTTTTTCTCCAATCAGAATTAACAGCGCTTATCGTTTGTCTCATAATTAAGTGCGCTCATCATTTGTCTCAGTTAACTGCGCTCATCATTTGTCTCAGAATTAACTGCATTCAGCGTTTCTCTCATTAACTGTGCTCGATCATTTGTCTCAGAATTAACTGCGCTCATCATTTGTCTCATAATTTCAGTCCTGTTTCACTCCCCAACTTTTCTCAGAGTCGTGCATGCCAACCTCTTCTGTGCCTTATTCTCGCCCTCACCTGACGATTATTCTCAGCTTCCCGTCACTTTGGCTCGCCACTTTTCCACTTTGTTTTAGTCACCCCTGGATGATCTGTGTTGCTACGTCCACGTCCGCAGCTGGTACCCACACCTACACCCTCTGTCCGTCGCGGCAGGACTGACGCTCGTGAGTCTAGGCCAGATGGGTCTCTCTCTCTTTCTCCCTCTCTCTCTCCCTCTCTCTCTCTCTTAGCAGCTGCGTGTGTGTCGGCCTACCACGTCCCCACGTGTTCTTATTTAACCCCCCCCCTCTCTCTCTCTCTCTCTCTCTCTTTCCAAGCAACAACATTAACTTTCATATCTTTGCAAGGAGAAACAGACAAAAAGATGCTGTAAAAAAATAACAGCGTGAACAGCAAAGTTTTACGCTTTTTTGGAATTCCTAATTACGTGTTTAATAGCATTTTCTTCATCGTAAAATTTAAATAATCATGAAAAGAAGTATTTCAGGGCTGGTAGGAAGAGTCAGTGGGTGTGATCACTTCTCATAATGATGTCTTTACCAAACTTATATAATTTACCGGTACTGGAAGGAGAGAGAGAGAGAGAGAGAAGAGAACATATGAGACTTACAATTATCCTAAGATCAATATGGGCTCCATTTGAAGGTCGGTAAACATCCAGTCAGTATTTAATTCTATATAAACACATTCCAACATCTCTTGTAGTTTGGCATGTGTGGAGTATTTTTTTTTTCTTGATATTTCAAGTGATTTACGCTTTCTTCATGGCCATACACAATTTATTTATTTATTTTTTAATTTGTACGTAATCTGTAATTTGTATCATTGGGGGAGACAGATCAGTAAGGGGATGAGAAGGGAAGTGAAATAGGGAGAAGGGAGGAAGACGGAAATGGGGAAGACCAACAGAGAGGAAGGTAAGGACGACAGAGGGGGAGAGGAGAGAGGGAGAAAGAGAGGAGGGGGGAGGGAGAGACGGGATGGGGAGAAGGGAAGGTAGGGAGATGGGAGGAGAGGTGGAGGTAAGGAGGGAAGTGACACTGGGAGGAGGAGGAGGGTGGGATGCTGGGGGAGGGGAAAAGGGAAAGAGAAGGAACAGGAGGAGTGGGGAAGAAGGGAAGGAGGAGGAAGGGAGAGAGGAGAGGGAGACTAGAGGAAGAAAGAGAGGAGAGAAAGGGGGAGAGGGGGAGGGTGAAAGAGAAGGATGGGAGGAAGACAGAGAAGAGAAACGAGAGGAAGTCAGGGGGAAAGGAGGCAGAAGGAAGACACAGAGGAGAGTAAGGTGGGGAGAGAAATGGGAGGGGGGGGGTCGTAAAGGGAAGGGGGGTAGGGAGACAGATGAAGAGAGACTGGGAGGAAGGAGTCAGGGGGAGGAGAAAGAAGAGAGAAAGTGAGAGAGGAAGAGAGAAAGAGGGGAGAGGTAAATGTCAAACAATCACCACCAGTGGCCTAAATAGTGTACCCTCAAGATCGAACACAGGGAGACACTCTTATACTCCTCCTCCTCCTCCTTTTCCTCCTCCTCCTCTTCCTCCTCCTCCTCCTCCATCTTCATCATGGTTGTCGGTGTAATTTCATATTGTTTGTGGTTGTTATGGTGGTGGTATTGGTTATCTGTGGTTGTAAGGTGATGGTTGTGGTTGTATGGTAGTGTTTGTGGTTGTATGGTGGTGGTTGTGGTTATATGGTTGTAGTTGTGGTTTTAGCTGTGTGGTCTTGGTTGCTGTAACTTTGCGATGGTGGTGGTGGTGGTGGTTATGATGGTGGGTGTAGATGGTTGAGTAGTAGGATCATAGTAGTTATAGTTGAATGGTAGTATTTGTATGGTAGTCGTTATCGTTGTGATGGGCAGTGATATAATATTCAAATTCTTCTTTTTTTAATCAGTCACCATAACATTATATACAGATAAAACCTAGAGAGATTACAGTTGATTTATATAGTTGTATTCATTCGTACTTCCAGTGGTTTACTCTCTCTCTCTCTCTCTCTCTCTCTCTCTCTCTCTCTCTAGGTAGGTGGAATGGAGCAATATATATACACCTTTTTTTTTTTTTTTTCACTTCATCTCTATTAAAAGAATAAAAATTGAACTCTTTCGGTGCTTCACGTCTGACTACTGGGAACTGTTGACTGAATATGGCTTTGTGGTGGTTGTGGTGGTAGTGGTTGTGGTGGTGGTAGTGATTGTGGTGGTTGTAGTGGTTGTGTTGGTGGCGATGATGGTAATACTTGTGTTTGGTTATGGTGGTGGTGGGCATTGTGATGGTAGTTGTGGTGGTGGTCGTTGTGATAGTGGTGGTAGTAGTGGTTGTGGTGGTTGTGGTGGTAGCGATGGTTGTGGTTGTAGTGGTAGTGATAGTTGTGGTTGTGGTTGTAGTGGTAATGATAGTTGTGGTTGTGGTTGTGGTGGTAGTAGTTTTGGTGGTAGTGGCTGTGGTGATAGTGGTTGTGGTGGTAGTGGTTGTGGTGGTAGTGGTTGTGGTGGTAGTGGTTGTGATGGTAGTGATTGTGGTGGTAGTGGTTGTGGTGGTAGTGGTTGTGGTGGTAGCGGTTGTGGTTGTGGTGGTTGTGTTGGTGGTAGTTGTGGGAGTGATTGCGTAATAACTTACAGCTGAGTATAGTCATTATTGTGATGGTATAAAAACGGAGGAGGAGGAGGAGGAGGAGGGGAAGGAGGAGGAGGAGGAGGAGGGGGAGGAAGGAAGGGAGGAAGAGAGGGAGGGGTGTAGCGGAGGAACGACGACGGAGATGCTGGTGGTGGTGATGATGATGGTGATGATGGTGGGGAGGAGGAGGAGGAGGACGATAAGATTGAAGATGAGGGTGACGAAAATAATGATGAAGATGACAGGAACACTGACGATGATTGTTATTATATTGAAAAAGTAAAGAGAGAGAGAGAGAGAAGAAAAAGATAAAGAAAAAACAACTTAGGTAGATGATATGAGCTTCCTAAGGGTGAAGGTGTGCGTGTGCGTGTGCGTGTGTGTGTGTGTGTGTGTGTGTGTGTGTGTGTGTGTGTGTGTGTGTATGTGTGTGTGTGTGTGTAATTACAATGAAGAATAGGCAATATATATCAAAGTCAAAGAGCGATAATAAAAAGGCTATATCATGACGACTCAATTAAGGAAGAGGAGGAGGAGGAGGAGGAGGAGGAAGGGAAAGGTGAAGTAAGAAAAGATGATAATGAAAAACAGGACTAGAAGAAAGAAGAAGATGAAGATATAGAAGAAGAAGAAAAAGAGAAGGAGGAGGAGGAGGATAAGAAGAAGAAGAAGAAGAAATAGGTAGAAAGAATAGGGAAAAAGAACAAGAATATAGCAGAAAGTATATAAGAAAACTAGTAATTGCCTCATATAATGGCCAATAAAATAACCAATATATATTACCCCAAGTCCAGAGACCCTGAGGCCACAATAAAATTCCTAAATGCTGACTACTCAGTGTGGTTTAATTGGATCAGTAACCTTGCCCTCGAAATAAATGGAAAAGTTATCTGTCCGGCCCTGAGGAACGAGAAGTGGTACGGTATTTATTGCTCTCTCTCTCTCTCTCTCTCTCTCTCTCTCTCTCTCTCTCTCTCTCTCATTCTTTGAGTACAGTAATGCATTTTTATTTTATTATTACTACCATCAGATTATTTTCTTCCACCTCAAAGTGATGACTGGTTATGATGGGATTAAACACAGATTTCTTTACCCTCTTAACTCAGAGAAGTCTGCCATTAGCTAAATGAAATTACCTGGAAGTACATAATCGTTTAGAAAAGTCTCAGTGCTGTAGATGGAAGGTGTCATTAAGTGCGATTGTCAGGTGTGGTTCAGGTAATGAGCGTGGCATGGAAGTGTCTAGTGTGGCATGCTCCTAGCCAGGCACCTTATCCATAGAGCCCCACCTTCTCATCCACCATACGAAGCTCATGTAAATAACTACGAATATAATGTATGACTCAAATCACCATTTCGTCAATAGGAAGAAAATTCACTAAGGCATTGAAGACGGCTGTATAAAAAAAAAATATCTGAATCTACGGACTAAGTAATTATCGCGGAGGATAGTAGGAAGCATGTGTTTGGTGTGGCATTGTGTGGTGTGGCGTGTCTGGTGTGGTAGTGTGGTGTGTGTGTTTGAGATGTGGTAGGATGTGTTGTGGTGAGAGGTGTGCGTGAGGTGTGGCAGTCTGCGACAATGTAGTTTGAATTATGATTGTGTGTCGAGTTGTAGTGTGTGTGTGAGATGTGGTAATGTGAGGTGTGACTGTGAGGTATCTGTGAGGTGTGGCAGGTGCTTGTGGTATGGCAGTGTGTGTGTGTGTGTGTGTGGGTGTGTGTGTGTGTTGGAAGTGTGTGAAATGTATAATAGTTTATTCTCTCACAGTGCCTTTTCAAACGCTCTGTAGAACAACTCCCACACTGACCGCAGACGTACACCAGACTTGTCTCAATATCGCCTCATCCACGTAATGGAGTCACCCAGCAAAATTTAATGTTTACTTTATTTGCAAAGTTTGTGACCATAAGAATGACGAACGACTCAACTTCAGGTATTGTTGAGGCCAGCGTGGATATTTTGGTCGCATTCCCCCCTCCATGCGAGAGTTTTTCATTGATACGAGTGGCAAGGGAGTTCAGGAGTGGGTTTCGATGTAGTGGGTGTTATGTTGATAGGTTCTCGTGCTGCTGTGTTTTCCTTTCTAAATTCGTTTTCGTAAGCCACTCACTTCTCTAGGTGAGAGTTAAGGTTGAGATGATGATGATGATGATGATGATGACGGTGATGATGATGATGATCGGCTTCGGCACTATCACACACACACACACACACACACACACACACACACACACACACACACACACACACACACACACACACACACACACACACACACACACACACACACAAACCTCTCCAAGTATGTGTGGTGGTGGTGGTGGAGTTGGTGTGAAGGTCGTAACTTTAATTGCTTTGGTAAATAAACTGACTTCCGCCACATTGTCTGAAGGCGTGAGTTGGCTCGTGGGTGTTAGATGGTAATGAACACAGCGTCATCATCATTATTATGCACTGGTAATTTAACTTGGCTTTCGATGGAAGGGCTCACTTCCAATGGTGAATATATAAGATTTTTATTTTTTCTTATTCTGGTCAAATCACTTAATACATGTTGTTACGGCTATAATTATTACTCCTCCGCCTCATCCCTCGTGAACTCCCATCTTTTGACTGAAGTCAAGCACTCGTCCACCTCACGCTACCAGCGCTCCATCTGTTGACTGGATTTGATACTACTAGTTTCCCAACATGTCACCTGACTTTCCCTCCCTTTTTCTGTGTGAAGCGAGGTTGCCTGATTATCTGGTTTCCCGCGCAAGTTCAGTTCACACTCATCCTCTGCCCTGGGAATATCTTAGTGAACCACTCCTGACCTTTACCTGGAAGCCTGTGTTATAGGGAACCCATCTTCAACGCCTTCTTTTGCTGTAAACCATGAGTATCAGTTTTCTCCTTGCATTAGTTCATTAATCTTCTGATGGTGAATGGCTTTAGGTATTTATATTGTTTTTTTCTTAGGTTTAGTTAGGTTTAGGGTTGTAATTATTGTATGTTTAGTTTGTTAAATTAAATGAATAATCAACCAAATCATTATCAATCTACCCTGTAGTTTGTCTAGTTGCATAGTGTTCATGATCCTTCTCTTTTCTTATTGCTTTCCATGGGTCTTCATAGGGTAGATACAGTTAAATACTCCCCATGGATCGTAATAAATGGCGACCGTGACAGGACCTATTTCAGCTAGACAGACATTTACAGTAATGGTGTTTTGAGGGGTTGCTGTTGCTTGTTCCCATAGATTTTAAATTTTCCTTGATGTATTTAGCATTTTTTTTATTAGTGTGAAACTTGTTTCCATTCGATTTAAAATCCTTGATGCAATAAACATTTTGGTATTTGTGTGAACTTGTCAGCACATAGGTTTATAGGTTCAGGAGTCTTCATAGAACTTATCTTTCATTTTTAACGAAATACAGGGTCGTTATAAGTTCTATCAAATGTGGGGAATATATCCGGATCGTTTATAATGCCGTATCCCACGCTCCAGTGAGGTCTACATCTGCTAGTTGCGATAGGGCAAGTGGCTAGTTTGATACTCACTCTTCCAAGTCCCAGATTATTCAAGAATCAAAGTTGTTTTGTCTTATCCTATAATCAGGGGTAATCCGGATCATGCTAAAAGCCGTCATCCTCTGCTCTTAATCATAGACAACGACTTTCGTAAGTTAATATTTTGGTCAAGGCTCTGGAAGTTTCCAGGACTTCAAAGAGTTTTCTTCCTGTAATCTGTGTCTAAAATATAACTTACCATAATTTTCTCATACATTTTAATCATGTTTGACCTTCAAAAATTTGTTGAAAATCCTAGCCATGAGCAATTAAAAGACTTAAAGAAAGATGAGTGGAAAAGCATTGCTACCTACTTCCAAATAGAAATTGAATCTCGTATGACAAAAGAGGTCTTAAAAAACACAATTATAGAGTCTTTAGTTCAAAGGGAAGTCCTGGGGACAGAGGCTATTGATGTTTTGACTCCTATGAGTTATTCCTTTCCTACTAGGGTTGATAATCCTTATTCAACTCATACTAAACAAGGACACAGTGACCCGGTGGAGATGGAAAGATTAAGATTAGAATATCAGCTTAAGATAGAACAATTAGCTCAAGAAGAGAGAATGAAAACAGAACAATTAGCTCAAGAAAAGATAATGAGAACAGAACAATTAGCTCAAGAAGAGAGAATGAGAACAGAACAATTAGCTCAAGAAGAGAGAGTAAAAATGAAAGAATTACAAATAAGAGAGCTTGAAGCAAATGCAAATTCAAACCTTAGGGAAAAGGAAATTGAATTGAGAGAGAAATTAACTGCGTTTAAACCACACAAGGAAGCTGCTTTATTGCCTCAGTTTGATGAGAATGATGTGGATGGATTTTTAAACACATTTGAGCACATTGCCAAGAAAAATGAGTGGCCTGAACAACACTGGATATCAGTCTTGGTCCCAAAGCTGATCGGAAAAGCTCAGAGAGTTTATAATAGTTTTGATGATAAAAATTATAATGGTTTAAAGACTAGTATTCTTCGTGCATATTCAATTTCTCCTGATGGATATCGACAGAAGTTCAGAAAACATGTAAAATCAATTTCTCATACTTATGTGGAGTTTGCAAATGATAAATTAAGACAGTTTAAGAAATGGCTTGAAACAACTAACACCTCAACATTTTCAGACCTGGTTAATCTCATGGTTTTGGAAGAGTGGAAGAGTAAGTTGCCATTCACCATCCTGAAGCATGTGGAGGAGCAAGGACAGAAGGATCTCATGAAAGCAGCGGAGTTGGCTGACGCCTATGATTTATTGATGGGATCTCTAAATAACAGGAGTGGTTCCATCTCAGGTGTTAAGTACTCCTCTGGTGTAAGCTCCGGTATGGTGGGTGGTAAGCAGAGCTCTTCACACTTGATGCCTTGGACTCAAGATATCTCCAATATATCCTGTAGTTATTGCAAAAAGCCAGGTCATTCTATCCAGTCCTGCAAACACCCTAATTGTAAAACTTCAAAAAACATGTTTAACCCCAAAGAAAAATCTCCTCATGAAATTGAAAAGCCAGTAGTGACTTATGATTCAAATAAGCCTCATCAGAATTCCTTCCTTCCTTTTATGTTTCAGGGTACAGTCTCACTGAATAAAGATGATGAGTCATATCCCATTACTATCTTGAGAGATACTGGAGCATCTCAATCAATTTTGGTCAGAAATGCTATTCCTTGTGTATCTAGTGCCTTCACTGGGGAGAATGTGATTTTGTCTGACCTTTCATCTAATCCCTCCTATCCCTTAGCTGAAGTTTATCTCCAGTGTGACCTTTTATCTGGAAATGTTAAAGTAGCTGTCAGAGAAGACCCTTTGCCAGTCAAGGGATCTCATCTGCTATTGGGAAATGATTTGGCAGGAGAACTCATTGTGCCTATGGTTTCAGTGGTTGAAAACCCTTTAACTGAGAGCCCAACTGAGATTCTAGATACTGTTGCTCCCCACTTATTTCCCTCCTGTGTTGTAACTAGGTCACAGAAGGCTAAAAAGAACAAAATCAATCCATTACCACCACCTGCTCCCAAGGAATATCTGCTGGATCAGACTATCTCAAAAGAAAACCTAATTAAAGCTCAGAAGGCTGATCCATCACTTGCTACCCTGAGACATGCTGCAGTCGAAGGTAAAGACCTAAATACATTGCCTTGTTTTTACTTCCATGATGGCGTTTTGATGAGAGCTTATAGACCACCAGAACTAAAACATCTTGATACCTGGTCAGAAATCCACCAAGTTGTGATTCCCAAATCTGTCAGACAATCCATCCTTAAACTGGCTCATGACGGGATAGCTGGTCACCTAGGGGTCTTAAAAACTTACAAAAAAATCCTACAACATTACTATTGGTCAGGTCTTAGAAAGGATGTTTCTACTTTTATAAAAACTTGTCATGTTTGTCAAGTGGCTGGTAAACCTAATGAACAGCTTAAGTCTGCTCCACTCCATGCAATTCCTGTAGTGACAGCACCTTTTGAAAAGGTAGTTATTGATTGTGTGGGACCTCTACCTAGGACAAGAAAGGTAACCAGTACTTATTTACTATCATGGATACTGCAACAAGATACCCTGAAGTCTATCCCCTCAGAAATATCACCTCTAAAACTATAATGAAATCCCCTGCTTCATTTGTTCACTGCATTTGGCATCCCTAAAGAAATCCAATCGGATCAAGGGACGAATTTTACCAGTAGGCTTTTCAAAAAAGTTATGGAGGAACTAGAGGTTAAACATGTCACTTCCTCGGCTTATCACCCACAATCCCAGGGCTGTTTAGAAAGGTTCCGCAGACCTTTAAATCAATGTTGAAAAAGTATTGCTTGGAAAACCACAAGGAATGGGATGAAGGCATAGACTTTCTTTTTTTTTGCTATAAGGGAGTGTCCTCAGGAGTCTTTAGGATATTCTCCATTTGAGGTATTATATGGACGACAAATAAGGGGTCCCTTGAAGCTTCTGAAAGATCAGTGGTTTAACAGCACTACTCAAGAAAGTCCATCTGTATCTCACTATATTGATAATTTAAGATCTAGATTATCAGAAGTCAGAACGATTGCTAAAGATACCTTATTAAAGGCTCAGTGTAAAATGGAAAGACTTCAACATCCATCGTCTGTTGCACACAGTTACTCCCCAGGAGACAAGGTCTTGCTCTTTCTTCCCATTCCAGGTAGTCCCCTCAGGAGTAAATTCACTGGCCCATATGTAGTTGCCAAAAAACTATCAAAGTTGAATTATGTAGTACACACCCCAGATAGACGTAAAGACTCTCAACTTGTTCATGTGAATTTAATGAAACCTTATTTTACTAGATGCCCAGAGGAGCACTATGCAGAGAGAAATGAGATGAACCCTGTACTGTTTGTGGGAACGGAGCCAGAGCCAGAGCCAGAGACTTCAGACTTGACAAACCCAGAATTGGACCTACCCCAACCGTCCGGTAACCTACCTAACAGCATGATCATGGAATCTCTATGTGATTACCTATCAAGTTTGACCAACATACAAAAGGATGACCTAGAATTGTTATTGAAGTCTTATCCTGAAGTTACTGCTGATTTACCAGGGTTTTGTGGTCTCTTAAAACATGACATACGGTTGGTTAGCGATGCTACTAGTCCAATTAAACAGCCAGCATATCGTCTTAATCCTTTAAAAATGAAAGTAATGAAAAAGGAAGTTGAATTCTTAACTGCTAATCACCTTGCAGAACCAAGTATTTCTCCTTGGACTTCCCCATGCCTTTTAGTTCCAAAACCCGATGGAAGCCACAGGTTCTGTACAGACTATCGTAAAGTCAATAAGGTCACTGTCTCTGACTCTTATCCCCTACCACTCATAGAGGACTTAATAGATTGCATAGGAAACTCCGAATTTATTAGCACAATAGATCTCCAAAAAAGGCTATTACCAGATAGGTATGACAGACAGAGCTAAACTAATATCTGCTTTCATAACCCCATTTGGGTTATATCAGTACACTGTAATGCCATTTGGGTTATCTAATGCTCCGGCCACATTCCAGAGGATCATCAACTTCATCACACAGGATTTGGTTGGGACTTCAGCTTATCTGGATGACCTTGTGGTGATGGCTGACCAGTGGGACGAACACCTGACACGTCTCCATGCCCTCTTCAACAAACTAAAAGAAGTAGGATTTACCATCAACTTAGCTAAATCTACTTTTGGAGACTCTACAGTAACATATCTTGGACATGTTGTGGGACAGGGGCAAGTTCTACCGAAGGAGGCCAATGTGGAAGCAGTTCTAGCGTTCCCAACTCCAACCACCAGAAGGAAGTCATGAGGTTTTTGGGGATGGCCGGTTTCTATCGTCGTTTTTGTAAGAACTTCTCCAGTGTTGCAGCTCCACTGACTGATCTCACCGCACTTCGAACCCCCTTCAAGTGGACCTCTGCCTGCGAGACTGCCTTTCAACGTCTGAAAACTTTTCTTGCCAGCAGACCTGTCCTCAGAACTCCTGACCACTCGCAACCTTTCCATCTTCATATCGATGCTAGTGGAGTTGGGGTTGGTGCTGTTTTGCTGCAAACCAACCCAGTGAGTGGTGTTCTCCATCCTATTGCCTACTATTCGTCGAAGCTGAAAGGACATCAACGGGGCTACTCCACAATTGAGAAAGAGGCTCTAGCTCTCGTGCTAGCAATCAAGAAGTTCGAGTGCTATCTTCGCCACCATCCTCATCCTACTACTGTCTTTACGGACCACAATCCTCTTGTATTTCTCCAGACTATGAAGAATTCCAATCAACGGATTCTACGATGGGCCCTGCTTGTTCAGCCATTTAATCTTCAAGTTCAGCATATAAGGGGTGTTGACAACATTCTCGCGGATACCCTGTCGAGACATCCCATCGAGGCTACAGAGTAATCTACCTCCTTCGTGCTTCCACTGCGTAGGTCTTTGTGGGGGAGGTGTTACGGCTATAATTATTACTCCTCCGCCTCATCCCTCGTGAACTCCCATCTTTTGACTGAAGTCAAGCACTCGTCCACCTCACGCTACCAGCGCTCCATCTGTTGACTGGATTTGATACTACTAGTTTCCCAACATGTCACCTGACTTTCCCTCCCTTTTTCTGTGTGAAGCGAGGTTGCCTGATTATCTGGTTTCCCGCGCAAGTTCAGTTCACACTCATCCTCTGCCCTGGGAATATCTTAGTGAACCACTCCTGACCTTTACCTGGAAGCCTGTGTTATAGGGAACCCATCTTCAACGCCTTCTTTTGCTGTAAACCATGAGTATCAGTTTTCTCCTTGCATTAGTTCATTAATCTTCTGATGGTGAATGGCTTTAGGTATTTATATTGTTTTTTTCTTAGGTTTAGTTAGGTTTAGGGTTGTAATTATTGTATGTTTAGTTTGTTAAATTAAATGAATAATCAACCAAATCATTATCAATCTACCCTGTAGTTTGTTTAGTTGCATAGTGTTCATGATCCTTCTCTTTTCTTATTGCTTTCCATGGGTCTTCATAGGGTAGATACAGTTAAATACTCCCCATGGATCGTAATAATGTACACACACATTTAGCAAATATGGTGTAGGATTGTAGCCAGGGTTGCAAATAGAGGGGAATTGACATGGTCCCCCGTCACTCCCTGACAAGAACTGTTATTTCTTAAAACTTGTACCCTGACTGGGAGTTTTTGTTCCCGCAGGTAATTATGTACATTATCTGTATATAGAGAGACACAGATAAACAGGTAGATATAGATATACAGAGAGAGAGAGAGAGAGAGAGAGAGAGAGAGAGAGAGAGAGAGAATCATCCTCAAAAGTTCATTTTCCACCAGTATAGGAGGTAAGAAAGATCCCCAAGTAGGAATAGGAAATCAGGCAAAAGCAGAACTATGGATGCAGCGTAAAGTGATGTGGGTCATATTTATCATTAAAAATCCTGGAATTTCTGACCTGCTCTCCAGCAATGTGATGATCCGCCCAAAAAGTGAATATCATCCAGTAAATTTTCTGGGATGGAGAAAAATGGGTCGACTGCCAATTTTAAAAGGGGGGTGGAACTCATGTCGTACAGCGTCTCCATACATCCATTTTTACCAGTTGTCGGTTCCTTTACTTCCTTCATACCTCGATAATTCACACATCTTCTTTCCATGTCCAGCTACCCCCCCCCCCTTAATAATTCTGATGTTTAATAAAGGAGTAGTTTGTGGGTACGGGTGCAGCACACACACACACACACACACACACACACACACACACGCACGCACGCACGCACGCACGCACGCACGCACGCACGCACACGCACGCGCGCGCGCGCGCGTCTGCATCTATATCCCCTCTCCCCTCCGCCTACTCAAACACCTCCACCCACATTCCCACCCCACCATCAATCGGGTACTTCCTAGTGATATCAGTGTTAGACTATGATCATTTTTTTGGATATTTGACATTCAGTACAAGGCCCAGTACTGTAGAGAACCATGTCCTTTAAAACCAAACAGGGAGGAGTAGATTACAAGTACTCAGTCGCAAATAAGGTAGGAAAACCTTACAAAGCAGCGTAACATGAATTGCTTCTCACTGGAGTATACAGGAAAAGGGGAGAGGACAGAGCACTAAGAGGTATGTCCGGGTGATATGAAGTCAGGAGCTAGTGAAATCGGGAGAGAGGGTTAGAATTTCTCCGAGAAGATGATCATGAGCGATGAAATATTGCTGCAAACTAGTAAGTAATGAACTAGGCATGGACGAAGCTTGGATATATAATACGGGGTGATCAAGAGCTGGCCAACCTGAATTATGAGGTTGCCCGAGGAGAATTATTTGAGGAAGATGTATATATTCTGGGAAATCTGAGGTGGGCAGTGGGATGGCCAGGCATATTTCAGGGGTGACCAGGTCCACCTCCACCACCCTTCTGGCTATGCTTCAGAAGTTAGGAGGTGTAAAAAGAGCGAAAACTTGCTCAGCTATACAGTACTAGAGAGTCAGTCCTGAGTTCGTTCATCCTTTATTATTCTTTCGTAAAGAAAATATGCTACCCATCAAGATAAGTTTATTATTTACTGTCTCCTCAAGCGACAGGTCTAACTGTTCAGTCTACTAGGAAACATGTACACAAGCGGAATGTTCATGCAAATGAAGAAATCCCTCTGAAAACCAAAAACACTGTCTCTGTCAAGCTTGTACTTGTCATATCTACACATCTGCTAATTCTTGATACTACAATAAATTTCAAAGCATGGCCAGGGATTTTAAGAGAGTAACCTTCAGGATTAAGAAAGACAGCACTATAACTGAAGCCTAATGTATTAATTCGTGTGGATAACGCGAAACTATCAAAGAAGATTATTTAATATAATAATCATGGTTTTATCAAGGCAAGCTCCTTCACCAGTAGAGGATTATGCTGAGAGCTCTAGTTATATGATGATGCTGGTGATAGTGGGCGTGGTGGCAGATAGTGATGGTGGTAGAGGTTGTGGATGAAGTGTTGATTGTAGTGATGTGGTGGTGGTGATAGCGGGTGTGGTGGTAGTGGTGTGATGGTGGTGACAACGGGTGTGGTGGTAGTGGTATGGTAGTGTGGTGATAGCTGGTGTGGTGTAATGGTAGTGTGCATGGTGTTACTTGTGGGTGTGTTGGTGGTTGTGGGTGTGGTGGTAGCTGTGGGAGTGTTGGTGGGTGTGATGGTGTCGGTATAATGGTAGTAGTGGGTGTGGTGGTGGTGGTCGTAGTAATAGTGGGTTTGATGGTGGTAATGTGTGAGGTGGTGAAAATGAATGTGGTATTGGCAGTGAGAATGGTGGTGGTAATTAGTATGGTGGCGACAGTGCGTGTGGTGGTGGCAGTGAGTGTGGTGGTGGCATTGAGTGTGGTGGTGATGGTTGTGGTGGTGGTGGTGGTGGTTGTGATGGTGGTGATATTTTTATGGTGGATATTTCGCCCTGAAGTATATTGGAAAAACTAAGACAACAGTATTAGTGCAAAACAGCATGAGTCAGTTTATGCGCCCGTGAACACACACCATCAAAGGTACAAATTTCAAATATTGATGCCTGATAGAAAGATAAATTTCCTTTTAGATGGTGTGAACTATTTTAAAATAGAGTGGTTTGTTATAAGGTTGTTCTGAAATACCAGCCTGACACTAGCTTATGCCATTTAACTTTTAAAAATGGCACATCTGTCCAAAATTTGCCTCATAAGTCGTTTCACGCTTCAATGTTTTCATGAAAATATTGAGCGTCCTCACTGGAACTAATCTAATCAAGAAAAAGTGGATGTAACTATTGCAAGGATCAGTGCATTATTATGTAGAACGGGTAGGTCATTAATACCATTCACTACCATTCCAGCTTCACGCCAGATCAAGGCCGTGAGAGGTAACTTGTAAAGCCAGTCACAGATCTTGCATTCTTTTCAAGGCTCGCAGTCTCGGTGGTTTTGGAGGCTGTTTCAAACCTGCTATACTGAATTATAAGTATGCAGATTTTTTTCATTATTCAGAGGATATTAACAGCATAAAAGAGGAGGTAATCGGCGAAATAAATAATTGAGGAAGAGGTGTTTGAAAGTATCTCGTCATTGACACTGATTCGGTCGTTCCTTCAGTGAATATAAATGTCTGTTACAAGATGAAATAAAATATGAACTTCTTTTTTTCTTGGCCAATTTCTTTGTTTTATGTTCTTTTTGAGCATAATGATACTCTGATGTTAGTCGAAATAAAATACAATGTAGCCTATACTTCGAAGCCAATGGGTTATACTGTCACTGGCTCAACGTTCCAAACTCTGAGCTCACTGGCCGCCTTCGAACCACATGAACCTCTACCCCTCATGCCCGCATCAGTCGCTTGCTGGTGTGCAGAGGGGGAGGGTGTGTTGGCTGGCAGAGCACGTGTGGTAAGGATGTTACTGCATTACGTTTCTCGTGTCTGATTTATTGCGGTATTAATTTATGATATCGTATACTTTCATAATGTTTAGTTAATGACGGTAGTTAGTTGCTGATAATTTGTTCCGGCTTACACAAACGACTGTGGACTCTAAGGAACCCATTAACCCTCCCGTAACTGCGTCTGATATTCTAACACCAGACGATTTTTTTTTTTTTTTTTTTTTTTTTCCATGGTACGTTGCTCTCTTATTACAAAACCATGCAGTCATTATCCGTAGCTATTTACCGAAGGATTATGAGGCTAATTTCCATCCGGCTTTCACAAGGAACTGGTATACGAGGAAGTTATTCACACATCATTTCGAGATCGAAGCAGTAGTGGATTGTTTGATGGACGAATAATATTGCAGTTCTTTGATGTACCTATGATTATGTAGTACTGCTTGTATACTTTATATTGATTTCCGTAGTTACCTTGTTTGGCAGTACTGTTACTTCACCCCATATCCAACAGACATCACTGCAGTCTTGTGTAAATTTTAAGATTAATGCATTTTTTATTATCTGTAGTTTGGCGTATATTGACTAATGGGATCATCGTGGGCATCTGGGAGCTTTATTTTGTGTGGCATGGGTAGCTTCGTGGCATTTTCAGACTTGCCTACTCCATCTCCACAAAATTCACGCGGTATGAAATACTTAGCCTTTCAACCTTGCTACGCATGTATGTCATGCTTCACAAAGGTCCTAAGTTTTGTTGCATCTTTTATTTATTATTTTTTTTAAACTTTAGTATGATAGTTATGTATCTGTTTAAGTGAATCTCCACGTACTGGACCACCTAACCCACCCACCAACCAGACTACCTAGCCTGTCCACCCACCCGCCCACCCACCTTACCTACCAGATTACCTTGCCTAGCCATCCACCCACCAAACTACCTAGCCTACCTACCCATACCACCAAATTACCTAGCCTACCTACCCATACCACCAAATTACCTAGCCTACCTACCCATCCCACCCACCAAACTTCGTAGCCTACCAACCCACCCCGCCCACCAGAGTACCTAACTTAAGACGGTGATATTTTTTCCCCCCTTTCCTCTGTCTTTCATTCTGTATTCACTATTTCCGTCAGAAATTACCAGATTTGAGATAGCTCCCTTTTCCCGCTGAAATACGTGAAATAAAAGCTGTTTTCGTTAATAACCTATCCTGACCTCACTTAAACTAACCTGGACCCTGAACAGTTCATTCCTAACCAAAACCGATTCCAATTCTTACCTTAGTTATCGGCTCGAGTTCCGGAAAAATAGCAGTAGGAACGAGAGAGCACGCGTTACTCACAAAACACGCGTTACTCACAAGACACGCATTACTCACAGAGGCTTGGCGAAACTGAGGTGCCCAGTGATTGGCTAGTTATCCCGTGAATTTCGTCCTGCTTACTGACGGACCTAATTTCAAAATGCTGTATCTCCGTTATTACTTTTTTGTGACGAAAGTGTCGGAGAAGAAAAGGTGATTGCTCAGGTTAGATGAAGCTATAGAATACCTCATGAATTAACGGGTCGATTATGGGCTGAAGCGAGAATAATACCCACCAAAACACCAAACATACCCACCCACCCACCTCCCAGGCTACGTAACCTGTAAGTATAAAGTGCAGACAGTTCGAAACCTCTCCAGCCAGGTAAGCTAAATATATCTAAACTAAAATCGTGGGAGAAGATCCATATGTACAGTATTGTGTGTGTGTGTGTGTGTGTGTGTGTGTGTGTGTGTGTGTGTGTGTGTTTTGAAAAATATATCCAGTTATTGGCCTAATACCCTGTGGAAATACATAGGTTTGAAATTATTGTAGAACCTCAGCTTAGTACGTAAACCAAGCCTAACTTTTGTGTGTTCGACACTGGACATAGGTTTTAGAGCCCGTTCCACGAGACCCAGGAGTCCCCCTTCATACCTACTTACCATACAGTACATAAGCCTTCATGTCACCACTTTGGCTTAGCACCCACCGTCAATAATGAGTACAATCTCATACAAGACTCGACCTAACTGGGCCTAACTTCACCGTGAAAGCAACATTCCTTATCCTTGGTGTTGTATTACATGTTTCCACATAGTTTGGGCATAATAGAGTATGCAGTAAAACTGAATCTTTGTGAATAGCTACTTCAGTGGGTTTTGTCCATTTATTATTATTATTTATTATTATTATTATTATTATTTTGTTTAGTATCAGTAGTAAGCTGTCTAATTAGCACTATTTTCACAGGTAAATGGATTTTCCACTTCAGCTAGAGCTAAACGGACAGCTTCGGGGGGCATGGCATAGCACCTGTTCTTGTTATTATCACGTGTTGGTAAGTCAACGAGGAACGTGAGCGGTATCCAGCACTGCACTCTTCTGCAATTACACGATTGGTAGGTCTGCTCCAATGCTGTCTTAAGTTCTTATTGGGGTTCATAGCAGTTGATTCCAGTGTTCCATTTACTACAGGAATAACCTCAACTTTCTATTGCCAGTCTGTATATTGTTGTCCAGATATATTAATAGTTTATATTCCTTTAGCTCCCTGAAGATTACTCTGGAGTCCCGTGACACCGCGACGTCCATCTGTGATATCTTATGATTTTTTTCCTCTTTTTGCTAAATCTGGCTTCATGAGTCTGCATCACATGATCTGTCTGGGTATAATAGTCCCGCATCAGTTTTATTTTATCCATTCTCTTTTAACATTCCAGTAGATGACATCAATGTTCACATCCATTCATTTGATACTTCTTGCAGAGGTTCCATTGCAGAGCTTTAGCCACTGTCGTGCCGTAAGTTAAAAAACGATTATTGATTATTATTATTATTATTATTTATTATTATTATTATTATTATTATTATTATTTATTAATTATTATTATATTGTTATTATTATTATTATTATTATTATGGTATTTCCTTTATTGCCGTTTCTTTAGCGTGCAATCTTACCATACCCAGTGGATTTGTGCTACCATGTAGTGTATGCCTGTGTGTGTGTGTGTGTGTGTGTGTGTGTGTGTGTGTGTGTGTGTGTGTGTGTGTGTGTGTGTGTGTGTGTGTGTGTGTGTGTGTGCGTGCGTGCGCGCGCGCGCGCGCGCGCAAATGAATATTACCAAATCTTGCTCAACATACTGAAAAGTAGATTTCGTTTCCCAACATCCCAACTGGATGCTGGGTTAGGTTAGGTTAGGCTGGGTTGGGTTAGGTTAGGTTAGGGTTGGTTAAATTTTTAGGTACAGTTAAGCTAGGTTAGGTTAGATTTAGTTAAACACTTAGATTAGGCCCGTTCCTTCCACCATTACTATTTCTGATCAGATTGTCATACTGTAGTCATATTATGGTTTTTCCTCATTTGCACAACAAATGAAGCCTCAAAACACTCAAATGAACTAGAAAAACAAAACTATCAAGTGGACCAAAAAAAAAAAAAGGAAACAGCAATAAAGAAAATATTTATTATTCATTCATTTATTCATTGCCAGACGCCATGTATCCCAAGCGGGGTGGCCAAGGGCTTAGAGTTAATTGTTTTACAGGGAGGGGCACTAATCCTCCACCAACCCCACTTGACACGTAGGGAGAACGTTATGCCAACAGCATCTGGTGTTCCCAGGCGGTCACCCATCCAAGTACTAACCAGACCCAACGTTGCTTAAATTATTATTATTGTTATTATTTTTAACCAGATTATAGTACTGTTATCATTGCCATTGCTACATCAGTAATGTATTATTAATCCAACTTATAATTTGCAGTTTGAAAAGTGGCATCTGAAGAACAAAGTTGACACTGGCAGTTCACAGCAACGTAAGAACATAACTGAAGAATGCTGGTTGGCGCATACTAGGCTGATGCTGTCTAAAGGTACCGCTTGACAACTATAATAAAGGTAAGGATAACATGGAAGTTACCTCTAAAAGTGGATATGTATTCAGAATGTGAAATCTCATGAATCCATTGACGTATTCTGTATTATACACCTGCTGTCTTCAGACGATTTTTTTCAACCTATGGTAGATTTTTTGAACTGGAGGGGATAAACGCAGCCTTGATTAATATAGATCATTATTTCAGCTCAGGATCCACCTCATCCATGTAACTTTGATGCAGTATCCCCACAACAAAGAAGTGCACAGCGATCATTCTTCCAACATAAAAACTCTGTAGTTCATTGACGAATTTTGTTTACCTGTAGCTACCACCAGATCATCATGTTTAGCACAGAGACTTTTTGCAGTGATGGGATTGGAAAGTCATAAGTAATCCCTTCAGTTCGATTATAGTTTTTACCATAAGTTTGCCGAGATGTTCTTCCCTTGCAGCTAATGGTACATAGCTTAGAGGTACAGTAAGACAGTACCAGGACTCTACATCATGTTCATAGCACTTTTTTGTATCCTAATATAATGTTCTAGTGCGAATCTGTTGTTATAAGCCAGTATTCAAGTGGAGAGATGGTAGTTTTAAGCCAAGTTAGAATAAAAAGGGTGTAGTTTATTCCATCTCCATGCAAGTATTTTAAGTATAGGAGAAATATCGTAAGTGGGTAAGTAGCAGTCTCGGTTAACTCCTTAGATGCGACGATGTCTAGTGTACTTTATTCTTGCTTTCACCGGGATGCGAGTGACCCATCTTTCACTCTTTTTGTCTTCACAGTACATTCTATCGTATGGCAGTAGCAAGAGTGTAAGTCATCTGTAATGGTTAATACAATACTATATATAAATTGTATTCTCCCTTTTTTTCTTAGTCTGTACCAGTTTTCTTTACCCTTTTCTTTTTATTTTGAACCTGCTTCTTCCTGACCTACCTCACCACACCTGTCTCATCCCCATTTCTCCTCATCCCCACCCGTGCTCATTCCTACCACTGCGCAGCCCTTCCATTCTGCGTCGTCCCCATCCTTGTCTTACTACCACCGCCACTGCCTCACCCCCACCGCTGCCTCACAACCACCCATCTGATTCATCACCAGCCCTCTGCCTGAACTCCATCTCTCTGCCTCACCCCCACCCCTCTGCAACACTCCCATCCATGCTTCACTCCCACCGCTGCCTCATTCCCACCGCTGCCTCATTCCCACCGCTGCCTCAGTGTCTAACTCCCACTGCTGCCTCACTTCCGCCTCTGCCTCACCAGCACCCTAGACTTACCATCACTCATGTTTTACCTCACCCCTTCGTGCATTCAGCCCAGTCTTAATCCCATCCCTGCCTCACACCCACCCTTGCCTTACGGTTACCCCTGCCTTACCATTACCCCTGCCTTACCGTTACCCCTGCCTTACCGTTACCCCTGCCTTACCGTTACCCCTGCCTTACCGATACCCCTGCCTTACCGATAACCCTGCCTTTACCTCGCCCCTGCCATACGGATACCCCTGCCTTTACCCCGCCCATGTCATACCATTACCCCTGCCTTACGGTTACCCCTGCCTTACCGTTACCCCTGCCTTACCGTTACCCCTGCCTTACCGTTACCCCTGCCTTACCATTACCCCTGCCTTTACCCCGCCCCTGCCATACCGATACCCCAGCCTTTACCCCGCCCCTGTCATACCGTTACCCCTGCCTTACCGTTACCCCTGCTTTACCGTTACCCATGCTTTACCGTTACCCCTGCCTTACCGTTACCCCTGCCTTACCGTTACCCCTGCCTTACCGTTATCCCTGCCTTTACCCCACCCCTGCCTTACCGTTACCCCTGCCGTACAGTTACCCTTGTCTTGCCCTTGCTTTACCCTCAACCCTGCCTTAACCCCACCCCTTCCTCACACTTCACCCTAGTCTCTCACCCTTGTTTCATCCCCACCCCTGGTCACCCCCACCTTTCAGTATTATTTTATTATTATTATTATTATTATTATTATTATGATGATGGTATTGTGATCCCTACCCTGACGTATGGAAGCGAGGCGTGGACCTTGCAAGAGGGGAACAAGTCAGGAGTGAGAGCAGTGGAAATGAGTTACTTGAGAGGAGCATGTGGAGTGACGTGGAGGGACAGGTTGACGAATGAAGAAGTGAAGAAACGTTGTGGGGTAGATGTGGATGTGGTTGAAAAGATTAGAAGAAATACACTGAGGTGGTTTGGACATGTGGAGAGAATGGAGGATGAAAGACTGATTAAGAGGGTGTATGTAGGTGAGGTGGAGGGAGGGAGAGGGAGGGGTAGACCGAGGATGAGGTGGAGGGATGGAGTTGAGAGGTATATGAGGGAGGGGAGGGTGAGTTGGGGGGAGGGGAGTCAAATGGTGGGTGACAGAGTGACTTGGAGGCGTTTTGTCTGCGGCCACCCTTTGCGGGATTAGGGCGTCGGGCTATAGATAGATAGATAGATAGATTATTATTATTATTATTATTTTATTATTATTATTATTATTATTTTTATTATTTTTATTATTATTACCATAGTTACTACAGTCAACTAATTCAGCACATTTTACAGCATGGAAAGTGGCCATCCGAAAACAGAGTCGACCCATACCAGCATAACAACATAACTACACTATGCTGGTTGGTACGTGCCAGGCTGCTGCTGTCTACCTTGTATCAGAATAAGGTAAGGATAGCATGGAACACTGGCTTTTAAAACTTTTGTATATTGTGAATGTTAACCTCTTGAATCCGATGGTGTACAGTTTGGAACATTACTTCTTACTATATTCTTGCTGCCTTCAGATAATTAGGTTCATGAAAGCCACGTATGAATGAAAAGTTAATGAAGGATTTATTAAACACCTGCAGTTAGAGAAACGTCTCTTTAACAAATTATTAGTGAAAATTGAGGAGTCCCATTCATAATTCACTATCTTTTCCTGTATAAAGTGTAACCATATTATCAAAGTGGAATATAAAGCAGAGGAAATGCTTGATTTGAATTTGTCAGTTATATGATGTCATCAGTTTTACACTCAAACCAGGCCTAAATGGAACAAATCTAACCTCGTGAGCTATTTTTGTCAGACCCAAATATGGCAGTTTATTAGATGTTTCCACGGAACTTGGGTGTTAGTAAATTTGCACTTTGGTGAAATTTAGTCGTTGTGAATTTAACAAATGTGTGTGGGAACTCTCCTGGTTTGCCCTAGAGCTGTGTGAAAATAACGAGAATATAATACAATATACGTAACAGAAATGAAGGGGTTAAAAGTTAAATATCTAACTTCAGATCGAAAAGTCCTCCCTGGAATCAAAGCAGATTTGTTTGGAGATAAGAATGTTTTACAAACTTTGATTTACTCCTTGACTCCTGGTCTGACGTGTCTTTTGTTTTTGCTGCTGCCAAGTGATTTTATTCAGTTTTAGAGGAACTCCTTTGCAATCTATTAATGAATTCTGTATTTGTCTGAAAAGTGTAACCTAACGTGAAGCTTCAGTGTGTAGAAGAGACAGTTTCTGTATTTAAGAACTGACTCTTCGGCTGACTAGAATTGTACACTTGAAACATCCAAGATTGTTCTTGTATACAGAGTGTAAATTTTCAAATGTTTCGTCAAAGAAACTTTTGGATGAGGCACAGTTAATGTACCTAGAACAGATGTCAAGACTATAATTAGCTCTGTAGAGAAACTGTATCGTCAAAGGAACTTTTGGGTTAGGCGCTGTTAATGTACCACGTGAACCTACTCCGTGAACGGTGTAAGCACAGTCTACATCGCTTACACTGGCACATTGCTCTGGTCAGTTGTTGATTTACAAAGTCATCATTGTACGAGAATGCAGCGCCTGTTCCCATTGTTTCAACTCTTCCTCTGTATTTCTGGCTTTGTGGTGCTTATGTGTAGTGATACCCTCGTCCATCATGTGGGACCACCTGCCTGAATCCTTGGAGCTGCCTTCAAAAAAATTATGTTGAGAATGATCCAAAGGGCTGATGATCACAAAGTTGTTCCCTCCAAGAAAAAGAAGGAAAAAAAAAAAAAGGGGGCCGTATTTAGGATCCATTCAGATGGTTGCTGTTGTTGTTAGAGATGCCTGCATAGGCAACATTGTGCTTAAAAAAGACTGGAGGTCATAGGCAGAGGGAAACAGAGACTCAGGATGTCACTTCCAGAACTGACATGATGCATATATGAATGACAGAGTATTGGTTAACTCTTGCCTTAGAGAGTTGGACAGAACAGAGGAGTGTGTGCTGCAAAATGGGTGCCATGCACCCTCTGTAATAGAGGAAGGATGCAAGCAGACATGCAAAGAGCAGTGATCATTAAAGTAGCCTTAGAATCGAGAGGATGCAAGAGTGAGGCAGAGAGAGAGAGACTGACTGAAGAGAGTGTGGAAGAGGAGGGAAGTTGATGAGACAAAAAAAAAAAATTGGACTCCATTCTGTTTAGGAGAGCTGTATGTTGGGAGTCGCCCAAACATGCGAATTTTGCTCCATACAGGGGCGAATAAGGCCCCTGTACAAAGTCAGGGGGTAAAGAAGGCACGGAGTCAGCTTGGCACACCCGTTGTCTTGGAAGCAGATTTTGAAGGATGGGTTTTTGTTTTGGCCCATTTCTCATGTTATTGCGCAGAGCCTGCCTGTGTTCTTCCTCACGACCTGTGTTGAGTTGCTTGCTTTACTCTTCTTTCTTTGTGGAAGAGAACGAGAGAGCAATGGAGGATGTTGCATTGTAAGTGATGGAAGGAGAATACGAGTATGAGTGGGTAAGTATCAGTTGGATCAGGGATGGTATAACAGCGAAAAGAATACAAACATGAGTGACTATACACACATGCTTCAGCAAATGACCAAGTGTTAGGGTAGAGGTGGATTTCTAGGAGAATAGAGAGCATGGTTGAAGATGCTTGGTAGTAGTGCTTGTTTAAAATGGTGTCCCGATTCTTACAGTGGGGAATTGTAAAATAGATGAAGCAGGTGGTCAGTTGGATGTACCCCTTGAGGTGCATGTAATAGTAGTGCCCTGGTGGACATTTGTACCAGAAAGGATTCGATGATAATCATTTCCTTCTCCAGACGGAAACTAGTTCATTGGTGTACATGAAGAGGAATATAGGAGACCAGTTGACTGAACATAAGGCAATGACTGATTCTGTATGTGGATGGCCGAGGGAGTAAACCTGTTTTAGCTAGGAGAATGCATAGGGGATTTGGGCGTGGCTTGTCGACCAGTATGGAATGGATAAGGGTGGCAGAGGTTCGTTTTCGTTTTCGTTTTTAAAGGCTCCAACATGCTTGCATGTGTCGGCCTTGGTCACCTAATGGCGGCTCTCCATGCTGCACGATCCATTGCAGCCTCCCTGTTCAGTCCCTTAACCCTAAGGTCACACTTAATGACCTCGTCCCATGTCTTTCTCGGTCTACCCCTCATAACCCCACCCCCAATATTAACACCTCTCACCTTCCTCACCCAACTATCATCCCCCATCCTCTCCACATGTCCAAACCACCCTAATCTACCTCTCCTCATCACAACACCAATACACTCCAGTCCCATCCTACCTCTCAACTCTTCCATTGTAAACCCAGCCCCTCCAGGCCCTGGACGCGAGGGACGCACTGCACATCCACCTAATCATTGTCATTTCTGTACGTCTGAGCCGGCGAATGTCTTCCTCCTTCACTGCCCAGGTCTCACTGCCATACAGCATTACACTCCTAACACACGCTGCATACAAAGACCCCTTAGCACGTAGGAGAGCCCCCTCAATGTCAGGAGAGGCAGGCTCCCTGAACTTCTTCCAACCACTTCTCACCCTAGCCACAGAGCTAGCTCCAGCCCCACCTCCAGCACACAACATGTCTCCTAAATAACAAAACTCTTCCACACACTCAAAGAGATTCACCAGCAAGTTCAATTCTTTCACGTCTGACGATCTCCACCTGCTCACCCGGCACGCCGTACACATAAAATCAGCATTATCTCGCAGTCTACCTCTGATACCACTACATCTCTTATGCACCCATTTATCACACACACCGCACAAGATGGAATTACTTCCCACGCCCTGATGGCAAACTGCACATGGCCACTCTCCCTCGTCTTTGACAGTACCGCCACCAACCCTAGATATCATCACTTTTGTTTTATCTGCATTTACCCTTAAACCCTTTTGCCCCATACCATCTCTCCACTTCCTAAACCTTTCCTCCGCCTCCCTTTTGTTCTCTGCAATCAACACCAAATCATCAGCATACAACAACTCCCACGGGAGTCCGTTTCTAAAGTCACGTGAAAGGGGCTTCAAGTACCATGATAAACAACATGGGACTCAAGACTGACCCCTGATGCACACCAACATTCACGGAAAACTCATCACTCAAATCTCCATTCACTCTCACCTGGGTGTGAGCACCCACATACATGGCCATAACCACCCTAACCAGCCACTCCTCCAAGCCAAGCTTTCTCATTGCCCACTTCACCACCTCTCTAGGGACTCTGTCAAAGGCCTTTTCCAAATCAACAAAAACAAAATAAAGATCCCTTCTCCTACCAATATATTTTTCCTGAAGCTGTCGAACAATGAATATGGCATCAGTGGTCCCCCTACCTGGCATAAACCCAAACTGCATCTCATCAATATTCACTCTTTCTCTAATCATACCTTCTAAAACTCTCTCCATTACCTTCATTATCTGATCTAAAAGCTTTATACCTCTATAATTCCCTCTTTCCAGGGCATCACCCTTCCCTTTATACACATTTACAATTACACTCTTCAGCCAATCATCTGGGACAACACACTCATAAATAATCCTATTTATCAGGTCAGTGACTAAACTCACCCCTATATCGCCTGAGGCCTTCAACATTTCGGCAGTCAACCCAGACACACCTGCTGCCTTCCCCACCCTCATCCTGCCTATTGCCTCACTCACAGTAGCAGTATCAATCAAAGGCCAAGGGCCAGACACTGGATCTGCTGGCTCCAAACCTTCCCTGTCCCAGTCAAACTCCTCATTCAACAACCGGTTATAATGCTCTCTCCATGCATCTTTAATATCCTCACTGTTCACCACTACCCTTCCTTCATCATTCTTCACACACTGCTCACCTATGATATCCCAATTATCCCTCTTCACCTGACCTGCCACCCTAAATATATTTTTCCTTTCCCCATGATTTAGGTTATCAAGTAATTGTCTCTGTGACTCAGACTTTGCCCTGTATACCTCTCTCCTAGCCCTACACTTGGCAGCCAAATATTCCTCTTTGCTACCACCCTTCTTTCATTCCCGGAAAAGCCTTCTTTTCTCCTTACTTGCAGCTTCTACACCCTCATCCCACCACCAAGTTACTTTATGTCTTGGTGGTCCTCTTGTCCAGCCGCATGTTACATCAGTAACTCTCAAGAAATTGTTCTTGAGGGCTCTGTACTGTTCATTAACGCCTCTGTCTACAGCTCCCTGTTCAGCCACCACTCTCCTCAACTCGCTATAGAAGGCATCCCTTACTACTTGGTTTTTCAGCTTCCATATTTTCCTCCTAGGTACATAAGTCCTCTATTTCATCATTTGTTCTTTAAGCACCATATCACAAATCAATAGTTTGTGCTGCTGCACACACTCCTCACTTCCTATAACTTTAACATCCCTCACTAACCTCCTATCAGCCTCCTAACCAGAAAATAATCTATCTGACTGCTATTTCCCCAGACTCATACGTAATTAACCTACTGTCTCTTTTCCTAAAATATATGTTGCACACAATCATGTCCGTTGCCTCCCCAAACTCGAGTATCCTTTCCCCTTCTGCATTCCTTAGACCATATGCACATCCCCCATGCACTCCTTCATAACCTTGGGCTGCTTCACCTACATGACCATTTAAGTCCCCTCCCAAAATCACTATCTCATCATCCCGCATACCACCCACTACACGTATTAAATCATCCCAAAATCTATCTTTCTCTGATTCATCCAATCCTGCCTGTGGAGCATATGCCGATATAATCACAGCTATCTTTCTTCCCAACAGAATTTTCACAACCAATATCCTATCGCTTACCCTCAAAACATTCATAACATATTCCACCCATTTCTCCGCAACCATCACACCAACACCTCCATATCCGTCTGTCCTCCCCTGCCAAAACAACTTATAGCAACAGTCCTTCCCAACAATCTTTCTGGCTGATCCACCCCTGTACCGGACTTCCTGCAAACACGCCACGTCCACCCACCTCCTACTGAATGCCTCAACGACTTCCCCTGCTCTTCCCCTCAAACTTCCCACATTCCATGAACCCACCCTCATCCCCATGGGTGATTTACTGTCCTCAGGCTTGCTTTGAAACCTTTTTTGTTTTGTCATCTTCAGTATTAATAAATGGGGACAGACACAGCACAGGTCCCACTCACCGCACAATCCCAGGCCCAGGTCCAGGCAATGGTAGAAGACAAAAATAGAAGGTGAACAGAGATAAAAGAAGACAGGTGCAAACAGTTGTTGCAAAGATTGGAAAGACTGAAAGGAGAGAAAACGGGTGAGTAGAGAGAGCAGCGGAGTGACTGAAAAGAAATGGCTTGGATCAGGCGGAAAATGCAATGGTCAAGTGTGTGTAGATGTAAGAGTTGTATGTTCAGAGGAGGGGAGGGGTGAAGAATAAAGTGAGAGAAAATGGAGATGAGAGTTCTTGTGCCTAAATGTAAAATGGAGTGAATGGAGGTCAAGAATGTAAGCGAGGGTGTTAGTAGAGGCTGCATGTGAGGGAAAGTTAAAAATGGCATTATTGTTATTGTTGGTTGTTGCTGTTGTTTTTGTTGTTGCTGCTGGTTGCTGCTGCTGCTGCTGTTGTTGGTTGCTGCTGTTGTTGGTTGCTGCTGTTGTTGGTTGCTGCTGTTGTTGGTTGCTGCTGTTGTTGGTTGCTGCTGTTCTTGGTTGCTGCTGTTCTTGGTTGCTGCTGTTGTTGGTTGCTGCTACTGTTGGTTGCTGCTGCTGTTGGTTGCTGATGTTGTTGGTTGCTGATGATGATGGTTGCTGTTGTTGGTTGCTGATGATGATGGTTGCTGATGTTGTTGGTTTCTGTTGTTGTTGGTTGCTGATGATGATGGTTGCTGTTGTTGTTGGTTGCTGTTGTTGCTGGTTGTTGTTGCTGGTTGTTGTTGTTTTGTTGTTTGTTGCTTAACCTCGGTCCACCTGGCCGAGTAGAGCCGTCGATTGCAAGTGAGCTGCTGTCCCACTGGGGTCATACCACAGGTTCCTTACACCGTTGATGTCTATCTGGCTCTCTGTGTGGTACTGGTGTGCAGTGTTCCATCGTGTGTTGTATCGTGTCGACCTACTTTACAAGCAGGAAAGCAGGACATATGCCATCTGTGCTCCACCCAACTCGAATCTAAGCTGGTAACTAAGGAGAGCTGGTTGATGTCCTGATCTAAGCTTAGGTAGATGAGCTCAGTCATCCCTGTTCCTGGATACCTCCTGGTTAAAGCCGGGAGGACGGGGCTGATTGAGGTGCAGTATTGCCCTGCCCGTGAATTGTGACTGTAGGTGTTTATTGCTAAGGAATGTTTGGAGGTGGGATGTTGTGTGAAAGGGAGTTATTTTTTGTGGTGATTGTCTTGTGTGCCTCAGTGTGTGGTGAGTCTGCTGTGTAGAAATGTTTTTTAATATCAAAATTCTCTCTAACAAGGAGGACTTGGTTTCAAAATATGAGTGAGCTGTGGGGTGCAGCTAATGGCGATCCGTAGGACGGTGTTCGGTGTGGTCTACAAGGTATTGTAGTGGGTGTCAGGTAGGATGGGGGCCCATGCTGGGGAAGCCTACAGCATAACTGACTTAATTTATTGTTTTTAGAGTAGAGAGAGTATTTTTTTATTGCCCAAATTCTGTCCCAGCATTTTCCCTAGTGTAGGGGAGGCGGTGGCTCAGTCGGTAGAGAGGTGGCTTGTAGTCCTAACGGACCTGAGTTCAAATCCCGCTGGGGCAGGGAATAGTTTATGGATTTGAATTTCATAAAAATCATACTTTACTGATCTACCAGAAGACTCGCCGACATGTAAAAATACCCCCGCTAATACTAATACACCAGTCCAATATGAGACAGCCCTGGCATGTATTCAGTATGGAAGGTGGGTGTTAGCGCCGAAGTGGTGACATGTAGAGGTGTGCGGTACATAGGAGGGCTACTGGGCCTTGAAAGCAGGCTGTGAAGCCTATGCCCAGAGTAGGACACACACACACACACACACACACACACACAAAGAGATTTGGGGGAATATATATATATATTTTTGTGTGTGTGTGTGTGTCCGACTCTGGGCAAAGGCTTCAGGGCCTATATCTCGGGGGCAGTAGCCTATCCCAAGGCCCAGTAGTCCCCCTACACCTCCACATGTCACCACTTCGGCGCTAACACCCACCGTCCATTCTGAATACATCCTAGGGCTGTCTCATATAGGACTGGTGTCTTGGTATTAGCGGGGGTATTTTTACAACATGTTGGCGGGTCATCTGGTAGATCAGGAAAGTCTGCCTTTTATGAAATTCAAATCCTTAAACTGTTCCCTGCCCCTGCCGGGATTCGAACCTGGGTCCATCAAGACTGCAGGCCGCCTCTCTACCGATTCAGCCACCGCCTCCCCCAAACCAGAGGTCAGAAGGGAAGAAGGGATCAAAAGGTTAGAAGTGTATGTGAGGCACTGAAGAAAGTTAACGGAATGTACCAAGGACTGATGGAATGTGTGATGAAATGTTGAAATATGGAGATGGTGAGTGGATGAATCTGACAAATGGTCAGATTGTCATGGGAGGTTGATACAGTACCAAAGTTAGTTATAAGAGTTCTCTTGTATAAGGAGAAAGAGGGCACTGGAGTGTGAGGCAGTCACAGAGGTACTTGTCTTCATTGCATAGCGACAAGGGTAATTTGCACGATATCTGACGGATTTAAGGAGAGACCCGAAGAATAGGTTGGAAAGGAACACGGGAGTACTAGGAAGGGAAGGATTTCTGTGGACCATATATTCTCAAGATGTAGCTATAATATAAAAACATCTACGGCAGGGAAATATGCTTTTTATAGTGACTTAATGGATATGGAGAAAACACCAAGGAGTGTGAAATACTCCGAGATTATGTGGATTAGATGTAAAATTCTGAATGCTGTTGGGACCGTATACGGGGGTGCAAGGGCGGTTGCATGTGTGGAAAAGGAACTAAATGAATTCTTTTATTTTAATGTTGGACTGAAGTAGGGACGTGTCATGTCTCCATGGTGGTTGAACATTTATATGGATAGTGTTATAAAAGAAATTCGAGCTAAGTCAGTGATGTTGGAGTGTCCATAGTGAGGGAGGGTAGGGTGTGAATATTGTTTGGTCTGTTGAGAAAAATGAGTGGGAATTGAAAGGCTTGATGAAAGAGTTTGGAAGCGTGTACGAAGAACAAAATATAAAAATGAATATAGCAAAGAGTAAAAATAAGATCTTTAAGAGTAATGGAATCATGAAATCCATCACGAGACTGATTGGTCAGGAAAGACACAAAAGTTAATATGATGAGCAGCGATGGGAGTTAAGCAGTATAAGAAAGGGTAGAATAGGGAATTAAGATTGTAACTGCACTGTAGGCAGTGACAAGGAAGAGGGTTGTGTGAATGGAAGTCATTGCAAGGCAGGTAATTTGCCAATTTGCCTGCCCGCTTGCCTGCCCACCCACCCTCCAGCCCATCTGCTTGCCCGCTCGCAAGTCCACAATTCCACCAACCAGCACGATTGATAGCCAGCTCGCCAACCAGCCCATCCGTCAGCCAACCTGTCCTTTATCCAGCTTAACCATCAGCTAGCCCACTTGCTCAACCACTTGTCCACCTGTGTGCTTGCCTGCCCACTTGCAAGCCAGCCAGCCTGCCTGCCTGCCTGCTTGCAAATATGCCCACCCATCTGTCGACCTCTCTCTCTCCTTCCGTGAGCCCGCCTATCTGCTTGCCCACTTGCCTACTCACCTGCCTGCCCAGCCATCTAGCAGCCTACTTGCCTGCCCAGCCATCTAGCGGTCTGCCTGCCTGCCCAGCCATCTAGTGGCCTACCTACCTGACCAGCCATCTAGCAGCCTACCTTGCCTACCCAGCCATTCAGCCACCCACCTGTCTGCCTCGGCCGCCCAGCTGTCCTGCCACCCTCCCAGCTGGCTGCAAAATTCTCCATCTACCTCCCCAGCTGCCTGCCCAGACTGCCTGGGCAGACTGGAGAAACTTGACTGTCTGGCTGCCAGGTCACCTGCGCAGCTACTGGCCTGCCCCACAGCCAAGTCACCTGCCCAGTTACTTGCCTAACCACCAGCCCAGCTACTTGCCTGGCCACCTGTCTTCCCACCCATTGGCCCACTAGACCAGCCACTGGCCTGCCTTCCCACCCAGCTAACCGTCTGCCTGCCTAAGCAACTGTTGACTCATTCTTCCAGTCCCGCATGCTCACCTGTGCACCCACCTCTAGACCTGTGTGCCCAGATGTCCACTTGTGTACCCAGTTGACCACTTGCACACGCAGCTGCCCACCTGCACACCAAGCTGTTCATGTGTGCACCTAGCTATCCACCTACTCACCTAGCTGTTCAGTCACCCACATGACCACCCAACTGTCCACGTGTATACCCAGATGTCCACTTGCTCAACCAGCTGCTCAGCCACTCACATGCACATCCATTAGCCCTTATACTCAGCCACCCATCCACCCACCCAAACGCTTGCTTTAGTTGTCTAGCCACCCAGTAAGCTGTCCATCTTCCCATCTTCCCATCTTCCCATCTTCCCAGCTGCCCATCTTCCCATCTTCCCAGCTGCCCATCTTCCCATCTTCCCAGCTGCCCATCTTCCCAGCAGCCCAACTACCCAGCTGCCTACCTACCCAGCTGCCTACCTACCCAGCTGCCCACTTAACCATCCTCCCACCTACACACCCATTAGCCCACCAGTTATCCCACCCACGCAGCTGTCCATCCACCCATCCCATAGCTTGGTTGTACAGTTGCCTAGCCGTGTGCCCAGCCACCCACCAAGCTGCTCAACCATCCATTCAACCACCACCTAGCCCACTCATCTGCCTAGCCCCCTGCCCAGCCACTTAGTCACCTGCCCATCTGCCCAGACTGCCTAACTACCCACCTGCTTAACAGAATGTCCTGCTGCCCAGCTGCTTGCCCAGCTGCCCAACTACCACTGGCCTGCCTGCCCAGCCTGCTTGACTGTCTGCCTGCCCAGTCACCCTCCTACCAGTTGCCTGGCCAGCCACCTCTCTGCCCAGTCACCTACCTAATCACCTAGCTGCCTGTCCCAGCTGCTCAGTTGTCTACCAGCCATCCAGCTGCCTGCCCAGCACCCTGATCTGCCCGTCAATCACCCCAGCTGTCTCCCTGGCACCCTACCTATCCGTTTTTTGCACCTCGTCTGCCCTTTCGGCACTCTACCTGCCTGCTGAGCACATCATATGCCTGCTTGGCACATCACTTGCTAGGCCGTTAAGCATATTGCTTGCCGGCTAGGTTGCTCAGCACATCGCCCACCCGCTAGGCTGCTTGGCACATCACCTACCTGCGTAGCTGCTTGGCAGATTGTCCACCTGCTTGACACATTGCCCGCTCACTTGGCACCTCACCTGATAGCTAGGGACCATGCCTGATCGCTTGGCACCCTGCCTGATTGCTTGGCACTCTGCCATAGCCATCCACCTGCCAACCCACCTTGATGTCGACTCAATTGCTCAGCTGCCTAGCCACCCACCCACCCAACTGTCTACCCACCCATTTGCTCAAATGTCCAATCATCTGCCCACCTACCTAGACTCCCAGCTGCTTGGCTAGATGACCAGCCACCTGTCTGCCAGGACACCCTGCCACCTGTCTGTCTGGATGCCCTGCCGCCAGTCTGTCTGGATACCTTGTTGCTGGCCTGCCTGGATGGCCGGCATGCCTGGATGCCTTGCTACCTGAACGACCTCCCACTGTCCTGCCTGGATGCCCTGCTGCCATTATGCCTGGACGCCCTGCCGCCGGCCTGTCTGGACGCCCAGCCACCTACCCAGTTGCTCAACCGCCTGCTCAGCTGCCCAGCTGCCCAGCCACCTGCCCACCCATCCAGTTATCCAGCTACGTGCCTGCCCTTCCGTGCCTGCCTGCTCGGCCAACTGCCCACCTGGCCAGCTGCCTGCCCAGCCAGCTGCCCACCTGGCCAGCTGCCCGCCTGGCCAGCTGCCTGCCTGGCCAGCTGCCCGCCTGGCCAGCTGCCCGCCTGGCCAGCTGCCTGCTCAGCCAGCTACCTGCCCACCTACTCAGCTGCCTGCACACCCACTCAGCTGTCAACTCACTGGCCTACTTGCCCACCTGTCCTGCTTTCTCCCATCTGCATACCCACCCAGTTGCCAAGTTGCCTCACAGCCTGTCTACCTGCCCTCATCTACCCATCTGCATGCCTGCCCAACTGTCCAGCCACCTACCCACCCACCAACCATCTACTCACCCAGCCACCCACCTAACCATCCTCCCACCTACTCACCCATTAGCCTACCCATAAACCCACCTGTCAGCCCAGTTTTTACACCTATCATCCCGACATAATCTTTCACAGGTATACCCACTAATGTATAATAATATTCAGCTAAATCCTGCATCATCCTTGAACATGCTTGGGGTTTTATTTACTCGGGACTTATCATGGAAAGATCATATTACACCTCTTGTAAAATCTGCTTCCAAGAGATTGGGTGTGCTAAGCCGACTCTGTTCCTTCTTTACCCCTGCACAGTTGTTGACTCTATACAGGGTTTTTTTTCCACCCCTGTGTGGAGTACAACTTTCATGTGTGGGGAGGCTCCCCACATACAGCCCTTCTCAATAGGGTGGAGTCAAAGGCTTTTCATCTCATTAACTCTCCTCTTACTGACTCGCTTCAATCTCTGTCTCTTCGTTGCACTGTTGCATCTTTATCTCTTTTCTATCACTACTTTAATGGTCATTGCTGCTCTGAACTGTCTGCATGCATTCCTCCAGCTCTACGACGGGCGCGTAGCACCCGTCTAGCAGCAAATTCTCATCCCTTTTCTGTCCAACTCTCTAATGCAGAATTTTAACCATTACTCCCAGTCCTTCATTTATGCAACAGGTCAACTCTGGAACTGTCTCCCTCTGTCTGTAATTCCTGCTTCCTATGATCTCCAGTCTTTCAGACTCAGTGTGTCCAGGCATCTCGAAATGATCGTATCTTGAATTTGGCTCTCTCTTGTATTTTGTTTTTCTCTTGGAAGGAACAATAATTGTGGGCTTGCGGCCTTTGGTTTTCTTCGCATAAAAAAAAATAAAGCTGCCTGCCAGCCCAGCTGCCTGCCTACCGGCACAGCCACCAGCCAGTCCACCCAGCTGCCTGCCCATCTGCTCAGCCACCGTCCTGTTCACCCACCCGCCATCCCAACTCCCCAGCCATTAGCCCGTATGTACAGCTGCATGCATGCTGAGCCACATGTATGCCCAGTCACCTGCTTGCCCAGTCACCCAGCTATCAACACAGCTGTCCAAACAGCAGCAGGGCCTCCCAGACATCAGCAGAGCCGCCCACACACCAGAAGGGCTGCCCAGCCGCCAGCCTGCCCAGCTGCCAGCCCACCCAGCTGCCAGCCCTCCTAGCCTCCTGCCTGCCCTCCTAGCCTCCTGCCTGCCCACCAGCCCAGCCCTTTGTCAAGCTACCCAGTCCCCTGCCAGGCTACCCAGGCTCCTGCCTGGCTACCCTCCTCCCTGCCTTTCTGCTCGGACACCTGCCCCGCCCTCTGTCCAGCCGCCTGCCCAGCCACCCACCCAGCCAACCAATTGACTGCTCACCTGACCAAGCACCCAGCCACTTGCCTACCTGCCCAGCTGCCTTCCCAGCTGCCAAACCACCAGCCCATCCATCCAATCATCAGCCCTTCCACTTAGTAGCCAAGCTACTTGTATGCCTGGCAGCCCAGCTGCCTGCCTGCCCAGCTGCCTGTCTGCCCAGCTGCCTGCCCACCCACCCACTCACCAGCCTGCCTGCCCACCCACCCACTCACCAGCCTGCCTGCCCACCCACCCACTCACCAGCCTGCCTGCCCACCCACCTGGCTGCCCATTAAGCTGCTTGCCAGCCCGCCCACCCTCCTGCTTGCCCAGCCATACAGCCATCTAGCTGCTCACCTACCTGGCTGCCCATTAAGCTGCCTGCCAGCCCACCCAGCTGCCTTCTTGCCTACTGAGTTGCCCATCCAGCCGCCTGCACTCCTGCTGCCTGCCCTCCCTCCGAGTTGCCCATTCAGCCTCCTGCCCCTCTGCCCAGCCACTAGTACCCCTGCCCAGCCGCAAGCCTCCTGCCCAGCCGCAAGCCCCCTGCCCAGCCGCAAGCCCCCTGCCCAGCCACAAGTGCCCGCCCAGCCACAAACCCCCTGCCCAACTGGCTGCCTAACTGCCTGTCTGCCTTCCCAGCTGCTCACTCACCCACTCAGCTGCCTGCCTAGCTGCATGGTGAGCTGACCAGCTGCCTGCCAGCCCAACCATCTGCCTGCCAGCCCAACCATCTGCCTGCCAGCCCAACCATCTGCCTGCCAGCCCAGCCATCTGCCTGCCAGCCCAGCCATCTGCCTGCCAGCCCAGCCATCTGCCTGCCAGCCCAGCCATCTGCCTGCCAGCCCAACCACCTGCCTACCTGCCAGCCTGCCCAGCCACCTGCCCAGCCACCTGCCTGCCTGTCAGCCTGCCCAGCCACCTGCCTGCCTGTCAGCCTGCCCAGCCACCTGCCTGCCTGTCAGCCTGCCCAGCCACCTGCCTGCCTGTCAGCCTGCCCAGCTGCCTGCCAGCCTGCCCATCCACCCAGCTGCCCAGCCACCTGCCCATCTGTCCAGCTGCCAGCCCAGCCACCTGCCCATCTGCTCACCCCCCCCTGCTTGCTTACCTGCCTGCCCACCCAGCTGCCCTCGACCCAGCAGCCTGCTCGACTGTGTGGTTGTCAGTTCTCCCAGCTGCCAGCCCAGCCAGTTGCCTGCCTGCCTGCCCAGCTGCATGTCCACCCAACTCCCTACCTGCCCAGCTACCTGCCCAGCCGCCTGCTTGACCAGTTGCATGCCTTCCCAGTTGCCTAACTGCCAAGCCAGCTTGCCCAGCTGACTACCTGCCCACCAAGCTGCTGTCCACCTGCCAAGCTGCTGCCTGCCCACCAAGATGCTGCTTGCCTAGTCACCTGCCCACCTACCCAGCTGTCTGCCCAGGTGCTTATCCACCCAGGTTCCTGCACAGTCGCCTGCCCATCTGCCTAGTCACCTGCCAGCTTGTCCAGTTGACCACCAAGTCACCTGCCCAACCACCCAGCAGTCCAGCCTCCTGCAAGCCTCTCCAGCTACTAAGCCACCTGCTCACTTGCCTACCTGCCAGCCTCCCAGCTGTCTGCATGCCTGCCCAGCTGACTGCCAGCCCACCCAGCCAACTGCCAGTCTGCCCAGCTGCCTGCTCACCTGCCCAGCACCTGGCTGCATGCCCAGCCTCATGCCCAGCCACCTGGCTGCATGCCCAGCCTCATGCCCAGCCACCTTCCTGCCTGCCCAGCCTCATGCCCAGCCACCTTCCTGCCTGCCCAGCCACTTGCCCACCTGCCCCCCCACCCAGTCGCCTGCCTGCCTGCCTATGCACATGCCAGCCTGCCCATCTGGCTGCTGCCTTCCTGGCTGTCTGTCCAGCTGCTGGCCCACCTAACCACCTGCCCAGTTGCCTGTGCACTTGCCCAGCCACCTGCCCAGTTGCCTGTGCACTTGCCCAGCCACCTGCTTGCCCACCCAGCCATCTGCCCAGTCACCTGTACACCTGCCCAGCTGCCTGCCAGCTGGCCCAGCCATCTGTCAGCCCACCCAGTCACCTGCTAGCCCGCCTAGCTGCCTCCTGCCCACCCTGCTGCCTGCCAGCCAGCCCGCCAGCCCTGCCTTCTGTACACCCACCCAGCTGCCTGCCTGCCTGCCCACTTGCCTACCTGCTCACCCAGCCACCTGTCCACCCACTCAGCCACCTGCCTGCCCATGTAGCTGCCTGTCTTCTCACTCAGCCACCTACCCACCTGCCCTGCCCTCACCTGCCTGCCCACCCAGCTGCATGCCAGCTTGCTCAGCTGTCTGCTGTACTCCCAGCTGCCCATCCAGCCACCTGCTTACCCAGCCCCTTGCCCAACCACCTGCCCTGCCACCCACAGCCCAGGCACCTAAGCACCCTCCCGGCAGCCTGCCTGCCCTCCCAGCCACCTGCTTGGTTGCTCAAACACCAGTCCACCCAGCTGCCTGCCCTGTGCCTGGTGAGCTGCCTGCCCAGCTATCCACCCAGCTGCCCACCCAGCTGCCTGTCCAGCTGCCTGCCCAGCTGCCCGTCCAGCTGCCTGCCCAGTACCTACCTAGCTGCCTGCCCAGTACCTACCCAGCTTCCTGCCCAGCTGCCTATCCAGCTGCCCACTCATCTACCCACCCAGCTGCCTGCCCAGCTGCTCAGCTGCCCACTCAGCTGCCTGCCCAGCCGCCTGCCCAGCTGCCCGCCCAGCCGCCCGCCCAGCCGCCCGCCCAGCCGCCCAGCTGCCTGCCTAGTGCCCAGCGAGCTGCCTGCCCAGCCGCACGCCCAGCTGCCTGCCCAGTACCTGCCCAGCTGCCCACCCAGCTGCCTGCCTAGTTGCCCACCCAGCTGCCCGCCCAGCAGCCCGCTCACTACCCAGCTGGCCGCCTAGCCATGAACCTGGCCGGCCGCCTGCCCAGCCACCCAGCTGCCCGCCCAGCTGCCCGGCCACCTGCCCAGCTGCCCGGCCACCTGCCCAGCCGCCCAGCTGCCCGGCCACCTGCCCAGTCGCCCAGCTGCCCAGTCGCCCAGCTGCCCAGTCGCCCAGCTGCCCAGTCGCCCAGCTGCCTGCCAGGTGCCCACCCAGCTGCCCACCCAGCCACTGGCCCAGCTGCCTGCCCAGCCAGCCAGCTGCCCAGCCAGCTGCCCAGCCAGCTGCCCATCCAGCTGCCCGCTCAGCCACCCAGCTGCCTGCCAGCATGCCCTCCCAGCCACCTGCCTGCCCTCCAAGCCATCCGCCTGCCCTCCAAGCCATCTGCTTGCTAACCCAACTCCCAGCCTGCCCAGCTGCCCACTCAGCTGCTGCCCCATCTGCCCCGCTGCTTACCAGCCCACCCAGCTGCCTGCCAACCCAGCTGCCTGCCAACCCACCCAGCTGTCTGACTGCCTGCCTGCCCAGCTGCCTCCTTGTCTATCCAGTTGCCTGCCTGCCCACCCAGCTGCCTCCCTGCCCACCCACCTGACTGCCCGTCTGTTCAGCCGCCTGCCAGCTGGCACAGCAGCCTGCCAGCCAGCCCAGTCACCTATCTGTCGCCCAGCCTCCTGTCCACCCACCCAGTTGCCTATCTGCCTGCCTAGCTGCCTGCCCAGCCACCCAGCTGCCCGCCCAGCAGCCTGCCTACTATCCACCTGGCCGCCTAGCCACCAAACTGCCCTGCCACCTGCCCAGCTGCCTGCCCATCTGCCCACCCAGCTGCCTGCCCATCTGCCTACCAAGCTGCCCACCCAGCCGCCCAGCTGCACGCCTAGCAGCCTGCCTGCTACCCAGCTGGCCGCCTAGCCACCAAGTTGCCCAGCTGCCCGGTAACCTGCCCAGCTGGCCGCCTAGCCACCAAGTTGCCCAGCTGCCCGGTAACCTGCCCAGCTGCCTGGCTGCCCACCAAGACACCCAGCTGCCTGCCCATCTGCAGCACCAACCTAGCTGCCCAGCTGCCCACCAAGCTGCCTGCCCAGCTGCCCACCCAGGAGCATGCCTGCTACCCAGCTGCCCACTTAGCCACCAAGCTGTCTGCTCAGCTGCCCACCTAGCCACCAAGCTGTCTGCTCAGCTGCCCACCCAGCAGCCTGCCTGCTACCCAGCTGGCCACCCAGCCACCTGCCCAACCGCCCAGCCGCCTGCCTAGCTGCCTGCCCAGCTGCATGCCCAGCCGCCTGCTTAGCTGTCTGCCCAGCTGCCTGCTTAGCTGTCTGCCCAGCTGCCTGCCTAGCTGTCTGCCCAGCTGCCTGCCTAGCTGCCTGCCTAGCTGCCTGCCCAGCTGCCTGCCCAGCCACCTGTCTGGCTGCCCAGCTGCCTGCCTATCCTCCCAGCTGCCTGCCCAGCCACCCAGCTGCCTGCCCAGCTGGCCGCCTAGCCACCAAGCTGTCTGTCCAGCTGCCCGGCTGCCTGCCTGCCTGCCTGCCTGCCGAGCCACCCAGCCACCTGCCCAGCCGCTTGCCTAGCTGCCTGCCCAGCCACCTGTCTGGCTGCCCAGCTGTCTCCCTATCCTCCCAGCTGCCTGGCCAGCCACCCAGCTGGCCGCCTAGCAACCAAGCTGTCCGTCCAGCTGCCCGCCGGCCCGACCGCCTGCCCGACCGCCTGCCCAGCCGCCTGTCCAGAAGCAGCTGCCTGCCCAGCCACCCAGCTGCCCACCCAACACCCACCCAGCTGCCCACCCAACACCCATCCGACTGCCCACCCAACACCCATCCAACTGCCCACCTGCCCAGCTGCCCACCCAGCCACCTGCTCACCCAGCCACCTGCCCAGCTGCTCACCCAGCCACCTGCCCAGCTGCTCACCCAGCCACCTGCCCAGCTGCTCACCCAGCCACCTGCCCAGCTGCTCACCCAGCTGCCCAGTTGCCTGCCCAGCTGCTCACCCAACATCTGCCCGACTGCCTGCTCAGCTGCCCACCCAGCAGCCTGCCCACTCCCCATCTGGCTGCCTAGCCACCAAGCTGCCCTGCTGCCCGCCCAGCTGCCTACCCAACTCCCCACCCAACTGCCCAGTCGGCCGCCTACCCAGCTGCCTGCCCAGCTGCCCATCAAGCTGCCTACCCAGCTGCCTGCCCAGTGGTCACCGAGCTGCCTGTCTAGTGCCTAACTAGTGCCTGCCCAGCTGCCCTACCGCCCACCCAGTTGCCCGCCCAGCTGCCCTGCCGCCCACCCAGTTGCCGGCCCAGCTGCCCTGCCGCCCACCCAGCTGCCTGGCTGCCTGCCCAGCCACCCAGCTGCCTGGCTGTCTGCCCAGCCACCCAGCTGCCTGGCTGTCTGCCCAGCCACCCAGCTGCCTGGCTGTCTGCCCAGCCACCCAGCTGCCCACCCAGCTGTCTGGCTGTCTGCCCAGCCACCCAGCTGCCCACCCAGCTGTCTGGCTGTCTGCCCAGCCACCCAGCTGCCCACCCAGCTGTCTGGCTGTCTGCCCAGCCACCCAGCTGCCCACCCAGCTGTCTGGCTGTCTGCCCAGCCACCCAGCTGCCCACCCAGCTTTCCATCCAGCTGTCCACCCAGCTGTCCACCCAGCTGTCCTGCCACCCACCCAGCTGCCTGCCAGGTGCCTGCCAGGTGCCTGCCAGGTGCCCGCCAGGTGCCCGCCCAGCCGCCCGCCCAGCCGCCTGCCCAGCCGCCAGCCCCGCCCAGCTGCCCACCCAGCTGTCTGCCCAGCTGCCCACCCAGCTGCCCACCCAGCTGTCTGCCCAGCTGCCCACCCAGCTGTCTGCCCAGCTGCCCACCCTGCTGCTGCCCAGCTGCCCACCCTGCCGCCCGCCCAGCCGCCCACCCAGCTGCCTGCCCAGCTGCCTGCCCAGCTGCCTGCCCAGCCGCCTGCCCAGCCGCCTGCCCAGCTGCCTAGCTGCCTAGCTGCCTGCTCAGCCGCCCACCCAGTGCCTGCCCAGCCGCCCAGTGCCTGCCCAGTCGCCAGTTCAGCTGCCCCCTCCAGTGCCCGCCCAGCCGCCCGCCCAGCCGCCCGCCCAGCCACCTGCCCAGCCACCTGCCCAGCCACCTGCCCAGCGCATGCCCAGCTGCCTGCTGCCAGCCCACCCAGCTGCCCAGTGCCTGCCCAGCCACCCACCCAGCTGCCCAGTGCCTGCCCAGCCACCCACCCAGCTGCCCAGTTCCTGCCCAGCTGCCCACCCAGCTGCCCAGTGCCTGCCCAGCCGCCCACCCAGCTGCCCAGTGCCTGCCCAGCCGCCCACCCAGCTGCCCAGTGCCTGCCCAGCCGCGTGCCCAGCCGCCTGCCCAACCGCGTGCCCAGCCGCCTGCCCAACCGCGTGCCCAGCCGCCTGCCCAGCCGCCTGCCCAGCCGCCTGCCCAGCCGCCTGCCCAGCCACCCGCCCAGCCACCTGCCCAGCCACCTGTCCAGCCACCCGCCCAGCCACCCGCCCAGCCGCCTGCCCAGCCGCTTGCCCAGCCGCCTGCCCAGCTGCCCGCCTAGCACCCGCCCAGCCATCTGCCCAGCTGCCAGCCTAGCCGCCTGCCCAGCTGCCAGCCTAGCCGCCTGCCCAGCTGCCAGCCTAGCCGCCTGCTCAGCTGCCAGCCCAGCTGCCAGTCTAGCCGCCAGCCTAGCCGCCAGCCTAGCTGCCAGCCTAGCTGCCAGCTTAGCCGCCAGCTTAGCCGCCAGCCTAGCCGCCAGCCTAGCCGCCAGCCTAGCCGCCAGCCTAGCCGCTTGCCCAGCCGCTTGCCCAGCCGCTTGCCCAGCCGCTTGCCCAGCCGCTTGCCCAGCCGCTTGCCCAGCTGCCAGCCTAGCTGCCAGCCTAGCTGCATGCCTAGCTGCCAGCCTAGCCGCCTGCCTAGCTGCATGCCTAGCTGCCAGCCTAGCCGCCTGCCTAGCTGCATGCCTAGCTGCCAGCCTAGCCGCCAGCCTAGCCACCTGCCCAGCTGCCAGCCTAGCTGCCTGCCCAGCCACCCGCCCAGCCACCCGCCCAGTGCCCACCCAGCAGCCAGCCAAGTCACCTACCCAGCTGCCTGCCCAGCGGCCCGCCCAGCTGCCCGCCCAGCTGCCCGCCCAGCCGCCCGCTCAGCTGCCCGCCCAGCCGCCCGCTCAGCTGCCCGCCCAGCCGCCCGCTCAGCTGCCCGCCCAGCCGCCCACCCAGTGCCCTCCTAGCCGCCTGCCCGCGCAGCCGCCCACCCGCCCTCCTAGCCGCCCGCCCAACCGCCCGCCCAGCCGCCCGCCCAGCCGCCCGACCAGCCGCCCGACCAGCCGCCCCCCCAGCCGCCAGCCTGGCTGCCTGCCCAGCCGCCCGCCTTGCTGCCCGCCCCGCCGCCAGCCCCGCTGCCCGCCCAGCCGCCAGCCTGGCTGCCCGCCCAGCCGCCAGCCGTGCTGCCCGCCCAGCCGCCAGCCTGGCTGCCCGCCCAGCCGCCAGCCAGGCTGCCCGCCCAGCCCCCCGCCCGGCCGCCCGCCCAGCCGCCAGCCTGGCCGCCCGCCCAGCCGCCAGCCAGGCCGCCCGCCCAGCTGCCCGCCCAGCTGCCCGCCCAGCTGCCCGCCCAGCTGCTCGCCCAGCTGCCCGCCCAGTGCCCTCCCAGCCGCCCACCCAGGGCTCGCCCAGCCGCCCGTCCAGCCGCCCGCCCAGCCGCCCGCCCAGCCGCCCTCCCAGCCAGCCGCCCGCCCAGCCGCCCGCCCAGCCGCCCGCCCAGCCGCCCGCCCAGCCGCCCGCCCAGCCGCCCGCCCAGCCGCCCGCCCAGCCGCCCGCCCAGCCGCCCACTCAGTGCCCTCCAAGCCGCCCTCCCCGCCGCCCGCCCAGCAGCCAGCCCAGTGCCCTCCCAGCCCCCCGCCCCCGGCCCCCCCCGTGCCCTCCCCGCCGCCCGCCCAGCCTCCAGCCCAGCCGCCCGCCCAGCCGCCCGCCCAGCCGCCCGCCCAGCTGCTCACCCAGCCGCCCGCCCAGTGCCCTCCCAGCCGCCCGCCCAGTGCTCGCCCAGCCGCCCACCCAGCTGCCCGCCCAGCCGCCCACCCAGCCGCCTGCCCAGTGCCCTCCCAGCCGCCTGCCCAGCCGCCCGCCCAGCCGCCCGCCCAGCCGCCCGCCCAGCCGCCCGCCCAGCTGCCTGCCCAGCTGCCCGCCCAGCTGCCCGCCCTGTGCCCTCCCAGCCGCCCGCCCAGTGCCCACCCAGCCGCCCGCTCAGCCGCCCGCCCCGCCGGCCCACCCGCCTGCCGTCCGCCCGGCCGGCCCCCCGGCCAGCCGCCCGCCCAGCCAGCCGCCCGCCCAGCCAGCCGCCCGCCCAGCCAGCCGCCCGCCCAGCCATCCGCCCGCCCAGCCGCCCACCCAGCCGCCCACCCAGCCAGCCGCCCGCCCCGCCAGCCGCCCGCCCAGCCAGCCGGCCGCCCAGCCGCCAGCCCAGCCGCCTGCCCAGCCGCCCGCCCAGCCGCCCGCTCAGTGCCTCCCAGCCGCCCCGCCCAGTGCCCTCCCAGCCGCCCTCCCAGCCGCCCGCCCTCTGCCCTCCCAGCCGCCCGCACAGCCGCCCGCCCAGCCGCCCACCCAGCCAGCCGCCCGCCCAGCCGCCCACCCAGCCAGCCGCCCGCCCAGCCAGCCGCCCACCCAGCCGCCCACCCAGCCGACCACCCAGCCAGCCGCCCGCCCAGCCAGCCGCCCCCCCAGCCCGCCGCCCGCCCCGCCAGCCCGCCCCCCACCCGCCCCCCCCGCCGCCCGCCCCGCCGCCCGCCCACCCGCACGCGCCGGGCCCGCCCAGCCGCCCGCCCCGTGCCCTCCCAGCCGCCCTCCCAGCCGCCCCACCCAACCAGCCGCCCACCCAGCCCCCCGCCCACCCAACCAGCCGCCCCCCCACCCAGCCGCCCGCCCACCCGCCCACCCAGCCAGCCGCCCGCCCAGCCGCTCCCCCAGCCGCCCGCCCAGCCGCCCGCCCAGCCGCCCGCCCAGCCGCCCGCCCAGCCGCCCGCCCAGCTGCCCTCCCAGCTGCCCGCTCAGTGCCCTCCCAGCTGCCCGCTCAGTGCCCTCCCAGCTGCCCGCCCAGCCGCCACCCCAGCCGCCCGCCCAGCCGCCCGCCCAGCCGCCCGCCCAGCCGCCCGCCCAGCCGCCCGCCTAGCCGCCCGCCTAGCCGCCCGCCTAGCTACCCGCTCAGTGCCCTCCCAGCTGCCCGCCCAGTGCCCTCCCAGCCGCTCATTCAGCCACCCGCCCAGTGCCCTCCCAGCTGCCCGCCCAGTGCCCTCCCAGCCGCTCATTCAGCCACCCGCCCAGTGCCCTCCCAGCCGCTCATTCAGCCACCCCCCCAGCACCCAGTCAGCAGCCCGCCCAGCCGTCCGCCCGCCCAGTGCCCTCCCAGCCGTCCGCCCGCCCAGCTCCCGCCCGTCCAGCCGCCCGCCCAGCTCCCGCCCGCCCAGCTCCCGCCCGTCCAGCCGCCCGCCCAGCTCCCGCCCGTCCAGCCGCCCGCCCAGCTCCCGCCCGTCCAGCCGCCCGCCCAGCTCCCGCCCGCCCAGCCGCCCGCCCAGCTCCCGCCCGTCCAGTCGCCCGCCCAGCTCCCGCCCGTCCAGTCGCCCGCCCAGCTCCCGCCCGTCCAGTCGCCCGCCCGTCCAGTCGCCCGCCCGCCCGTCCAGTCGCCCGCCCGTCCAGGCGCCCGCCCGCCCTGCCGCTCTCCCGCCCGCCCTGACGCCCGCCCGCCCGTCCAGTCGCCCGCCCGTCCAGTCGCCCGCCCGTCCAGTCGCCCGCCCGTCCAGTCGCCCGCTCGTCCAGTCGCCCGCTCGTCCAGTCGCCCGCCCGTCCAGTCGCCCGCCCGTCCAGTCGCCCGCCCAGCCACCCACCCAGCTGCCTGCCCAGCTGCCAGCCCAGCTGCCAGCCCAGCCGCCTGCCCAACTGCCAGCCCAGCCGCCAGCCCAGCCGCCAGCCCAGCCGCCTGTCCAGCCGCCTGCCCAGTCGCCTGCCCAGCCGCCTGCCTAGCTGCCTGCCTAGCTGCCTGCCTAGCTGCCAGCCTAGCTGCCAGCCTAGCTGCCAGTCCAGCCGCCTGCCCAGCCGCCTGCCCAGCCGCCTGCCCAGCCGCCTGCCCAGCCGCCTGCCCAGCCGCCTGCCCAGCCGCCAGCCCAGCCACCTGCCCAGCCACCTGCCCAGCCACCTGCCCAGCTGCCAGCCTAGCCGCCCGCCCGCCCAGCGCCCTCCTAGCCGCCCGCCCAGCCAGCCGCCCGCCCAGCCAGCCGCCCGCCCAGCCAGCCGCCCGCCCAGCCAGCCGCCCGCCCAGCGCCCTCCTAGCCGCCCGCCCAGCGCCCTCCTAGCCGCCCGCCCAGCGCCCTCCTAGCCGCCCGCCCAGCGCCCTCCTAGCCGCCCGCCCAGCGCCCGCTCAGCCAGCCGCCAGCCCAGCCGCCCGCCAGCCCAGCCGCCCGCCCGCCCAGTCGCCCGCCCAGCCTCCCGCCCAGCCTCCCGCCCAGCCGCCCGCCCAGCCGCCCGCCCAGTGCACTCCCAGCCGCCCGCCCAGCTGCCCGCCCAGCTGCCCGCCCAGTGCCCTCCCACCTGCCCACCCAGTGCCCACCCAGTGCCCACCCAGTGCCCTCCCAGCTGCCCGCCCAGTGCCCTCCCAGCTGCCCGCCCAGTGCCCTCCCAGCTGCCCGCCCAGTGCCCTCCCAGCCACCCGCCCAGTGCCCACCCAGCAGCCAGCCAAGTCACCTACCCAGCTGCCTGCCCAGCGGCCCGCCCAGCTGCCCGCCCAGCTGCCCGCCCAGCCGCCCGCTCAGCTGCCCGCCCAGCCGCCCGCCCAGCCGCCCGCTCAGCTGCCCGCCCAGCTGCCCGCCCAGCCGCCCACCCAGTGCCCTCCTAGCCGCCCGCCCGCGCAGCCGCCCGCCCGCCCAGCCGCCCACCCGCCCGCCTCGCCGCCCGCCCAGCCGCCAGCCTGGCCGCCCGCCCAGCCGCCAGCCTGGCTGCCCGCCCAGCCGCCAGCCTGGCTGCCCGCCCAGCCGCCAGCCTGGCTGCCCGCCCAGCCGCCAGCCTGGCTGCCCGCCCAGCCGCCAGCCTGGCTGCCCGCCCAGCCGCCAGCCTGGCTGCCCGCCCAGCCGCCAGCCTGGCTGCCCGCCCAGCCGCCAGCCTGGCTGCCCGCCCAGCCGCCAGCCTGGCTGCCCGCCCAGCCGCCAGCCTGGCTGCCCGCCCAGCCGCCAGCCTGGCTGCCCGCCCAGCCGCCAGCCTGGCTGCCCGCCCAGCCGCCAGCCTGGCTGCCCGCCCAGCCGCCAGCCAGGCTGCCCGCCCAGCCGCCAGCCTGGCTGCCCGCCCAGCCGCCAGCCAGGCTGCCCGCCCAGCCGCCAGCCTGGCTGCCCGCCCAGCCGCCAGCCTGGCTGCCTGCCCAGCCGCCAGCCAGGCAGCCTGCCCAGCCGCCAGCCCAGCCGCCCGCCAGCCCCGTCGCCCGCCCAGCCGCCCGCCCCGCCGCCCGCCCAGCCGCCCACTCAGTGCCCTCCCAGCCGCCCTCCCAGCCGCCCGCCCAGCAGCCAGCCCAGTGCCCTCCCAGCCACCCGCCCAGTGCCCACCCAGTGCCCACCCAGCCCCCCGCCCAGCCCGCCGCCCCGCCGCCCGCCCAGCCGCCCGCCCAGCTGCTCCCCCCTCCGCTCTCCGTCTGCCCGCCCAGCCGCCCGCCCAGTGCTCGCCCAGCCGCCCTTCCAGCTGCCCGCCCAGCCGCCCACCCAGCCGCCTGCCCAGTGCCCTCCCAGCCGCCCGCCCAGCCGCCCGTCCAGCCGCCCGCCCAGTTGCCCGTCCAGCCGCCCGCCCAGCCGCCCGCCCAGCCGCCCGCCCAGCCGCCCGCCCAGCCGCCCGCTCAGGTGCCCGCCCGGCTGCCGGCCAAGGTGCCCGCCCTCTGCCCTCCCAGCCGCCCGCCCAGTGCCCACCCAGCCGCCCGCTCAACCGCCCGCCCAGCCGCCCACCCAGCCAGCCGCCCGCCCAGCCAGCCGCCCGCCCAGCCGCCCACCCAGCCAGCCGCCCGCCCAGCCGCCCGCCCAGCCAGCCGCCCGCCCAGCCAGCCGCCCGCCCAGCCAGCCGCCCGCCCAGCCGCCCACAAAGCCGCCCACAAAGCCGCCCACCCAGCCAGCCGCCCGCCCAGCCAGCCGCCCGCCCAGCCAGCCGTCCGCCCAGCCAGCCGCCCCGCCCCGCCAGCCGCCCTCCCCGCCCGCCGCCCGCCCAGCCAGCCGCCCGCCCAGCCAGCCGCCCGCCCAGCCAGCCGCCCGCCCAGCCAGCCGCCCGCCCAGCCAGCCGCCGCCCAGCCGCCAGCCCAGCCGCCCACCCAGCCGCCCGCCCAGCCGCCCGCTCAGTGCCCTCCCAGCCGTCCGCCCTGCCGCCCACCCAACCAGGCGCCCAGCCAAGCCGCCGCCGAAGCCGCCAGCCGCCCACCCTACCAGCCGCCCACCCAGCCAGCCGCCCACCCAACCAGCCGCCCACCCAGCCAGCCGCCCGCCCACCCCGCCGCCCGCCCAGCCAGCCGCCCCCCACGCCCGCCGCCCGCCCAGCCAGCCGCCCGCCCAGCCAGCCGCCCGCCCAGCCAGCCGCCCGCCCAGCCAGCCGCCCGCCCAGCTGCCCGCCCAGCCGCCCGCCCAGCCGCCCGCCCAGCCCCCGCCCAGCCCCCCGCCCAGCCGCCCGCCCCGCCGCCCGCCCAGCCGCCCGCCCAGCTGCCCGCCCAGCTGCCCGCTCAGGGCCATCCCCGCTGCCCCCCAAGTGCGCTCCGAGCGGAGCGCCCAGCCGCCCGCCCAGGCGCCCGCCCAGCCGCCCGCCCAGCCGCCCGCCCAGCTGCCCGCTCACCCGCTCCGTGCCCTCCCAGCTGCCCTCCCAGCTGCCCGCCCAGCCGCCCGCCCAGCCGCCCGCCCAGCCGCCCGCCCAGCCGCCCGCCCAGCCGCCCGCCCAGCCGCCCGCCTAGCTACCCGCTCAGTGCCCTCCCAGCTGCCCGCCCAGTGCCCTCCCAGCCGCTCATTCAGCCACCCGCCCAGCACCCAGTCAGCAGCCCGCCCAGCCGTCCGCCCGCCCAGTGCCCTCCCAGCCGTCCGCCCGCCCAGCTCCCGCCCGTCCAGCCGCCCGTCCAGCCGCCCGTCCAGCCGCCCGTCCAGCCGCCCGCCCAGCTCCCGCCCGTCCAGCCGCCCGCCCTGCTCCCGCCCGTCCAGCCGCCCGCCCAGCTCCCGCCCGTCCAGCCGCCCGCCCGTCCAGCCGCCCGCCCAGCTCCCGCCCAGCTCCCGCCCGCCCAGCCGCCCGCCCAGCTCCCGCCCGCCCAGCCGCCCGCCCCAGCTCCCGCCCGTCCAGTCGCCCCGCCCAGCTCCGCCCGTCCAGTCGCCCGCCCAGCTCCCGCCCGTCCAGTCGCCCGCCCAGCTCCCGCCCCTCCAGTCGCCCGCCCAGCTCCCGCCCGTCCAATCGCCCGCCCAGCTCCCTGCCCGTCCAGTCGCCCGCCCAGCTCCCTGCCCGTCCAGTCGCCCGCCCAGCTCCCGCCCGTCCAGTCGCCCGCCCAGCTCCCGCCCGTCCAGTCGCCCGCCCAGCTCCCGCCCGTCCAGTCGCCCGCCCAGCTCCCTGCCCCGTCCCGCCGCCCGCCCCGCTCCCGCCCGTCCAGTCGCCCGCCCAGCTCCCGCCCGTCCAGTCGCCCGCCCAGCTCCCGCCCGTCCAGTCGCCCGCCCAGCTCCCGCCCGTCCAGTCGCCCGCCCAGCTCCCGCCCGTCCAGTCGCCCGCCCAGCTCCCGCCCGTCCAGTCGCCCGCCCAGCTCCCGCCCGTCCAGTCGCCCGCCCCCCTACCCCCCGTCCACGCTCCCGCCCAGCTCCTGCCCGTCCAGTCGCCCGCCCGTCCAGTCGCCCGCCCAGCCACCCACCCAGCTGCCTGCCCAGCCGCCAGCCCAGCCGCCAGCCCAGCCACCCACCCAGCTGCCTGCCCAGCTGCCAGCCCAGCCGCCAGCCCAGCCGCCAGCCCAGCCGCCAGCCCAGCCGCCAGCCCAGCCGCCTGTCCAGCCGCCCGCCCAGCTCCCGCCCGTCCAGCCGCCCGCCCAGCTCCCGCCCGTCCAGCCGCCCGCCCAGCTCCCGCCCGTCCAGCCGCCCGCCCAGCTCCCGCCCAGCTCCCGCCCGCCCAGCTCCCGCCCGTCCAGTCGCCCGCCCAGCTCCCGCCCGTCCAGTCGCCCGCCCAGCTCCCGCCCGTCCAGTCGCCCGCCCAGCTCCCGCCCGTCCAGTCGCCCGCCCAGCTCCCGCCCGTCCAGTCGCCCGCCCAGCTCCCGCCCGTCCAGGCGCCCGCCCAGCTGCCGCCCGTCCAGTCGCTCCGCCCAGCTCCCGCCCGTCCAGTCGCCCGCCCAGCTCCCGCCCGTCCAGTCGCCCGCCCAGCTCCCGCCCGTCCAGTCGCCCGCCCAGCTCCCGCCCGTCCAGTCGCCCGCCCAGCTCCCGCCCGTCCAGTCGCCCGCCCAGCTCCCGCCCCTCCAGTCGCCCCGCCCAGCTCCCGCCCGTCCAGTCGCCCGCCCAGCTCCCGCCCGTCCAGTCGCCCGCCCAGCTCCCGCCCGTCCAGTCGCCCGCCCAGCTCCCGCCCGTCCAGTCGCCCGCCCAGCTCCCGCCCGTCCAGTCGCCCGCCCGTCCAGTCGCCCGCCCAGCCACCCACCCAGCTGCCTGCCCAGCCGCCAGCCCAGCCGCCAGCCCAGCCACCCACCCAGCTGCCTGCCCAGCTGCCAGCCCAGCCGCCAGCCCAGCCGCCAGCCCAGCCGCCAGCCCAGCCGCCTGTCCAGCCGCCCGCCCAGCTCCCGCCCGTCCAGCCGCCCGCCCAGCTCCCGCCCGTCCAGCCGCCCGCCCAGCTCCCGCCCGTCCAGCCGCCCGCCCAGCTCCCGCCCGTCCAGCCGCCCGCCCAGCTCCCGCCCGTCCAGCCGCCCGCCCAGCTCCCGCCCGTCCAGTCGCCCGCCCAGCTCCCGCCCGTCCAGTCGCCCGCCCAGCTCCCGCCCGTCCAGTCGCCCGCCCAGCTCCCGCCCGTCCAGACGCCCGCCCAGCTCCCGCCCGTCCAGACGCCCGCCCAGCTCCCGCCCGTCCAGTCGCCCGCCCAGCTCCCGCCCGTCCAGTCGCCCGCCCAGCTCCCGCCCGTCCAGTCGCCCGCCCAGCTCCCGCCCGTCCAGTCGCCCGCCCAGCTCCCGCCCGTCCAGTCGCCCGCCCAGCTCCCGCCCGTCCAGTCGCCCGCCCAGCTCCCGCCCGTCCAGTCGCCCGCCCAGTCGCCCGCCCAGCTCCCGCCCGTCCAGTCGCCCGCCCAGCTCCCGCCCGTCCAGTCGCCCGCCCAGCTCCCGCCCGTCCAGTCGCCCGCCCCAGCTCCCGCCCGTCCAGTCGCCCGCCCAGCTCCCGCCCCCCCAGTCGCCCGCCCAGCTCCCGCCCGTCCAGTCGCCCGCCCAGCTCCCGCCCGTCCAGTCGCCCGCCCAGCTCCCGCCCGTCCAGTCGCCCGCCCGCCCAGTCGCCCGCCCGCCCGTCCAGTCGCCCGCCCGTCCAGTCGCCCGCCCAGCCACCCACCCAGCTGCCTGCCCAGCCGCCAGCCCAGCCGCCAGCCCAGCCGCCAGCCCAGCCACCCACCCAGCTGCCTGCCCAGCTGCCAGCCCAGCCGCCAGCCCAGCCGCCAGCCCAGCCGCCAGCCCAGCCGCCAGCCCAGCCGCCAGCCCAGCCGCCAGCCCAGCCGCCTGCCCAGCCGCCTGCCCAGCCGCCAGTCCAGCCGCCAGTCCAGCCGCCAGTCCAGCCGCCTGCCCAGCCGCCTGCCCAGCAGCCTGCCCAGCCGCCAGCCCAGCCGCCAGCCCAGCCGCCAGCCCGCCCAGCGCCCTCCTAGCCGCCCGCCCAGCGTCCTCCTAGCCGCCCGCCCCGCCAGCCGCCCTCCTAGCCGCCCGCCCAGCCAGCCGCCAGCCAGCCGCCCGCCCGCCCAGCCAGCCGCCAGCCAGCCGCCCGCCCGCCCAGCCAGCCAGCCGCCCGCCCGCCCAGCCAGCCAGCCGCCCGCCCGCCCGCCCAGCCAGCCAGCCGCCCGCCCGCCCGCCCAGCCAGCCAGCCGCCCGCCCAGCCAGCCAGCCGCCCGCCCGCCCGCCCGCCCAGCCAGCCGCCCTGCTCCGCCCGCCCGCCCACCCAGCCAGCCCGCCCGCCCACCCAGCCAGCCCGCCCGCCCACCCCGCCAGCCCGCCCGCCCACCCAGCCAGCCCGCCCGCCCACCCAGCCAGCCCGCCCAGCGCCCTCCTAGCCGCCCGCCCAGCCAGCCAGGGCGGTTGGGCGGGTTGGGCGGTTGGGCGGGCGGGCGGGCTGGGCGGGCGGGCGGTTGGGCGGGCGGGCTGGCTGGGCGGGCGGGCGGGCGGGCGGGCGGCTGGGCGGGCGGGCGGGCGGGGCTCAGGCAGGCGGGTGGCTGGGCGGGCGGGCGGGCGGCGGCTGGGCGGCAGGCGGCTGGCAGCTGGGCGGGCTGGCAGGCAGCTGAGGCAGGCAGGCGGCTGGGCAGGCAGGCAGGCTGGGCGGGGCAGGCGGAGCGGGCAGGCAGGCAGGCGGCTGGGCGGGCGGGCGGGCAGGCAGGCGGCTGGGCGGGCGGGCGGGCAGGCGGGCAGGCAGGCAGGCGGCTGGGCGGGCGGGCGGGCGGGCAGGCAGGTGGGCGGGCGGGCGGGCGGGCGGGCAGGCAGGCAGGCGGGCAGGCGGCTGGGCGGGCGGCAGGCAGGCAGGCAGGCGGCTGGGCGGGCGGGCGGGCAGGCAGGCAGGCGGCTGGGCGGGCGGGCGGGCAGGCAGGCAGGCGGCTGGGCGGGCGGGCGGGCGGGCAGGCAGGCAGGCGGCTGGGCGGGCAGGCAGGCAGGCGGCTGGGCAGGCAGGCAGGCGGCTGGGCAGGCAGGCAGGCAGGCGGCTGGGCAGGCAGGCAGGCGGCTGGGCGGGCGGGCGGGCAGCTGGGTGGGCAGCTGGGTAGGCAGCCAGGCGGGCAGCTGGGTAGGCAGCCAGGCGGGCAGCTGGGTAGGCAGCCAGGCGGGCAGCTGGGTAGGCAGCCAGGCGGGCAGCTGGGTAGGCAGCCAGGCGGGCAGCTGGGTAGGCAGCCAGGCGGGCAGCTGGGTAGGCAGCCAGGCGGGCAGCTGGGTAGGCAGCCAGGCGGGCAGCTGCTTAGGCAAGCTGGGAAGGCAGCCAGGCGGGCAGCTGGGTAGGCAAGCTGGGAAGGCAAGCAGGCTACTAGGCAGTTGAGAAGGCTGCTAGGTGGGCAGGTGGGCTGCTGGGCGGGCAGGTGGGCTGCTGGGCGGGCAGGTGGGCTGCTGGGCGGGCAGGTGGGCTGCTGGGCGGGCAGGTGGGCTGCTGGGCGGGCAGGGGGCTGCTGGGCGGGCTGGTGGGCTGCTGGGCGGGCTGGTGGGCGGGCTGCTGGGCGGGCTGCTGGGCGGGCTGCTGGGCGGGCTGCTGGGCGGGCTGCTGGGCGGGCTGCTGGGCGGGCTGCTGGGCGGGCAGCTGGGCGGGCAGCTGGGCGGGCAGCTGGGCGGGCAGCTGGGCTGCTGGGCGGGCAGGTGGGCTGCTGGGCGGGCAGGTGGGCGGGCTGCTGGGCGGGCAGCTGGGCGGGCAGCTGGGCGGGCAGCTGGGCGGGCAGGTGGGCTGCTGGGCGGGCAGGTGGGCTGCTGGGCGGGCAGGTGGGCTGCTGGGCGGGCAGGTGGGCTGCTGGGCGGGCAGGTGGGCTGCTGGGCTCTTGGGCAATCAGGCGGGCTGCTGGGCTCTTGGGCAATCAGGCGGGCTGCTGGGCTCTTGGGCAATCAGGCAGGCTGCTGGGCAATCAGGCAGGCTGCTGGGCAATCAGGCAGGCTGCTGGGCAATCAGGCAGGCTGCTGGGCAATTGGGTGGACTGCTGGGCAGTCAGGCAGGGTGCTGGGCAGTCGGGTGGGCATGCGGGCGGTCGGGCTGCTGGGTGGGTGGGTGGGCGGGTGGGTGGGCGGGCTGGTGGGCGGGTGGGTGGGCGGGCTGCTGGGCGGGTGGGTGGGTGGGCGGGCTGCTTGGCGGGCTGCTGGGCGGGCTGCTGGGCGGGCTGCTGGGCGGGCTGCTGGGCGGGCTGCTGGGCGGGCTGCTGGGAGGGTGGGCAGGCTATTGGGCTGCTGGGCGGGTGGGCAGGCTATTGGGCGGGTGGGCAGGCTATTGGGTGGGTGGGCAGGCTAGTGGGCGGGTGGGCTGGCTATTGGGCGGGTGGGCAGGCTATTGGGCTGCTGGGCGGGTGGGCAGGCTATTGGGCTGCTGGGCGGGTGGGCAGGCTATTGGGCGGGTGGGCAGGCTATTGGGCTGCTGGGCAGGCTATTGGGCTGCTGGGCAGGCTATTGGGCTGCTGGGCGGGTGGGCAGGCTATTGGGCTGCTGGGCAGGCTATTGGGCTGCTGGGCAGGCTATTGGGCTGCTGGGCGGGTGGGCAGGCTATTGGGCTGCTGGGCGGGTGGGCAGGCTATTGGGCTGCTGGGTGGGCGGGCTGCTGGGTGGGCGGGCTGCTGGGTGGGCGGGCTGCTGGGTGGGCGGGCTGCTGGGTGGGCGGGCTGTTGGGTGGGCGGGCTGTTGGGTGGGCGGGCGGCTGGGCAGGCAGCTAGGCGGGCAGCTGGGTAGGCAGGCGGGCTACTAGGCAGTTAAGAAGGCTGCTGGGTGGGCAGGTGGGCTGCTGGGCAGGTGGGCTGCTGGGCAGTCGGGCTGCTGGGCAGTCAGGCTGCTGGGCAGTCAGGCTACTGGGCTGCTGGGCAGTCAGGCTACTGGGCAGTCAGGCTGCTGGGCGGGTGGGCAGGCTACTGGGCCGCTGGGTGGGCGAGTGGGCTACTGGGCCGCTGGGTGGGCGAGTGGGCTACTGGGCCGCTGGGTGGGCGAGTGGGCCGCTGGGTGGGCGAGTGGGCTGCTGGGTGGGCGAGTGGGCTGCTGGGTGGGCGAGTGGGCTGCTGGGTGGGCGAGTGGGCTGCTGGGTGGGCGGGCGGCTGGGCAGGCAGCTAGGCGGGCAGCTGGGTAGGCAGGCGGGCTACTAGGCAGTTAAGAAGGCTGCTGGGTGGGCAGGTGGGCTGCTGGGCAGGTGGGCTGCTGGGCAGGTGGGCTGCTGGGCAGTCGGGCTGCTGGGCAGTCAGGCTGCTGGGCAGTCAGGCTACTGGGCTGCTGGGCAGTCAGGCTACTGGGCAGTCAGGCTGCTGGGCGGGTGGGCTCTTGGGCGATCAAGCAGGTTGCTGGGCAATTGGGTGGGCTGTTGGGCTGCTGGGCAGTAGGGCGGGCTGCTGGGCAGTAGGGCGGGCTGCTGGGCAGTAGGGCGGGCTGCTGGACCGCTGGGCAGTCGGGTGGACCGCTGGGCAGTCGGGTGGACCGCTGGGCAGTCGGGTGGACTGCTGGGCAGTCGGGTGGACTGCTGGGCAGTCGGGTGGACTGCTGGGTGGGCAGGCGGGCGGTCGGGCTGCTGGGTGGGCAGGCAGGCCGGCTGCTGAGTGGGTGTATGGGTTTCTGGGTGGGCTACTGGTTGCTGGGTGGGCTACTGGTTGCTGGGTGGGCTACTGGTTGCTGGGTGGGCTACTGGGCCGCTGGGTGGGCTACTGGGCCGCTGGTTGGGCGAGTGGGCCGCTGGGTGGGCAGGCGGGCTGCTGGGTGGGCAGGCGGGCTGCTGGGTGGGCAGGCGGGCTGCTGGGTGGGCAGACAGGCTGCTGGGTGGGCAGGCAGGCTGCTGGGTGGGCAGGCAGGCTGCTGGGTGGGCAGGCAGGCTACTGGGAGGGCTGCTGGGTGAGCAGGCAGGCTGCTGGGTGGGCAGGCAGGCTGCTGGGTGGGCAGGCAGGCTACTGGGCGGGCTACTGGGCTGCTGGGTGAGCAGGCACGCTGCTGGGCTGCTAGATAGGCAGGCAGGCTGCTGGGCTGCTGGATGGGCAGGGAGGCAAATGGGCTGGTGGGTGGTCGGGCGAGCTGGTGGGTGGTCGGGCGGGCTGGTGGGTGGTCGGGCGGGCTGGTGGGCGGTCGGCTGGGTGGGCGGTCGGTCGGCTGGGTGGGCGGGCGGGCTGCTGGGTGGGCAGGCATGCTGCTGGGCTGCTGGGTGGGCAGGCATGCTGCTGGGCTGCTGGACAAGCAGGCAGGCTGCTGAGCGATTGGACAGGCTCTGAGTGGGTGGGTGGGTCGGCAGGCAGGCTACTGGGTCACTGGGTGGGTGGGCAGGCTACTGAGTCACTGGGTGGGTGGGCAGGCTACTGGGTCACTGGGTGGGTGGGCAGGCTACTGGGTCACTGGGTGGGTGGGCAGGCTACTGGGTCACTGGGTGGGTGGGCAGGCTACTGGGCTGCTAGGCAGGTGGGCAGGCTGCTGGGTGGGGGTGGGGGTGTGGGCTGCTGGATGGATGGGCAGACAGGCAGGAGGTTGGTAGGGAAAGCAAGTATTTAAGATAGGCAGCTGGATGGGTATCCAGGTGACTGGATGGGCAGGTGCTAGCAGCTGGGTGGGTGGGCAGGTGCTAGCAGCTGGGTGGGTGGGCAGGTGCTAGGCAGCTGGGTGCACGATTGGGCAAGCAGCTGAGTGGGTTGGCAGGGAGGAGGGCAGGCAGGCAGCTGGGTGAGTGGGTGGGTGGGTGGGCTGGCTGGCAGGCAGGCCTAGTGGACAGGTGGCTTGGTGGTCAGGCAGGCAGCTAGGTGGCCAGATAGGAGGCTGGGTGGGCTGGCAGGTAGCTGGATGGTCATGCAGCCGGCTGGGTGGTTGGGCAGGCAAATGCCTTGGCAGGCAGGCATCTGGGCAGGCAGGCATCTGGGCAGCCAGGCAGCTGGGGGGGTGGATAGTATGGCAGCCAGATAATAAGGTGGCTGGATGTGAAGCCAGCTAGGCAGGAATGCGGTTGGGAGGGTAGCTGGGAAAGGGGTTGGGTGAGTGACATGTAAAGTGTCTGGACAGGTTGCCGGGAAGCTAATTGGGCAGGCAGCTGGTTAGACAACTGGGTGGGTGTCCAGGAAGTCAGCTGGATAGGCAGACGGGCAGGCAGGCAGCTAGGAGGGTGGTTGGAAGGACGAGTGGCCGGGGAACTGGGCGGGCAGGTGAGCGGTCATGAGGTCGGGCAGGCTTAGTGGCATGCCAGACATCTGGGTCTTCAGGCTGCTGGGCAGGTAGCTGGGTGAGTGGGTAGGTGGTTAGGGAGATGGGCAGGCAGCAGGCAGCTGAGTGTGTGGGCAGGCAGCAGGCAGCTGAGTGTGTGGGCAGGCAGCAGGCAGCTTGGTGGGCAGGGAAGTGACAGCCAGCTGGGTGGGCAGGGAAGCGGCAGGCAGCTGGGTGGGCAGGGAAGCGGCAGGCAGCTGGGTGGGCAGGGAAGCGGCAGGCAGCTGGGTGGGCAGGGAAGCGGCAGGCAGCTGGGTGGGCAGGGAAGTGGCAGGCAGCTGGGTGGGCAGGCAGGTGGGAGGGGTAGCAAGTTAGAAGGCTAGAGAAAGTTGGATGGGAAGGGAGGGGGAAAGAGCATTTTTGCGCGCACGTGGGCATGCGGGGGGCTGAACAGGCATATAGGCGGCTGGGCGGGCAAGCAGGCAGCTGGGCAAGCAGGCAGCTGGGCAAGCAGGCAGCTGGGCAAGCAGGCAGCTGGGCAGGCATGTGGTTGGGTGGGCGGACAGGCGACTGGGCAGGCAGGCAGGCAGGCAGGTGTGGGGCCAGGTGGCAGGGGTAACAAATTAGAAGACTAAGAAGAGGGCAGGCTAAGGGGGGGTGGGGGAGGCAAGCACTTTGGCTGGCAGGCAAGTGGGTGATTGGGTGGCCAGATGGATGGGTTGGTGCGTAGGCTGGTGGATGTGCTGGCAGGCGGGCAGACAAGCTGGTTGGCGGGCAGACAAGCTGGTTGGCAGGCAGACAGGAATGCATGCTGACTTACAGGCAGTCGGGCAAAAGGAATGGTAAGCAGGCAGAACGCCTGGCAGGCGGTCGGGACCTGGCAGGCAAGCATTCTAGATGGTTGGCAGGTGGGTGGGCTGGCTGGTGGGCTGGCTGGTGAGCTAGCTGGTTGAAGGCTAGCTGGTTAGTGGGCAAGTTGGTTGGCAGGTGGACTGACTGGAATGCGAGGGGTGGGATTGCTGGAATGCAGCCTGGCTGTTGAGCTTTTCTGTGATTGCTCTGGTGTTGTGCAGGCTTGCAGTGGCACATGCTGGTAGTCTGGCTAGCGAGCCGGCAGGCACACAGACTGGTAGGCTGCCAAGACACCGAGATGACCAGTGGGAAGGCAGGCTGGCTTATGGGTCAATGATCTAACGTCAGGCGAGTGGTATGGCAGACTGACGGAAGTGTGTACTGGTGGGCAGGCTGGTGGGTCAGTGGGTGGGCACGTGTGGATGAATGGGCTTGTGGGTGGCCAGGTGGGCTGGCAAGCAGATGGATGGGTTGGTGGGTGGCCAGGTGGGCTGGCAAGCAGATGGATGGGTTGGTGGGTGGCCAAGTGGGCTGGCAAACTGATGGATGGGTTGATGGGTGGCCAGGTGGGCTGGCAAGCAGATGGATGGGTTGGTGGGTGGCCAAGTGGGCTGGCAAGCGGATGGATGAGTTGGTGGGTGGCCAGGTGGGCTGGCAAGCAGATGGATGAGTTGGTGGGTGGCCAGGTGGGCTGGCAAGCAAATGGATGGGTTGGTGGGTGGCCAGGTGGGCTGGCAAGCAGATGGATGGTCTGGTGGGTAGGCTGGTGGGCTAGCATAAAGTCACGCCATGAAGGGGACAGACACAGACACAGACAGACTCAAAGATAGTTAAGTAGGCTATGTGGGCAGGGCAGGCAGCCAGCCAGTTAGCCATGCTGGTTGGGGTAAGTAGACAGTTCGCCTTGCCAGTCAAATGACAGGCTAGCTGGTAGGCAGAGTGGCATTGAAGCAGGCATGCAGCATGGCAGGATGGAAGGCAGGTTGACAGGCATGCAGCATGGCATGATGGTAGGCAGCCTGACAGGCATGCAGCATGGCAGGATTGTAGGCAGGTTGACAGGCATGCAGCATGGCAGGATAGTAGGCAGGTTGATAGGCATGCAGCATGGCATGATGGTAAAAAGGCTGACAGGCATGCAGCACTGCAGGATGGTTGGCATGCTGACAGGCATGTATCAGGCAGGATGGTAGGCTAACTGGCAGGTAGGCTAACTGGCAGGTAGGCTTTCAGGCAGGAAGTCTTGCAGTCTGACAGTACGGCTGGAGGGTATGCAGGCTGGCTTGCAAGCTGAAATGCTGCCAAGCAGGCAGGATAACAGGCAGGCACAGTAGACAGTAGGAAGGTAGGCAGAATGACAGGTTGGCAGAAGCCCGTGTACTGAAAGGCAAGCAGACAGGCTGACAATCAGGAAACTGTGAATGAGGCCGGTTGGCAAGGTAACTGGCCAGCAGACTGGTAGGAAGGCAGACGGGGAGCTAGACAGAAGGACATGCAGACAGGATGGCAGGTAGTCTGGTAGTCGGGCTACAAGGATAGTGAATAATGATGCTGGCAGGGAGGCAGGCAGGCAAGCAAGAGGCAAGCAGGAATGTAAGAAAGTTCGCCTGCAGGAAGGCAAGTAGTCAAGCAGGCTGATATGCAGACAAGCTAGTAAGCAGACACGCAAGGTGTCAAGCAGGCAGATAATAAGGCTGGAAGAAAGGGAAGAAGTCAAACAGGAAAGCATGTAAGCAGACAGGGATGCTAACACAAAGGCAAGCGACCTTGGAGGTGGGAGGTGTTGTTTGGCTTACTGGCTGGTTGGAAGCCTGGCAGAGAAGCAAACTGGCAGCCAAGCAAATAGGCTGACTGGATGACAGGCAAGAAAACTAGCAGGCAGAAACCAAGTCTGGTAGGCTGCACGTCAGGTTGTCTTGTGGACAGGAAGGGCTGGGGGATGGAGGCTGGCAGGCAGGCTGACTGCCTGTTTCCAAACCGGCCGGCAGTCTATGAAGCAGGCAGGGAGAAATGCTGCTAAGCAGACCAGCTGGGAGGTTGTTAGGAAGGCTAACAGGCAGACAGTGACTGGAAGATTGGTAGGCAAGTTAACAGCCAGGCTGAGTGGAAGGTTAGTAGGCAGGTTTACAGGCGGACAGAAATTAAGGAAGGCTGACGGAAATGCAAGTAAGCAGACAGGACGGAAAACAGATTGACAGGTAGACAGGCTGACAGGAAGGCAAGCAATCTGACAGGGCGAGGAGCAGGGTGAAGAATGCACGCGATAAAGTAGGCCGCCAAGCAGGCAGGAAGACTCAGGAGGTTTGTAGGAAGGCTGCTTTAGGGGCTTGGAAGAAAGTCTTGGTAGGCAGGTTGGCAGTCAAGCAAGCATGTAGAGTGACGGGAAGGTAGGCAGGCTGAGAGGTAGGATTGCAGACTAGAAATAATGTAATCTGGGAGTCAGGCAAGATGGTATGCTGGGTGGCTTGCATGGCAGGCAGGAAGAGAGGCAAGCTTCCTAGATGGAAGGGTGAAAGACAGGCTGGTAAGCAGGCAGAAGACACGGGGGGAGGCAGTGGCCGAATCGGTAGTCCTAATGCACTCAGGTTTTAATCTCGGCTGGGGCCGGGAAGTTTAAAGCAAACTTTACTGTTCTACCAGAAGACCTTCAGACATGTAAAAATACCCCGGCTAATACCAATACACCAATCCTACATGAGACAGCCCTAGCATGTATTCAGTATGGACGGTGGGTGTCAGTGCTAGTGGTGACGTGAAGGTGTTTGGTATGTAGGACTACTGGACCTTGGGAACGGGTTGCGAAGCCTATGCCCAGAGTTGGACACACAAAAAAAAGGCAGACTGACAGGGAAGCAGGCAGGGTGACAATACAGAAGAGAGAGAGATTTCTTGGCAAGTTGACTGGCTGACAGGCAGGCTGGCACCTGTGAACGCCTACAGATATCAGGCAGGAAGGACGACAGGGAGGCAGACAGACAGGAAGGCGAGCAGTCAAGCACGAAAGCAAACAGGCAGGCAGACAAGGAGGATGGAAGGCAGACTGGAACTGGAAGTTGGCAGGGTGCCTGGCAGTCTGACTCTTCAATCTCTCTCTCTCTCTCTCTCTCTCTCTCTCTCTCTCTGTCTCACTCTTACATCATCTTTCTATCGCTACTTCACTGGTCACTGTTCTTAGCGTCTGCTCGCATCCCTCCACGGCAGCAGGCACGTAGCACTCATCTTGCAGGTAAACACTGGAATTGCCTTCCCGAGTCTGTATTTCCCCGTCAATGACCTTGAGTCTTTTAAATGCAATGTAGCCTATCCAGGCATCTCGAAACGAACGGATCTTGAATGTTCTTTTTTTTTTTTCCTTGGAGGGAATAGTTTTTTGTGGGGTTCAGTCCTTTTGTTCCTTCTTAATAGCATAAAAACATCACTTAAAGGCAGCTGTGAAGATTCAGGCAGGTGGTCCCACACGATGGACGGGGAAATCACTCTACATAAGCACCACAGAACCAAAAATATACAGAGTATAAGCAATAGGAACAGGCGCTATACCCGCACAGTGATGGCTTTGTAAATCAACAATTGACCAGAGCAATGTGCCAGCGGTAAGCGACATAGGCTGTGCTTACACCGTTCCTTGAGCAGGTTCACGTCGTACATTAACAGTGCCTCCTCCAAAAGTTCCTTTGACGATACTTTCTCTACAGAGCAAATTATGGTAGTGGGAGTCTATTCTAGGTACATTAACAGTGCCTCATTCAAAAAATTCTTTGACGATACCGTTTCTCTACAGGGCGATTTATAGTAATTAAATCTGTTCTAAATACATTAACAGTGCCTCTTCCAAAAATTTCTTTGACGATACTCTTTCTCTACAGAGCGAATTACAGTACTGGACATCTGTTTTGGCCCGATGTGGGATAAGTAGCTTTCTGAAACATTACACCATCAAGCCAGTAAACTGACGGCTGTAAATCCAAATCATCCAATTGTATTCCGTAAATAGAAATATTAAGATGCTGAAAAGTTAATATTAAAAGGAAAATTTAAAACTACAGTCTGTCAACACTTTTAGGCTCCTCTGACTCATTCTTACATGAATAAAATTTTATGGTGTTAGACTGAGCTGAATATCAGCGCTGATCTGATCAATAGATGCTTAATAGTGATTTAACTTTCTTAGGCCTTTTTTTTTTCACTCACTTTAAGGTGATAAAATTGCCTGGTGTTAGCTGGCTTAGAATACTTTGAGCTGTTCCGATTATGAGGGGATCAACTCTTTCATTATTATGGTAGCACTTTGAAGTATATTTATGCTGTTAACTATTTCAGAACAATGCTATATTATTAGCTGATTTTTGCTGCCTCCAGACGATTTTATTAAATTTAGGAAAGAACTCGAGTATGGAAAAGGGGAGTGGAGTTTATATTTAACACCTTCAGTTGGAAATCTCTGTGCTAAACACAGTCATGTGGACATAGCAAGAATAAAGAATGAAAAACGTCCTCGGGATAAACAAATTAGCACATGATTTTCTCCAAAGATTATTCTCTTCACTACAATGACGTTTTTCCTCAACCGCTTCAGCCAAATGCATTTTTTTCAGTCATTCTTGCCACCTTCAGACAATTTTCTCTAACTTAGGAACTGATTACAAATAATATGGTGCTGCAACTAGTATATCATAATATTATGGCGCCGAGAACACCAAAAATTATCAAAGCTGTTTTCAAGAATAAAAGTAGACCAAGACAAAAGAATCTTCTTACAAGAGTAAAGAGAAACAGTAATGTCTGGAAAAAGCAAGAAATTAGCTATAAATGTGACGGTGGCCCATCCCCTTTATAAAGTTAAAAACTTCAGCCAGGTAGCCATTGGTGCTCCCGAGCAAGACAGGCAGCATGTACCATCTGCCTCCCTATTAAAATGAAAATATCTCTGATGCAGATCCTTCAGACTTGAACATTCGATCAAGAAATGACAGATAGTAAGGGGAACCAGACAATTATCACGATATGGTTGAGCTCCCGACACATCAGGAGCCCATGCATTATCATGTATGCCCAATGAGAAGTTGAACATCATCTATCCTCAACCACCGAGGCGTGGAGGGGAGTACCCTCAGTGAAGCCACCCTTTGTTTAAACTATTTATATCCCACCATCTCTACCAAAAGGTACGAACTGCAAACTTCAAGAACAACTCAAATCAGTGGAAGGAAGAGGGTAGTTGGCAGTGAGTTGTCAAGACAACGTGGCCCTCACTAAGGTATCTGCCTCTCATTACCCACCACACCATGAGCAGGAACTCCCCAAAACTGAATCAGAACACCTCTCCCCTGAATCTGGAAAAGCCATTCGAGAATGGCAAGGGCCAGGGGATGAGTTAAGACATTCAAAGGCCAATAGGGCTCTGAGAGAGACCTTAAATGAGCTAAGATGATAGTCAGTTCTCCAGTAAAAATTAAGACTTACAAGAAGACTTCCATCCTTCACAAAATATGGGAACACCAATGCAAAGCCAACCCTAGTGTCCAACTTCAAACCATCTGTATACTGAGAGAGAGTGTCCCTGTAAGTTGACTAATGCTCCAAAAAAAACTTTTCAAGAGGAGTCTGGGAAGAGAACTGAAGACATTATCTTCAAAATCTTCACAGAACTGTGCCTCCAGAAGGAACCATGGAGTGATCCTTGAGACCTGTGTAGGGTAGACAGGCATCACAGAGGCCTAAGTTCTCCATAATATGCCTTACCCTATACCCAGAGGGATGTGGTGTGTAAGGGTGCACATTATAAGACTGAATAATAAATGCCTACTATGGCACAAATATCTGTGATTGGCTCTGGCATAGGTCGCGTACAGTTCCATCAGCAATTTAAGCAAAAGGAAGTGAGCTCCGTTGGTGTGGTTATGGGACGGGTGGGATGGGACTCGCATCTGTGCCGAGGGTACAGAGCATTGCAGTCCCCCAGGCAGCAGTTTCCTCCAATTAGAGTGCGGCCTAAACCTGGGAATAGTCCCCCAGGAGGCTGACCTATTATTATATATATAATGGCGGGGCAGTTACAGTGCCAAGACACACTTGGAAAATGTCTCTGTTGCAGTCCTGGCAGGGTGCCCCGAGGCCACTGCCACAGCCACTGGCCACGACTGATGAACTATGGGTCCTTGGTTCCCTGACTGGACCTGGGGCTATGTGCAGGGGGGCCTGTGGTCCATCTTCTTTAATTACTGCCATGACTTCGAAACCAGATGCCGTAATATATAAGCCTAATAAGAAGTCAGCCAAGGGGTTCAGAGTGGTATCTTGGAATGTGGGTAACTTGAAGGGTAGGGGGGGGGGAAGATGCTGATGGAGACCCTGAGCAGGGGGCGGCTTTATGTCTATTGCTTACAGGAAGTCAGGTATAGGGGAGAAACAGCATGTGTGATTGCTGGGAAGGATGGTAGGTATAACTTATTTTGGAAGGAAGGTGTGGAAGGATATGGTGGTGTGGGCGTGCTTGTCAAAGAGAAGTGGGTTGAGTGTTATGAATGTATTGAGAGTAAGTGAAAGGATTATAACATTGCAAATGTTGTTCAGAAAGCTCCTGGTCACAGTGATATCAGCATATGCTTCAAAGGGTGGCTGGGGTGAGTACGGTAAGAATGGAACAGATTATGGGATGATTTGGTGTGTAGTTGGTGGTATGGGTGATAATGAGACTAGTTTTAGTAGGCATTTAAATGGTGAAATGGGTAGAGTAGCTTAAGGGTATAAAGGGGGACGTAGGGATACATGTATGGTACACAGAATGCAGAAGGGGAAAGGATACTGGAATTCTGGGCAATGAACATGATTGTATGCAACACGCATATTAGGCAAAAAAGAGAGTTGGCTGATTACATATGAGTCTGGGGGCAGCAACAGCCAGACTACTGCCTGGTAAGGAGGGCCGATTGTAATTTGTGTTGTGTTCTTCACAACACAAATTACAATCGGCCCCAAACATTTATGAAGATTAGGTTCTAAGACCCCTCGCGAGTGGGTTGCGTTTGCAAGTGGGTGATGCATGTAGAGAATGATATTTCCAAAGGCGAGTCCGATGGCCCGACATTCCGTAGAGTAACCTCACGCATCCGTTAGTCACCAATCATTTCCTCATTTGGTCATTAAATTTAACCCAGTGATACCCCACAATGTTAACAAGAAGCCAACAACCTAAAGCTTGTTCAAGGTAATTTTCATTACTCTTGAGAGTGAGATGCATAGATGCACGTGAGTGTGGCTGCAGAGGTAAGCAAACTGTCACTGAGCCCTGACTTTTTAGGCGTTATCATAAATACAGTGTATCTTAAAGAAACAGTAAACTAAGCATACTGTGGGCAAATATGCACACACATGGAGCATGGAGTGACCATCACGTCAGGAGCATCGGTAAATTGCAAACAAAGTAAGCTGATTACGGTACCAGCTAATGAACACAAGGTGGTGGTTAAAGATTTGTACATACATGCATTTCCACTTTAAACAAATGACAATGCAAAATTATATTCCCACAACTTAATGATCGATGATAAATATGAATGATTAATAATTCAGTAAATTGTTTTTGCCAAACTGTTTCCTTGGCATTACGCATATGCAAGTTAAAGTCCGTGGCCGTGTTGTTTTCCTTTGCTTTAATTTTTTCCATTTGTTTCCCACGACCAATTCGCTAATAAGGCAGGAAGGTGTTTGCCTTGTGGATGTTTGGGGCCGACTGTACTTATATGGAACATGGTATTAAAGGAGTAGGCCTACACAGGGAAGAAAATGCCCCATGCAGCCAGTAGGAAATTATCAAAGTTGAAAAACCAAGCAGCAAGGGATGCCATCTATACTGAGGTGAGTCGAGTGGTGGCTGAACAGGGAGATGTAGACAGAAATGTAAAAAATGAGCAGTACAGAACTCTCAAGAACAGTCTCTTGAGAGTTACCGATTCAGTGTGTGGATAGACGATGGGCCCACCATGAAGGTAACATGGTAGTAGGATGAGGGTGTAGAAGCCGCAATTAAGGAGAAATGAAGACTTTTCCAGGAATGGAAAAGGAATACGTGTCTGCCAAGCATAATACCAGAAAAACAGTATGCAGGGCAAAATCTGAGTCCCGGAGATTTTTACAGGATAGCCATAAGTGCTGAAAGGAGGAATGTGGTACTTAAGGTGGCAACACAGATAAAGCGAGAAATTGACATCTTAGGTAAGCATTATGTGAAGAATGATGAAGGAAAGGTAATGGTGGACAGGGAGGAAATTAAAGAGGCTTGGTGAGAACATTATAACCAGCTGCTGAATGAGGAATTTGACTGGAACAAAGGAAGGTTTGGAGTCAGCAAATCTTGTATTTGGCCTTAGTCCTCTGATCGATGCTGCTGCTGTGAGCAGGGCAATCAGCAGGATGCAGTTAGGGAAGGTGGCGGGCGTATCTGGGTTGACTGCTGAAATGTTGAATGCCTCAGAGATACAGGAGCGTTTTTAGGTACTGCTTTGATCAGTGTGATTATGTATGAGGGTGTTTTTCAAGACGACTGGCTGAAAAATATTGTCTTAAATGTGTGCAAGGGGGAGGGGTTCCCTGGAAAGAGGAAATAATGAAAGTAATGGAGGTAGTTCTGGAGGGTACGATAAGGGAAAGAGTGAATATTGAAGAGATGCAGTTTGTGTTTTCCAGGCAAAGAGACCACTGATGCAATAATAGTTGTCTGGCAACTTAAAATAATATATACCGGAAAGAACAGGGAGCTGTACTTTTGACAGAGTTCCTAGGAAGGTGGTGAAGTGGGATTGAGGAGTGACTGCTTCAAGTGGTTATGGTGTATAAGGGTGCTCGCACCCAGGTGAGATTGAACGGAGATTTTGCGTGGTGAGTTTTCTGTTAATGTTAGCATGCATTATGGATCAGTTTTTAGCCCCTTACAGTTTATCATGGGGCTTGAAGCTCACTCACTGGATTTCAGAAATGTACGGCATGGGAGATGCTGCATGCTGATGATTTGGTGTTGATTGTGGAGAATGAGATGATGATGGAGGAGAAATTTAGGAAGTGGGAAGATGGAATGGGGCACAAGGGTTTGAAAGTAAATGTGAATACAACAAAAGTGGTGATATCGAGGGCTGGTGGGGGTACTGTCAGAGCAGTATGTTCACAGGGGTGTGGGAAGTAACTCCTTGTGCCGAGTGTGTGATAAGTGGTTGCATAAGAGATGTAGTGGTACTAGAAATGGGCTGCAAAGTAATGCTGATAATATTGTGTGTGCATTGTGTTGGGCAGAGCATGTAAAGACAGGGGCGAGAAAGGACCTATCTTGCTGGAGAGATTTTGAGTGTGTGGAGGGGTTCTATTATTTAAGGGACATGTTATGTGCTGGAGGTGGGGCTGAAGCTAGCTTTGTGAATAGGGTAAGTAGTAGTTGGAAGAAGTTCAGGGAGCCGTTGCCTCTCCTGACATTGAATAGGTTGTCCCTCTGTGCTAAGAGGTTCTTGTATGCAGCATGTGTTAAATGTGTAATGCTTTACAGTAGTGAGATCTGGGCTGTAAAGGAAGAGGGTATTCGTAGGTTCAAGCTTACAGAAACGATAATGATTAAATGGATGTTTAGTGTGTCCTTAAGTAAGAGGCCTGGGAGGGGGGGGAGTGTAGGACTCCGACTGAAGAGTTTTAGAGGAAGGATGAGACGAATGTATTAGTATTTTGATGAGGAGGGCTAAATTATGGTGGTCTGGAGAAGTTAAGAGGATGGAGTATGACAAATATTTGCGGAAAGGCTAAGGTTGTCAGAGGAAGACCAAAAAAGACCTGGATCGAGGTCATACTTTGACCCCAGGGGTATGGGACTGAATAGGGACGCATCCACGAATGAACAGCGTGGAAAGCCGCCATTAGGTGACCAAGACCGACTCATGCAAGCAGGTTGGAGCCTTTATAAACGGAATGAAACGGTTGCAGATCTGGGGAAGGCACGCCAGCTTCCACTAAAAAGTTAGGAATTAGGGAGGCCCTGAACGCATGAACAAGTCTCAAACCATTTGATGCACGGGAATGAGAACGTTCATGCTGAGACACAGTACCAGAGGAATACATCTCAACCATAGGCAAGGTTAGATCCTACTAAGGCTTGATGCAAGTGTAGCACTTCTTGCGATTAGATCCCGCGAGGTGTACGACAGTACCTTCGATAAATTCATTGCCTGCAAACAAGACAGGATTGGACGTTCATAACTCTATTCAGTCGGTGAGTCAAATGTTAAACCAGGAAACTCTCTCTTCTGCACATTGAAGCTTAAGCTTAGGTTAGCCTTTTTGAACTGAAGGATTTAAACACAGCGTTCATTAATAGAGTACAAAGGAACTCCTCGAAAACTGAATAAGATCTCCAGGTAGCAGCAAAAACAAAAGACAACAGATCAGGTGTCAAGGAGTAAAGCAGACTTTTTCAAACATTCGTGTTATTTCTGAACATATTTGTTTTGGCTCCCGGGAAGACTTATAGATCTGAAGATATATAAGTTCTAGCCCCTTCATTTCTGTTACGTATGTCGTATTATGTTCTTGCTATTTTCTCATAGTTTTAGGGCAAGCCAGGACAGCTAACATACACATACTGTGTGTTGAAAAATTCGTGACTACTATATTTCATCGTAGTGTAATTTATTGACACCCAAACAGCTACTATACTGCCATATTTGAGGCCGGTGAATGTACCTCTTGTGGTAAAATTTGTTCCATTTAGGCCTGGTTTCAGTGTAAAACTGATGACTTAATAAATTATAATTCAGTTCAGATCAAGCATATCCCCTATTTTATAATCCAGTTTCATAATATGGTTAGGTTTTGTCCAGGAAAAGATACAAGTGGTTAATTACGAATAGAACTCCTCAATTTTCACTAATCTGTTAATGAGACGTTCCTCTAACTGAAGGCGTTTAATACAACCTTATCGACTTTTCACAGATACGTGGCTTTCATGAACCTAATTATCTGGATGCAGCAAGAATATAGCAAGAATAAATGCTCTAAACTGTACACCATCGGATTCAAGAGGTTAACATTCAGAGTATACATAAGTTTTCAAAGCCAGTGTTCCATGCTATCCTTACCTTATTCTGATATGGGGTACCTCTAGACAGCAGCAGCCTAGCACGTAACCAACCAGCATATCGTTGTGATCCTATGTTGTCATGCTGGTGTGGGTCAACTCTGTTCTTCGGATGGCCACTTTACAAACTGCAAAAGGAGTGTTGGATTAGTAATGCTTGTGGCAAGACGGGTATATAGCAATAAAATAATAATAATAACAATAATAGTAATAGTAATAATAATAATAATAATAATAAATAATAATTATAGTAATAATAATAATAATAGTAATAGTAATAATATTACTAATAGTAATAATAATAATAATAATAATAATAATAATAATAATAAAATAGTAATAATACAAATAATATTAACAGTAACAACAATAATAATAATAATAATAATAATAATAATAAAGTTTTGCAGGGCTGGAAATGATGTAAAGGTATGGGAAAGGCAGTGGTGGGAGTGATGCAGGAGTGGAGATGAGGCCATGCTGGGGAGGGAGGCAAACGTGGGGAGGGAGGCAAGGGTGGGGAGGGAAGCAAGGGTGGGGAGGGAAGCAAGGATGGGGAGGGAAGCAAGGGTGGGGAGGGAAGCAAGGGTGGGGAGGGAAGCAAGGGTGGGGTGAGGCAGGAGTGGGGATGAACAGTGGTAAAGAAGAACACGGGTGGGGATGAGTAGGGTCAGGGGTGATCAGGGGTGGGAATGAGCGGTAGTAAGGATGATTAAGGATGGGGATGAGCAGGGGTGGGGGTGGAAAAGAGCAGGGGTGGGGGTGGGGGTGGAAAAGAGCAGGGGTAGGGGTGGGGATGGGGTTGAGCAGGGGTGGGGGTGGGGATGGGGTTGAGCAGGGGTGGGGATGGGGTTGAGCAGGGATGGGAGTGGGGATGAGCAGGGGTGGGAGTGGGGATGAGCAGGGGTGGGGATGGGGGTGGGGTTGAGTAGGGATGGGGGGTGAGGATGGGGATGGAGATGAGCAGGGGTGGGGTTGGGGTTGAGCAGGGATGGGGTGGGGATGGAGTTGAACAGGGATGGGGTGGGGATGGAGTTGAACAGGGATGGGGTGGGGATGGAGTTGAACAGGGATGGGGTGGGGATGGAGTTGAACAGGGATGGGGATGGGGATGAGCAGGGGTGGGGATGGGGATGAGCAGGGGTGGGGATGGGTATGAGCAGGGGTGGGGATGGGGTTGAGCAGGGGCGGAGGTGGAAATGAGCAGAGGTATGGGTGTGGAGGTGAGCAGGGGGGCAGGGGGGTGAAGCAGGGGTTTTGAATGAGGCAGAGGGTCAGAGGTGAGGCAGGGGTCAGAGATGAAACACAGGTGGAGGTGAGACAGAAGCAGTGTGGCAGGCCTGGAAGAATTAGGGTGCAGAATCAAGGGAAAAAGGTAAAGAATATGGGAAAACTATAGAATAAAAATAAACTGTGAATGCAAATCATGTAGTGTTAACTCGTATTCACGGCTGTCATTCTTGCTACTACCATATGAAGCAATGCACAGTAGGGAATATAAAATGCATGAAAGATGGGTCACTACTATGCCGGTGGAAAAATAAAATACACAAGGCACAGTCACACATAAGGAGTTAATGGAGACTACTAATAACCCACTTACGAGATGTTTCCTATACTGATAATATTTGCATGGAAATAAAAGGAATAAACTATAACCTTCTAAACTGGCTTAAATCCACCATCTCTCCATATTGAATACTGGCTTGTAACAACAGATTCGCAGTTTACCATCAGGTCAGTCACAAAAAAAAAAAAAAAAAAAAGCCTTATGGACATGCAGAGCCCTAGTACTGTCTTGCAGTGCCACTGAGCTACGTATAATGAGCAGAAAATGGACAAAAACCTGGGCCAGCCTAAGTAAAAGGACCAAAAAATCAAAATTCATCACTGAACTCAAAGAGTTAATGGATACTTTCACACCCATCAGTACGACAGGTCTTTCCAATGCTGAACATAACTCTCTGGAGGGAGAAGCAAGTGATGTGACAGTGTTAAGATAAATACTTTTAGATGGTTTGGCCATTTGGAGAGGTTGGAGGTTAAGAGACGGACTAGAAGTGTATGAGTGAAGTGGATTACACAGGATTACACAGGAAAGCAAACAGCAACAGACCTTATGGTCCTTTCGAGGCTGCTTGTTAGAGAAAACTATGACTACAAGATCTAACTCTACATGTTGAAGGATAAGGATAGGAAAGCAAGAAGGCTCCCCCCACCACCAAACCCTCCAGGAAAAAGTGAGAAAAACCACCATGCAGCATGGAAAAACTGACATGGAAATTTTATAGGAAACACTGGAAAGGAAAAGTCACATTCTATAATACTTTATCTATAAGCTACCCGATAGAGCAACCTGAAAGAGAAAGTAAACAAATAAAATAATAGTTACGGCATGATATTATAAACCAGTTACATTGAGTTAATGGGAAGTCTGTGGACATAACGTGGAAGCTACACACTGCACAGTGTGGATGTTTAGGGGTGGTGCAGCAGCCTTGCCTGGCGCTTTTAAGGTAGGCAGCAGTCAATCAGGCCCTAGCTCCGTTTGCTCCACTGAGACAAGGAACTCTCCCATGTGGGACAAGTACACAAGTTTCATCCTGAAGCAGTGACCCCTGGTACATTAAAAAAAATCCCGATGGTGGTCACTTGACTAACAGGGACCCTCAGTGATCCACAGCCCATCACAGGTCGAAAGTAAGAGTAGTGACCGTTAACTCAGGGTTATCTGTGCAGCTCCTAATCTGTGCTTATATTACTTTCTTTGCGCTGGGGAGACTGAAAAGTATATAGGACGGGTGTCTTAGATACAAGGGGACTGCACAGTGCACAGTGTGGATGTGCAATGCACAGAGTGGATGTTTAGGGGTGGTGCGGCAACCTTCCCTGGCGCTTTTAGGTAGGCAGCAGTCAATCAGGCAATAGCTCCGTTCACTCCACTGAGACAAGGAACTCTCCCATGTGGGACAGTACACAAGTTTCATCCTGAAGCAGTGACCCCTGGTACATTAAAAAAATCCCGATGGTGGTCACTTGACTAACAGGGACCCTCAGTGATCCACAGCCCATCACAGGTCGAAAGTAAGAGTAGTGACCGTTAACTCAGGGTTATCTGTGCAGATCCTAATCTGTGCTTATATTGCTTTGTTTGCACCGAATAAATTGAAAATGTATAATATCGTGACGCAACACTATGTACGGGTACATTGTTTACGGGGTGTCTTGTAGACTAAGGGGCATGAACTTACATGTACCGTAGCTATAAAAGCAAGTTATTCGGACAGAAAAAGAGTCAGCTGAGGATTTTCGTGCAAATACTTGTCTAATTTGTTTTTGAATGTCTCAATTGAGATACTGTTCACGGTATCTGAGGGTAATCTGTTCCAGATATTTACAACTCTGTTAAAGAAAAAGTATTTTGCTTCGTGGGATTGGAATCGTTTTCCCATGATTTTGCAGCCATTACTTCTGGTTTGACTCGACCGGTCTATATCAAAATATTTATTCATGTCTAAGTTGTCATATCCCTTCATGATTTTGAAAACTTCAATAAGGTCCCCTCTTAACCTGCGCTTCGTTAGGCTAAATAATTTAAGTTCTTCAAGGCGTTCCTCATATGGTTTGTTTCTAAGTCGTGGTACCATTTTTGTGATTCTTCGCTGAATTTTCTCTAATTTTTCAATGTCCTTTCTGTAGTACGGAGACCAGAATTGCACACAATACTCAAGATGGGGGCGCACTAGCGAGTTGTACAAGGCAAGTATGACTTTTTCCGATTTAAACTCGAAAGTTCTTCCAATAAAACCCACTAGCTTGTTTGCAATTTTTACCGCATCGGTACACTGCTTGCTTGGTTTTAGGTCATTTGATATTATCACACCAAGATCCTTTTCACTGTCTGTACTTGATAACTGAATATTGTTCATTTTGTAATTTGCATGGACATTGTTACTTCCAATATGAAGTACTTTACATTTTTCTGTGTTGAATTTCATTTGCCATTTTTCTGCCCAGCTTGCTAAAGTATTAAGGTCATTTTGTAACTGCTGCCACTGTAATTTTGAAGTGACTTTACTGGTTATTTTAGTATCATCTGCAAATTTGGATACTTTGCAATTTAGACCCTCATCAATGTCATTTATATAGATAATAAAAAGTATCGGTCCAAGTACTGAGCCTTGGGGAACGCCGCTGATCACATTACGCCATTTGGATTCCTTTCCGTTTATCACAACTCGCTGTTTTCGGTCTGACAGCCAGTCTTGTAACCATTTTAGCGTCTTTTCCTTTTATTCCATGTGCTTCTATTTTTCTCATGAGACGCTTGTGAGGACAGTGTCAAATGCTTTCTGAAAGTCGAGGTAAATTATATCTACTGCTCTTGAGTCATCGTATGATTTGTAAACATCATGGAAGAAGTCCAGTAAGTTAGTTAAGCATGAACGACGATGTCTGAATCCATGTTGCGAGTCTTTAATTATATTATTTTCTTCTAGATAATTAACTATTTTATCTCTTATGATTTTTTCCATTAACTTGCACACTACTGATGTTAAGCTGATTGGTCTGTAATTTCCTGGGTGCGACTCATTTCCTTTTTGAAAATTGGTGTTACATTTGCTAGTTTCCATTCGCGTGGAACTTTCCCAGTACTTAATGATTTATTGAATAAGACAGAGAGTGGCAGCAGTAACTCATGTTTTGCTTCTTTGAGAATTCTCGGTGATATTTTATCGGGGCCAGGGGTTTTGTTTATGTCCGTACTATTTATGGCTGAAAGGATATCATTATTATGGATAGCATAGTTACTAAGGACTGTGCTATTTGCTTGGTTTGTGGGTAACAGTAGGTTTCTGGTGGTGTTTTCTACTGTAAAAACAGACGCAAAGTAATCGTTAAGGATGTTTGCCATTTCGACCTCATTTTCAGTGTGTCTGCCATTGTTTGTTTCTAGAGGACCTATTGATGTAGTCATAACCTTTTTCTTTCTAATGTAACTGTAAAATTCTTTAGGATTTGATTTGCACGTATTAGCAATGTGGATCTCCAGTGCTCTTTTGCTTTGTTTAATAAGTCTTTTCGATGTGCGGCGTAGATTATCGTATTGTAATTTATCATCATTATTTTGTGTAGCTTTACATTTATGGTATGCCTGTTTTTTGGCTATTAAGTTACTTTTTATTTCACTGGACCACCACTTTGGTGGTCCAGTGGAGGAGGAGACCAAGGATGAGATGGAGGAGAGTAGGGAGAAATATGAGAGAGGGATGCTAGTTGAAGGAAAGGCAACCAAATGGTACTGTAGATGACAGGGCGACGGAAAGGCGGTTTGTTTGTGGCCACCCCTTACGGGATTAAGGCGGCTGACAATGAACAGATAGTTAAGTAGCAGCAAGTTAATACAAAATTTGTCAACGCACTGCAGTTAACAAATTTAATGTCATTTTCTGTTTCTTTGTGGTGGGGGTAATGCATCAAAGGTATTTGGGTGGGATGGATCCTGACCTGAAGTAATTAACTGTGTTGTGAAATTTTATGTTTTAACCTGTACAGTAGCAAAAGTCTGATCTCGGCTGAATAAATTTCACAAGATAGCAAGCATGAAATATATAAGAACGTCATTGGATTCATGGGCTAAACATTCTCAAAATAGATACTGAGGCAATTTCATGCTATCCTTACCTTATTATAGTTGTCAAATGGTATTCTTAGACAGCATCAGCCCAGTATATGCCAACCAGCATACTGCAGTTTATGTTGTTACGACTGGGTTTGTCAACCTTGTTCTTCGGATGCCACTTTCCAAACTGCAGATTATAAGCTTGATTAATATATTAAGTAATGTAGCAATGGCAGCAATAACAGTACTATACCCAGGTCATAATAATTAGAAAATAATAATACAGTACTATGGCCTGGCAATAATAATAATAAAAATAATAATAATAATAGTACCGGTAATAATAATAATAATAATAATAATAATACAGTACTATATCCTGGTAATACTAGTAATAATGCAGTACTATACCCTGGTAATAATAGTAAAACAACAACAAAACAACAGTAATAATATAATAATAATAATAATAATAGGTTTTGCAACTTACGGCATGGTAGTGGCTAAAGCTGTGCGATGGACCCTCTGCAATAAATATGATGTGAACGGAAATGAACACTGATACAGTCATCTATGGAGTGTTAAAGACAATGAGTGAATAAAACTGCTGTGGGGCAATGATATCCAGACAGATCACGTTGATGCAGACTCAGGCCAGACACTAAAAAATACAGACTCATAAGGGTATCGTTAATAGATGTCTTAGTGCCATGTGACTCCAGAGAAACCTCCAAGGAGCTAAAGGAAATAAAAAAAAAATATATATATATATCAAGATCTCAGGACAGAACAATATACAGACTCGGGCAAAAGAAAGTTGAAGTTATTCCTGTAGTAATTGGAACGTTGGAATCTGTTGCTGTGAATCCCAATAAAAACTAAAACAGCATTGGATTGGACCTACTAGTCGTGTTATCGCAGAAGGGTGCACTGCTGGGTACCGCTCACGTCGCTCGTAGACCAACCAACACATGATAAAAGCAGGAACAGGGGTTATACTCTGATCCCCGAAGCTGTCTGTTTAGCTCTAGTTGAGGCGGAATAGCCATATACCTGTGAAAGATCATGCTAATTAGACCGCATAATACTGATGCTAAACAACAACAATAATAATAATAAATAATAAATAATAATAATAATAATAAATAATAAATAATAATAATAATAATAATAACCATCATCATCATTCATTCATTCATTCATTCATTCATCATCCAGTCCTACGTTGCCCGATGAGAAGCGTAGGGGCCCGGGGCTAGGCAAGCTGGTCCTGACATTTAAGATGAGAGTGACCAGCCTCACTCATCCCTGAGTAGCATTACGTGAGCAATAAACCCCAACCACTCCTTGGTTATAAACCTTCACCGGCTCAATCCGATTGGAGCACCGTAATTACCCACCAAACTACCAGGTGCCAAAATTTGGTTGTATGGTTACCACCCAGCGCAGTAAATGGTTTCCTGGTGTACAGGAAACCATTTGGCTTGTCACTCAGTGTAGTCACCCACAGGCAGAGGGAAGAAGAAAGAATGAAGGAAAGAGACAGAAGAGGGAGTGTAAAGTCACCCGTATGCAGAAGAACGAGGAAAGAATGAAGGAAAGAACGCCAGAAGAGGATGAAAGAAAAGAAGGATGGAGGAGAGGAAAGGGCAGACACCCGAGAGCATCACTACATCGAGTGAGTGGATGGTATAATAAATGACCACAACCCACTGAAGTTTTTAAACACTGAATTTCATCATCTACTGTAATTCCTTTTTGACTTTCTGTGTATGTGGAAATATATTAATACAATACCAAGACTAGGGCTAGGGAATGTTTTCAATGTGAAGTTGGGCCCAGTTAGGTCCAGTCCTGAATGAGACAGCATGTATTCAATATCGACGGTGGGTGTTAGTGCCGAAGTAATGACAAAGGTGTATGATTCGTAGGAGGACTGCTGGTCCTCGGGGAACGGGCCCGTAAGTCTATGCCCCGAGTCTGACAAACAAAAAAGTTAGGTTTGGTTTACGTTACGAGATTCCACACTTCATAACTATGCTTTTCCTCAAGTTAAGTCTATAATTTAGCTATATTTCCAACCCCTCCCCCCTACACACGAACTATAATATTGTACTATGCATGGGATTCTATGATTTTAGTTCAGTTTAGCATTCCTTTTTGTAGAGTTTTCGAAATGGATGCCTTTTTGTAGAGTTTAGAACTGGATTCATTTTCTTAAGGTTAGGTGTCGGGTGGATGGGTGGGTAAGGTATTCTGGTGGGTATTATTTTCGTTTCAGCCCATAATCGATCCGTTAAATCTGGGATGTTCTGTAGCTTAATCTTTCCTGTGCAAACACCTTTTATTCTCTGACACTTTAGCTGGAAATCAGAAATAACGAAGATATAATATTTTCAGAACTAGTCAGTTGGCATCCGTGAAGACTAACCAATCACTGGACAACTCAGCTTCGCCATGGCCTCTGTGAGTATGCATGCTCTGAGTAATGGGTGTTGTGTAACGCGTGTTTTATGATTAACGGGTGCCTTGTGAGTAACGGGTGCTTTGTGAGTAACGGGTGCCTTGTGAGTAGCGGGTGCCTTGTAACAGGTGCCTTAAGAGTAACGGTTGCCTTGTAACAGGTGTTTTCTGCGTAAAGCTTGCTTTGTAACAGGTATTGTGCACGCGTGTTTTGTGAATAACGAATGCTCTCCCACTTATTATTCTGGAGTTCGAGGCCGATAACTAAGATAAGGAAGGAGTCTGTTTTGGTTTGGACTGAATTGTTCGGGGTCCAGGTTAAGGTAAGTGGGGTCAGGGAGGGTAATGTCTAAAACGGCTTGTATTTCCCCATTTCTGGGGAAGAGAAATATCAAAACTTGCTGTTTTAGATGGAAAACTGAAAATTGAACGAATTCCAGATATAAGCAAACGAGACACCATAGATTTATCGCCAAGTCGAGTATGGGAAGGTGGGTGGGCTAGGTAGTCTGGTGGGAGGGTTATGTAGTGTGGTGGGTGGGTAGGTTAGGTAGTCTTGTGGGTGGTTGGGTAGGCTAGAGAGTCTGGTGGGTGGGTGGGTTAGGTAGTGTGGTGGGTGGGTAGGCTAGAGAGTCTGGTGGGTGGGTGGGTTAGGTAGTGTGGTGGGTGGGAGGGTAAAGTAGTCTGGTGGGTGGGAGGGTTAGGGAGTCTGGTATTTTTCCTGCAGACAGAGTGGACATAATATGGTGTGCAGGAAAAGTATGATGTTAGTGTTCTTAACCCCGTTAGCACCAAGGCGTTACTTTATTTTTTTTCCTAGTTGCATTTGGTATTTTTAGTTTATTGTAGAAAAATGAAAAAGTTCGGCAGTTACCTCATTAACCTGGGCTACATATCCCCAAGATAGTGAATAAAATCGTCTGAAATTGTCACAAAAATTCTAATGAAGACCACTTAACGTGTTGATTTCCATGTTACTTAGGCATATAGATCTTGTGGAGTACGGTTGGTCTTAGTCATGTTTTGAAGAAAATTGACTTATCTGTATATCTCAATAGCAAGTAAATTTTTGAATATCTGTTTTAGTAGTTTATCGTTTCGTGTAATTATATTTAGCAGTAACCACATTTCGTATCAATTGCATGATTTCATTATTCTAGGAGATGGGAATTGTTTTTAATGTCTAACTATATGTTAATGGACACATTAATAGATTGGTGGACATTGGTATAGACATATAAAGGTGTAAATCACCTTACTACGGTAATTACCTTCTGGATATCACACGTAGGCGTGCAAGATGGAGGGGCGAACAGCCTTCATTACACAAGGCGACCATCTTGCTGCGGTGTTGGCAAGTCCCAGATCGCCAAATGGATGCCAGAGCTGTCAATATAACACGTATGTCAGTATAACGATAGCCATTTACAGTATTAATAAAAATATCAGTAGTAATGCACAGGTCTGTATTATAGGCAACAACATTCCAAATGTTTAGCTTTTTGTACTACCCTACTACCAAATAGATCTCTCCAGGAATTTTTATTGGCCTAAAAAATCTGTTATACAGTTCAAACTACATCACAATGTTATAATATTCGTCCATTACACAATTTGTCACGGCTTTGCTATCACTCTTCATAACGACTGAGCGTTCCTCTTATACAGCAGCAATTTCTCAAAGCCGGAACAAATTATGAAGCAATAGTCCTCCAGTTAACAAATACCAACATTACATGAAAGGTGTTGTAGTACAAAGTATCAAAAATAAATGCTCAGAGTCATCAAACAGGAGTAACGTGCAGTAAGACAATAACAGCCTTAACTCACCTGCTCTGCCGGCCAGCACACCGTCCTCCTTTGCAAACCTGCGGGCGACTGACCCGAACAGGAGGGGTAGTGGTTCACAGGGTTCGAAGACTACCAGTAAACTCAACACGGGAACCCGACTTGGGAACGTTCGAACCAGTGACGCTTTTACGTTTTGGCGATGATTTACTAATAATGCGCATTATTTCGCCTAACCACAGACAGTTTTACTCTGCATACACCAGAAAGAAAGTAAAAAAAGGAGGAGAAAAGAAAGGAATGGAGCGTAATTAATGTAAAAAGTAACTGAGTGGATCGCTGATGATAAAGAACTCGGAATATTGTATCAGCCTGCGACGGAGAAATTCATCGCGGTCAGAGGGCTTTGCATGATGGGGATGTGAGTGGAGACGGTCGCAGGTTTCGAGGATGAGTAATAAAGTGGACAATGGAGCGTTACAGCGAGGGACAAAAATCCTCATGGGAATTTTTTTTACCATCTCTTCCCTAGCGAATTTCATACATCGCGGTTTAATATTTTCGATGATACTGATTTTGTGAAGTGTACAAAAATATAATGTTAAGGAAATGATGCTAGACAGCCTCTCAAGCTAAAGAATACTGAGACTACTAAAAGAATGATCGGGAAGTATCTGCTTTGATTACCGGAAATATATTAATGTGGTAATTTGTTATCAGGTGCATGAGAATATTGCCTCTTCTTCCCCTGTCTGAACGTGATTTTTTTTTTTTTCCGGTTTTTAAATGTCTTGTTTCTCCCATGGAAGAAAGGGAAGTCGGTGTTGTACTGGCTTACACATCCAGCTCACTACTGGAAAGCCTCAAGATCCATTTTCAGACCGGTCAGACAGATAATTCGTGTTTCTCTGGTTCCTGTTCACTCGAAAGTATATTTGGGGACCAGGCTATACCATTGACTCTTGCCGATCGTTTTTAAGGGAAGAGTGGAAGTTAGCAAATATATTCGTAGATTATCTATTCAGTGTGCTCCCGTAGGCAACAACTTCAGTCCAATGACGTGTTTTTCAGTTTATTTAGGCTATCACTGGCCGATTTTTGTTCAAACTGGGAAGAACGTCAAATTTGTGAAGTGGTTTAATGAAGGTCACATCTACCCTCTCTAGATCGAAATCTATCCCCCAAGATAAGCAAAGTCGTCTGGTGAAAAGGAAATAAAGAAAATTACTGAAAGAGGTTAATGCTAATCCTTCATCATTTTAACCTCTTCAGTACAGTAGCTTACTTTTCACTTGAATCTTGCTGCTGCCAGACGGATTTATTTCGGTGAATGGAGATATTACGAAGTGGGGGGTTAATATTGTGCCTTCATTGACCTATTCACAGTTAAATTATCCGTTCATAGCTGAAGAAACTCGTCTGAAGGTTGCAAAAATAAGAATCAATGTCATTTGCACTGAAGAGGTTAATAAAGTCGAGGAAGGGGGAAGATCAGTAGTCAGTTTTTGTAACTCATCTGTGCTGCGCTATTTTCCACAAGAGTAGGCTATCGTGCACTTTTTTTTTTTTTCTTTTTCAACCTTGAGAGAGGCAGACCAAACAAGATGTGGGACGAGGTCATAGAGTGTGCCGTGAGGGATAAGGTACTTCCAATGGATAAATCGTTTGTTATAGGTGGGGTGGAATACTGAAGGTTTTCTGTCCATGAATGGATATTTTAATCGTAAAGCGAAACTGGAAAATTTGGCTCTTGAGTGTTAAGCATAAGATTGTCACCATTTAATTTTTTTGGCAAAATGATTTGTATAATAATTTTATTCTAACATGATCTTTGCAACGGCTGTCAGTCCTAAGTACTCACAAAGTATGTGATAGTAGAAATTAAAATAGTTTGATTTAGTTATCCTTTTATTGATTCATTTTCTCTCAAGAGAACGCTGCAGAAAACGGATTATTTGAGCATTAACTGATCAACTATATGTACACTTTTGTTCCGTACATATTGCTTTCCTGGTTGGTCATTGTCCGTTACCATTCGCAGTGTTTCGTGTTAGTCTTCTAGTCATCATAATTCAAGTTGATTTACTAATGGAGAGCAAGTGACATTGTTCTACCGTGTCAATTATTATTATTATTATTTTTTTTTTTTTTCCCACCATGTATCTTACCTTGTATTCATTCTGCCCCATAAACCTTATAAAAAACGTAGGTGGGTCTCCTTCCCTTACAGGGTGTGCACTTGGATATACAAGCCTTGGGCCGTAGGCTCAGGAGGGGGCAAAATGGCACTGGCAGTTACTGTTTGGTTTTCTCCCCATCTCTCTGTACTCCTGTATAAACCCAATCCTTACCATGCCTTCTTTCATTGCCTTTTTATGTCACCGATAGTTACTTTAGTCTATATTTAACAGTGTCCAGTAAGTTTATTAGCCTGGTCGTTATAGTCTGTTTATTGCTTGCTTGGCCCTAAGCTTCACTAGGTGGTGTTAGGGCTCTGTTAAATGGTATATAAAAATGTAAATATACGTAACTGCATATTCTTGCTTATGTAATTTTTCGAAATGTAGGGAAGGACTGGACAGGGTTAACATGGCCCAAATTTTCATTTTTTGTGGCCTATTTCACGTAGCTCAGTGGCAGAAAAAGACATTGCTATGGCTCTACATTCACAGCACTTCTTCCTGACTAGCATCATACCCTAATGTTAATCATTGTTACAGGTCAGCATGCAAGATGAAAAGACTGCAGTTTTAAGCCAGGTTAGAGCAACAAGGTATAGGATATGTTCGCAATCTGTTGGTTCCCATTGAAGACATAATTCTTGACACAAACAAAGCCATTACAACATTTCATCTTTCTCATTAATTACGTTAAGTACAGGCACCTCTTCTTGATTAGTGCTTGACCAGCATGATGAGGGTCAATTTCTGGTTATCACTCTCCCTTCGAGGAAAAGATGCAGTCCCACAGTTGACCTCATATGCACTGGTATTGACAGCTAGACACTGACGGCTATACCCTTTTCACCCAAATTTGGCCTAAAATTGCCGTCTCTCCATTCTCAAAGCAGAGTTCAAACAATGGATTAAGACGATGCCAGTCACGAAGAGGTGCTGCAAAAATGATATAGAGCCGTAGTATTGTTTTAGTCTGCCACTAAGCTACGTGAAATTACCTATAGAAGAAAATCTGGGCCAAGTTAAGGTGAAAGAATTATACTCTCATACATTGTTATCACTCTTCACTGCAGGCACAATCTCTCTCTCTCTCTCTCTCTCTCTCTCTCTCTCTCTCTCTCTCTCTTGCTACGCTGGCCACGGAAAGAGGAAGTATATTGCTTTTCACGCACTCTATCTCTCCCTCCTTATCTTCTTTCCTCCATCCCTCTCTCTTTCGCTTTTTTTTTGTTGTTTGCCCTTTGCTCCTCTCTTCTCTCCAGCTTTCTTTCTCTTTCTCCTTCCATCTGAGAGAGAGAGTGAGAGAGAGAGGTAGAAAGTGAGTGACAAGGGAGAGCAATAAAAGCAAGAATTACATTGCCTGGGACAACTGAACATTTTTTTTGTACTGTTTGTTCCATTTCTTTTCGCTCACACATTCTCAGACCCACTCAGAAATATTGCCCTATAGTTCGTTCACCTGCACATGGCACAGATTTTCGTCCTTTTGCAGCTTATTTCACGTAGCACATCAGAAGACAATACTACTATTTTTCTCTTTTCGCTAGCACTTCTTTGTGACTAGCATCATATTCTGTGGCTCGTCTACTGTTACAACTCAGTACTCAAGATGGAGTGATGGCAATTTTAGGCCAAGATAAAATGAAGAGCGTGTAGTGATAATATCTTTGTGTTGTTGGTATTAATGATCATACCACACTTTCATACCAGCAAACCACACCACACCCCCACACCATAGTATATCACACCCACACCACACAAAAGGACACGTCTTCACCACGCCACACCCCAGCACCACACAAAAGGACACGTCTTCACCACGCCACACCCCAGCACCACACAACACCACAGCCCTTAAAATACCACACAGTTCTAGTGGAGAAAGAAGAAAAAGTGAACAGATGGAGGGAACACTTTAAGGAATTGTTGAACGTAGAGGATGGAAGTAATGCGAGTATAAGTGGCAGGGGAATGGCTGGGAGAAGGAGGGAGGTGAGAAGACAGGAAGAAATCAGTAGGATAGAAGTTGTGGAAGCAATGAAGAAAGTTAAATCGGGGAAAGCCCCAGGAATTGATGGAGTGTGTGGTGAAATGCTGAAGCATGGGGGAGAGATAGTAGTAGAATGGATGTGGAAGATGTGCAGATTGGCCTGGGAGGAAGGTAGAGTCCCGGAGGATTGGAAGTCAGGTATAATTATTCCCTTGTACAAAGGAAAAGGGGAAAAAGAAGTGTGTGGTAATCATAGGGGCATTTGTCTTCTTAGTATAATAGGAAAAGTGTATGGTAGGATACTTATTGACAGAGTTAGAGAAAGAACAGAGAAATTAGTTGGAGAAGAACAGGAAGGCTTTAGGAAGGGAAGAGGTTGTGTAGATCAGATATTCATTCTTAGATCTTTAGTGGAAAAGTTTCTAGAGAAGGGAAAGAAGTTGTATGCGGCTTTCATGGATTTGGAGAAAGAATATGACAGGGTGGATAGACAAGGATTGTGGAAAGTGTTAAGAATATATGGAGTAGATGGGAAGTTGTTGAATGCTGTGAAGAGTATGTACGATGGTGCGAAGGCTGCAGTGCGTGTGGATGGTGAACTAAGTGAATTTTTCTCTTTGAAAGTTGGTTTGAAACAGGGATGTGTCATGTCTCCATGGTTGTTCAATCTGTACATGGATGGGGTAATAAAAGAGGTACAAGGTAGGGTAGTGGATGTTGGAGTGGCCCTGGTGAGAGAGGATAGTGTTTGGAAACTCCCTGTACTGTTGTTTGCAGATGATACTGTGTTGTTGAGTGAAGACGAAGGGGAGCTGCAAGGCTTGGTGGATGAGTTTGAGAGAGTGTGTAAGAAACGGAATCTAAAGGTGAATGTAGGGAAGGGTAAAGTGATGGTCTTTGAGAGAGGTGAAGTTAGTGAATGTACAGCGAGGTTGGATGGTGAGGAATTGGAAAATGTGAGTACGTTTAAGTACTTGGGTAGTGTGATGAGTAAGGATGGAGGTTTGGAGGGTGAAGTGCATGAAAGGGTACAGCAGGGAAGAAAGGTTGCTGGTTCTTTGAAAGCAGTGATAAGAAACACGGAAGTGAGCATGGAAGTGAAAAAGTTACTACATGACAGTATTGTGATACCAACTCTAACGTACGGAAGTGAAGCTTGGACATTGTTGGAAGGACACAAGTCAAGAGTAAGAGCAGTGGAAATGAGTTATTTAAGAGGAGCCTGTGGAGTCACGTGGAGAGACAGGCTGACGAATGAGGATATAAAGGAGCGTTGTGGTGTGGATGTGGATGTGATAGGAAGCGTTATGAGGAACACACTGAGGTGGTTTGGCCATGTGGAGAGGATGGAGGGTGAAAGACTGACGAAGAGAGTGTATGTGAGTGAGGTGGAGGGGGGAAGAGGGAGGGGGAGGCCGAGGATGAGATGGAGGGATGGGGTGGAGAGGTATATGAGAGAGGGGGGTGTGAGTTGGGAGCAGGGCAGTGAAATGGCGGGGGACAGGGCGACTTGGAGGCGATTTGTTTGTGGCCACCCCAAACGGGATTGAGGCGTCTGGCAATAGATAGATAGATAGAGACTACCACGCCACACCACACCACACCAAATAACACCCTCACGCAACGCCACAGGACAGACCTTCACCATACTACACCCCAATGCAAACTACACAACACCCCAGCACCACACCATATCCCCACACTACACGACACCATCATACCTAAATACATCACACCACATCACACCACATTCCCATATCAGACTTCACCACACCATAACACATTCCCACATCATACCACACTAAACCACATTCTCACACCACACTACACGACATAACCACACCACACCACACCATATTCCCACATCATACCACACTACTCCACATTCCCACACAATACCACACCATTATCACCGCGCTGTTCTTTATTTTGACAGTCTACCCTCGAGCCGTACGCTTTGAAAGGATGTGAGATGTAGGATTTTCTTTCTTTTCTTTCTTTTTTTTTCTTTTATAAACACCTACACCCAAGCAACCCAAACACCCCCAGTAGTACCGTCACATCAGTCCTAGATTAGATAGACTTGGCATGTATTTAGTGTGGACGGTGGGTATTAGCGCTGAAATTGTGATATTTGAAGAAATGCATCACGTCGGAAGATTGGCGGGTTTGGGGGGAAAAGACTAGCACGTCTATACCTCACTCTGACACACACACACACACACACACACACACACACACACACACACACACACACACACACACACACACACACACACACACACACACACAGCTACAGGCTCACAGCTTAACCTCTTGATGCAGAAGAATCGCTCACCTTTTCAATCCTGTTAACCTCAGACTTTTTTTATATATTTCAGGGTATGCTTGCGAACTGAAGACAAACATATATACAACCTTCATTAATTCTTTTACCACCAGGGGTTCCCCAGTGCCTCACTTCCATATTTAAGAGCTGGGATCACAATTTTATCATGCACCGGGGTTTTTAATACTGTCATGTAGCGGATTTTTTGCTTCCATTCTCACTTCCCTGTTCCATATCACTGCGCTCAGTAAACAGGCAGCCTTGGGTTTTATTCAAGTTTTATTTTTTGTTTTATTTTATTTTTTTAGGATTGAACACAGGAAGAGCACCAGGTTCATCTGAAACGTGATCTCAGTGGAGTACAAACTGAACCTGTCCTATTCCTGCAGTCTACCATCCTCCTTTCGGGGAATAAGGAGAGAACTGAGGGACGTTTGTATAACCAGGCAGTGGAGTCACCCAGGCATATCAGTGCCACCACGTGAAGGCATCCCTCTCTGGCACCAAACGAGGGAGAATACAAATATATTTCGCCGTGATAGGGTTAAGAAAGTGGTGTGGTCAATATTGGGAAAGATTTATACAGCTCAGACAGACTGTTGATGTCAGCTTGGTTCAGTCCCACCCAGAGAGAGGGGAAAGAAGGTTTCCGGGAGAAAATCGACACGAGAGGGGAAATGGAAGGGAGGAGAGGGGAGAAAGAGCAGAGAGGAAAATAGAAACACAGAGAGGGAAAAAGAGAGGAATATGGGAGAAGAAACGAGGAAGAAAAAGGGGAAAAAGAGGAGGAAAGACAAATGAATGAATATAGAGAGGACGGGGGAAATGGATGAATAAATAAGAAAAAGGATGAAATTGAAGATCAAAAGAAATTGAGAGGAAGTGGGAGAACAATTATGGACGATGCAAAACACGGAAGAGTGAACCAGGAAAACACGATAACGTAAAGGCTGACATGGGAGATTAAAAGAAAAAAATCAAAGGAAAATAACACCATTGGCAGCGTTGGGTCCTTCCAGTCTGGTATTAATATTCTCCTGTGGCTGTGGGGATTTCTTTTTTAAATTCTCGCTGGCATTAGACGAGAAAAATTAAACTTCTTGGGAATTTTTGGCAATAATGAGGTAAATAAGGCTAGATACAATTAAATCCTCCAGTTTTAACCATAGTAAACTCGCCTGGCGGTAGCAGCAGTAAAACCTAATGAAGAGGTTTAAGTGAAAAAACAAAATAAAACAAAAAATAAAAAAAAAAAAGCTACCTTTTCCACCACATCGTCCACCACATCTTCCACATAAATAAAATATATATATATATATATATATATATATATATATATATATATATATATATATATATATATATATATATATATATATATATATATATCTTCCACCAAACCCTCCACCCAAAGTCAGAAGGAAAAATTGACAAAATGTACCATTCGGTCTGAAAAAATAAAGAGAAAATATTGATATGAACATGAAAAAGAAAGTTTAATCTACTGGAGAAAGGGAGGAAAATGCAACTATGGCAATAAAGGGAAGACACGGAAGGAGAAAGAGAGAGACGAGAGGAAGGGAGGAGTGAGAAAGAAAAGTCTGGCATGGCAAGAGAAGGGTAAGAACATGAAAGGAGGTCAGAGAAGGAAAAGGAAAAATAGAGAGAGAGAGAGAGAGAGAGAGACGGAAGGATGAGGGATAGTAATAGGGAAGAAGATGAGATTTAGAAAAAAAAATGAAAAAAAAAAAGGAGTGTAAGACATGGAAGGTGAAAGGAAAGGGGATGAAAAATATATGAAAGAAGAGACATAGGAAAGGAAAGAAGGGAAAATTAAAAAATAGAGTTGAAACGTGAGAAAGGAGGAAGGAGAGCATAATGGAAGAAGGCCAGACATGAGGGGAGAGGGAGGGGGAAGCTGTATAGAAAAATGGAACAGAGAGAGAGAGAGAGAGAGAGAGAAAGAGAGAGACGTCTTTAATCGAAAGAGGGAAGAAAAATCAAAGTGTGACTAGGATCATACGCTGAAAGAAACGAAAGTAAAAGAAAATTACAGAAAAAAAGAAAGAATAGGCTAAACGTGTTCTGCCCAGAGCTCATTTTCTCTCTCATTTTCTCCATTTCCTGTCAAGAGGTAAAAAAAAATTAAGGGGTGTCTTAAGTATTTGTGTGTTTAATTGGAATGTGTTTAAGTATGTGCGTGCTTAATTTGTGTTTGTTGAGAGAGAGAGAGAGAGGAGGGAATGAGAAGTAAGGGGGACAGACAAAAGTAAGATAAAAACAGGAATAGACGGACGAAGGGAATGACAAAAGGAAAAAAAATATATATATATATATATTTTTCTGTTTAATTTTTCAATCCAAGGACGCCTCTTTTTTTCTTGTTTTACTGATTCTTTCTTTTTTTGTTTAGGGAAAGCTTTTCTATTGTGTGTGTGTGTGTGTGTGTGTGTGTGTGTGTGTGTGTGTGTGTGTGTGTGTGTGTGTGTGTGTGTGTGTGTGCATTACGCTGAATACATCCATCAGTTAAGAAAAAAAAAAAGATTGTCAAAGCTCCCACCCTCTCTCTCTCTCTCTCTCTCTCTCTCTCTCTCTCTCTCTCTCTCCCTCTCTCATTATTTTCTTTCTCCTCAAATCTCGCCTATTCCCCTTCACATCCTACATTTTCCCCTCACGTTCCCTTTTTCCCTTCCATTTTCTTCCAAAATTTCCTCTTTTCCTCTCCCATCGACCTCATTTTTCTCTCCATTTTCCCCATTACTCTCCAATTTTCCCTCCATTTTTCCCCATTTTCCTCCAGTTTTCCCTCCATTTTCCCCCCTTTCCCTCCAACTTTCCTTCCATTTTCCCCCCTTTCCCTCCAACTTTCCCTCCATTTTTCCCTTTTCCCTCCAACACTCCTTCAAATATTCCCTCCAACTTTCCCTCCATTTTTACCTTTTTCCCCTCCAACTTTGCCTCCATTTTTCTCTTTTTCCCTCCAACTTACCCTCCATTTTCCATTTTTCCCTCCAAATTTCCCTCTTTCCCTCCATTTTCCATTTTTCCCTCCAAATTTCCCTCTTTCCCTCCAATATCCCTCCATATTTCCCTTTCTCCCTCCAACTTCCCTCCATATTTCCCCATTTCCCTCCAACTTTCCCTTCAATTGCTCCCTTTCCCTCCATTTTTCCCCTCTTCCCCCAACTTTCAATCGATTTTTTCCCTTTTCCCTCTAACTTTGTCCAATTTTCTCCTTTTTTCCTCCCTTGCCCTCCCCTCTTATCTCCCCTCACCCGCCACCTCATCAAACAATACTGAACTTCACCTTGATTGTCTCATTAAACCAGGTAAACAGCTGACAGCCAGGTAGACAAGAGGGAGGGAGGAGGTGGGAGGGAGGGAGAGAGGGAGGGAGGAAGGGGGGAGGGAGGGAGAGACTGAGGGAGGGAGGGAGGAACTGAGGGAGGGAGGGGAGGAGAACAGTGATGGTAGGAGGGAGGAAGAAACTAAAGGATTACACACAGGATTACACAGGAAAGCAAACAGCAACAGACCTTATGGTCCTTTCGAGGCTGCTTGTTAGAGAAAGCTATGACTACAAGATCTAACTCTACATGTTGAAGGATAAGGATAGGAAAGCAAGAAGGCTCCCCCCACCACCAAACCCTCAAGGAAAAAGTGAGAAAAACCACCATGCAGCATGGAAAAACTGACATGGAAATTTTATAGGAAACACTGGGAAGGAAAAGTCACATTCTATAATACTTTATCTATAAGCTACCCGATAGAGTAACCTGAAAGAGAAAGTAAACAAATAAAATACTAGTTACGGCATGACATTATAAACCGGTTACATTGAGTTAATGGGAAGTCTGTGGACATAACGTGGAAGCTACACACTGCACAGTGTGGATGTTTAGGGGTGGTGCAGCAGCCTTGCCTGGCGCTTTTAAGGTAGGCAGCAGTCAATCAGGCCCTAGCTCCGTTTGCTCCACTGGAGGAAGGAAGGGAGGGAGGGAGAGACTTTGGGAGGTGGGGGGAGAACAGGGATGGTAGGAGGGAGGAAGAAACTAAAGGAGAGAGGGAGGGAGGGAGAGACAGAGGAAGGGAGAGACTTTGGGAAGGAGGGGGGGAGAAGAGTGAAGGATGGAGGGAGGGAGAGAATGAGGGAGGGAGGGAAGGAGAACAGGGAAGGTAGAAGGAAGGGAGAGGCTAAAGGAGAGAGGCATGGAGGGAGAAAAGGAAGGAAGGAGAAAGAAGAATAACTCAAATCATCTAACACCTTGGGGTACTCAGTTTTAAGAATGTGGGCGTAAGAAAATTGGTAACTCTGAGGCCACCTTTCTGCCAGTTTCACCTGGTTATAAAAGGCGTAGGAGGACAGGAGGCGACAGGACAGGCCGGCTAGACAATAAAGTGTAGAGAGAGAGAGAGAGGATGTCAGGAGGGGACAGGTTTAGTGGGGAGGGGGGAGGGAGAGGGGAAGGAGAGAAGAAGAGGTAGGGGTGGACATCAGTGGGGGGCGGGTTTAGTGAGGAGAGGAGAAGGGGTGGAGAGGGGAGGGAAGGAGGGGAGAGAGTGGGGAGAGGGGAGGAGGAAGGGAGGGGGAGGGGTGGTCGTCAGTCGGGGAAGGGTTTAGTAAGGAAGGAGGGGGGAGGAGAAGGAGAGGGAGAGGAGAATGTTGAGGAAGGGGGGGAGGAGAGGGGAAAGGGGAGGAGAAGAGGAGGGGAAAGGGGAGGAGAAGAGGAGGGGAAAGGGGAGGAGAAGAGGAGGGAAAATGGATGAAGTGAGATATTCAGTATGTGGGTAAAGAAGGGGACAGAAAGGGGGACAGTGGGAGAAGGCTGGGAATGGGGAGGGGAGGATTGGGAACAACAACTGAAAAGGGAGGGGAAGAATGGGGAGAAAAATGGGATAGGGGAGAAGGAATGGGGTGAAAAATGGGTTAGGGGAGAAGGAATGGGGGGAAAATGGTATAGGGAGGGGAATAATGGAGTGAAAAATGGAACTGGAAGGGAGAAATGGAATGAAAAATGGAATGGGGAGGAGAGGACACGGTAGGGTGTAGATGGGGAGGGGGATGGATGGGAGAGTGTAATGGGAAGAAAGGGTATGGGTGGGATGGGATGGAAAGGGCGAAACTGAATCATTATTAAATAGGGCTTGAAATATCTTGGGTTCTGCTATTGAAAGTACTCCTCACGGGATGCAGCGTCAGGGAAAGATGGTTATAGATAGATAGACAGATAGATAGATAGATAGATGCAGCGGTGGGGGAAGAGAGAGAGTGAGAGAAGGTAAACAAACAGGAAGGCAGGAAAGTTGAATACGGACAGGCAAGGAAGAAAAACAGGTATTCAGAAGCAGAAACGCAGGCAGGATGGTAGGCAGGAAGGATGGTAAGCAGGCAGGCAGGATGGTAGGCAGGCAAGATGGTTGGCAGGTAGGCAGGATGGTTGGCAGGAATGATGGAAGGCTCGCTGAATGGAAGAAAAACAAGGAAGGCAGAGATATAAACAGTGAACCCCTTTACTACGTGGGATCTGTCCTGCACTAAATAAAACCATCTGGAACTGAAGTGGAACACCTGAGACTATCTAACTTGTGCACTGCTTTAGACACTGTGGTAATTATCTGGCAGTAAAAAATATAAGGTTGGAATAAAGATGTTATCGTACTGAAGAGGCTAGTGAAGAGTTATCGTCACTAACACTCTGTCTTTCTTCAAGGGCTTTGCTGCACTGGATATTTGACAAAAAAGAGATTACATCGGAGTGACCGGGGCTTACTGATAATGCCACACTGACAATGCCACTCTGGGAAGAGCGACTAGTCACTCCCGTCTGAAATGATTGAACTAAGTTCAACCCAGGGCCTCAGCGCTACTGAGAGAACATTAGTTATCCAGCTAGCTAGCTAGCTAGATACATAGGTAGGTAGGTAGGCAAGTAGATCGACTGACAGACTGATAAATCGATCAATAGATGAATAGATAGATTTAGTAGAAAGATACATACAGTGTGTGAGACTGATATAAACAGAGAGAGAGAGAGAGAGAGAGAGAGAGAGAGAGAGAGAGAGAGAGAGAGGGAGAGAGAGAGAGAGAGAGAGAGAGAGAGAGAGAGAGAGAGAGAGAGAGAGAGGAATGGAGGTGGTGGTGGAGTAGACAGCGCGGTGGGTTAGGGGTTATGTAATCGGAAGTTAGGTCACAGTAATTGCAGGGAACAATTTACATCTGAATTAGTTACCACCATGCCCATAACATTTCCTCAATTTAAGTCCAACTAACACTCCGTAACAGCACCCTCAGTACGCCTTAATACCAGTTCTGAATGTAATATCCCTCGCGTATCATAACAAAGGTGTTTCGTATTAGTGCCGAAGTGAGGTGCAAGGTGAGTGATTTGGGGGTGGCGGAGGAGGGTGAGGGACAGTGATAGGGAGAGTGAGAGAAGGTGTGTCAGAAACATAAATTTTGGAGCCCGTACATACAGTTCAAGGTGGTAGGTAAGTATCCTGTAAGGTGGTAGGCAGGATGGTTAGCAGGGCAGGAGGGAGGAAGAGAAGACATGCAGGGATGAGTGAGGGAGGAGCAGGAGGAAGGACAGCAGGGACGAAGGTATGAAGTGGTAAGTTAAAGCTACGAAAAATGTCTGGTGAGTTGAAGGGGAAAAGCTAGAAGGGCGAGAGGATTTGTGCCAGGGGTAATAAAATATGAAAGGAGGGACTGAGAGGATAACAGAATATATAGGGAGGGGTAGGAAGGATGAAAAAAAAATATGTATGGAGCGTGAGAATATATGCAGATTCAGATTGGGGCAGGGTGGATGAAGGAATATATAGGGAGGGGTAGGGAAGGAGACAATATGGAGGGAGATATTGGGAGGGTGAGAGAATAATTAGGGAGGGGTAGGGAGGGTGACAGAATATAGAGGGAGGGAATAGGAAGGGTGACAAAATAAATATGGCAGGAAAAAGAAACTGGGCGACAAACAAGACCCAGCCACTGATTCAGAGGTGTTTTATTATCAGGGGTCATGTAAGAACTTTAACCTTTTCCCTTTTGTCATCAACCAACAGATCAGAATATTTCCCAAATTTTCGAAAACTGAAAAAAGATAATAATAGCTCGTCTACATGCAAATTAGGATAGGAAATGAGGAACGTGGGTGTGTCAAGAGAAAATGTGGATCTTTAATGTCTCGAGAAGAGTTGCTACTGTAGATTGTGTTTGTGGGATATTTACAAATTAGAAAATCTGGGCAGCAAAAAACTGAGCATTATATCTTAACGTGCCCATTATGGAACACATGTAGGTTTTGTGCAATTAATTTCTTCACGTAAAAAAAGTAATACTCGTATGTTTTTTTTTTCTATTATATTTTCTGGATTATAAAAAACGTTAATAGCACCCTGAGGCAATTGAAGTGGAAAAAAGCGTAATAACAGTGACAGGAGGAATTGGGGAAATTCGCAGACACAGAAAAAAAGAATGATGAAAGCTAGAGAAGAAATAGGCAGCACCACATCGAGTGAGTGGATGATGGTGTTTTGTTGACTGTAGGTGGAAGTGGTAGGTTGGGACTCCCACTATCCACCCACAGCATTTAGTGGCATGCCAGATTATTTCATGTTACCAAGGAACACTCATACTGGGCTTAGTGGAAAGATGTAACCTACTGGCGACTTAGAGGACTGAGGCTCTTCAACCAAACATGTCCCATAAGGATTAACATTAGAAGGAATTGCTGGGGTTTATAGCTCACATAATGCCACTCAGGGAACAGCCACTGGTTCCTCGCCTTAAATATATGCACTAAATAGCCTAACCCCAGACCCCTATGCCCTTGATAGGGAAATAATTACACAGACAACATATTTGGAAATCAAACATATTTTCATGAGACTATATTCGCACCAAGCCCTCAACTTCGGCGGGTTGACAAAAATTATTATAAAACATTAATATCCTAAAATTTGTAGGCCTCTAAAAATTAAATACTTAAACTTTTCAAACTTTTAGTGTTTATTTGCACGCCTCAAAACACTAGCTATTATTTGTATGCTTATTTTTTGACAGTCATTTTAACGAAAGGATTTTTTTTTCTCAATCCTACACTTTTCAAATGTTTTTAAATTGAATCTTAATTGGTGCATTTTTCTTGGTGCTAACTCTATTTCAGATATTTTTTTCTTGATTATATCCTGCGCTAATTAACCTTTGGATCTACTGTCTGTTTTATGACAGAATGTGGAATTAAATCCTACGCCTTTCAGCACAACGATGGCTTTTGTATTCGTGTAGATTTTTTGGTCTGCCAGAAAAAAAAAAAAAAAAAAAAAGTGACGAAGGGCGAGGAATCTCAATTAACCCTTTTTAGCATCAGGATATTGTTTTCCCGATTTTTTCGTATTGTCAGACGATTTTACTCGCCCATTACACTTTAGCATTCCTTTATTACCTCCGGCAACGAAGGTGGAGGAGGTTATGTAATCACCTGTGTTTGTCTGTCTGTCTGTTGGTCCAGACAATATCTCCAAAAGTTCTTACCGGTAATGAAGTTCAATGAAATTTGGTGGAAGAGTGGGCCATGGGCCAAGAAAGAATAGATTATAATATTATTTTGGGGTGGATCCGGATCCGGATCCGGATCCTGTGTGTAATATCTCCAAAAGTTCTTAATGAATTCCAATGTAATTTTGTGGAAGAGTGGGTCATGGGTCAAGGAACAATTGATTAAATTTGGGGGCGGATCCGGATCCTATGTATTCCGCACAGTAACTCCACGGATCCGGTTCCGGATCCTTTGTAATGACAATGGCATTAGCGGAGGTATGTTCTCTCTGAGTGCTTTCTAGTATTTTCATGATTTCGTTTACATGTCAGTATACTTGCATAATCGACATACAAAGGGATAATGAAATGTGAAGTGTGGAATCGCTAAGGAAGAGGTGCTTCGAAATCATTAAAGCTACATACAGTACGACGACTGATTGCAAAGAAAAAAAATCCAGTGCCCCTGCGTACCTTATCCTGATTTATCGCTAACAGAAACGTGTATAACTTTTAAGTTAGTTATTTCAGTAGTTAGTAGATTAAAAGGAAAATAGATAGGTAGTAAGCTTTCAGTTTAGGAAGTCATTATATAATTCACACACACACACACACACACACACACACACACACACACACACACACACACACACACACACACACACACACACACACACACACACACACACACACACACACCAGACTGAGAAGGAGGATTGAAAGGAGGTCAAAAGAAAGTCTGAGAGTGAAAGAGGGAAAACAGGACGAGGGGAAAAAAAAACAAGGGAGGGGAAAGAATGGTCGAGGGTGAAAGGGGAAAGGCTGAGGGGAAGGAAGGAAAAACAGGAAAAGAAAAACAAAAGGGGATGAAAAACGGGATGATACAGAGTGAAAAAAACGGAATTTGTTATAATATACAGGGCGAGAATGTGTGAAAATAAAGAGGAAATAATGAAATAATAAATGTAAAGGAATGATATGAAAATAAATGAAGAGGAAGAAAAAAGACAGAAAAGAAAAAGATAAGGAAAATTAATGCATAGGGATAAAACAGACCAAAAAAGAGGAAAACAGAAGAAAAAGAGAGGAAAGAAAAATGGACGAGGAAAAAAATAGAGAAAAAACAGGAAAGAGTAAAATAGAGGAGAAAGGTAAACAAAGACACACACACACACACACACACACACACACACACACACACACACACGTCCATCCATCCATACATTACATACATACATACATACATTCATTCATACATAAATACATACATAGATACATAGATACATACTGTACATACATACATACATACGTACGTACAAATACATACGTACATACATATACCGGTATACATACATACTGTACATACATACATACATACACATACATACATACGTACATACATATACCGGTATACATACATACTGTACATACATACATACATACACATACATACATACATACATACACATACATACATACATATACACTGTAAGTACACTCATACACCCAGAGAAACAAAAATTACAAGGGTGCCAGTCGACCGCGTACCTTCGTCGTTCCTGAACAGCCGAAAATATGACGAAGAGGGGCAGGGAAGAGCACTGGACGATTAGCTCTACTGAGACGGCCAGAAGGAGCAGAAATACTGGACGGGTGGGTGCGACTATCAAAGATATCCATTGTCTTGTTTGATGTCGTCATTATCCTCCCGTTACCTAACCCTCAGACTTTCTCCGCCCTCCCTCATTCTTTTTCTCAGGGGGCCATAGTAGCCCAGTGGTAGCGCTCGCTCCTCACGACCCTAGGATTGGCATTTCGAGCCCGCCCCAGGGAAGCGTATTTTTGGTGAGAGGTGTAGCGGCCTCTCCAAAGATCTCTCGTTGCCTTGATGAGCTGTATGATCCACTAGTCCTAGCTTGGGGGATTCACTCGATTCTTTTCCTCACTTTTCCTCCTTTTCCTCCTGTCTTCTCTACATTAACTGCTGTTTCTTTTGCGTATCCTAACTCTCCTCCTTTCTTCCAGCTCTTTCCTCACTTTCCTTTTTCTTTCACATTTCTTTCTATATTTCCTGCTATCTTTACCTTCTTTCCTCATCCTCCTACTCCCTTCTCTCTTTTTCTCTTTTCTGTCATTCTCTTTTCCATTTCTTCCTAATTATATTTTGCAACTAACTTTATTCTCTCTTTTTTCCCTCTTCATCTTTTTTCTCACATTTTTTTTTCTCACTCTGCCCTTCCTAATGTACATTTGCATCCCTTTTATTCATTCCTTTTCCATTTTGCATTAATTTTCGTACCCCCCTCCTCTCTCTCTCTCTCTCTCTCTCTCTCAACCTGCCACATAAAACACATTCCATTGAGAGGACAGGACAGGCCAGAAAATCCCTCCTCTTCCTTCCTCTTTATTTCAACTTTTTCTTTATTTTACCATTTCTCTGTATTCCTTGTCCCTATTTCCTATTTATTGAGTCTTTTTTTCCTCTTTTCTTTAATTATTACCTCTTTTTAAAAAATCTTTGTGTCTCCCTCTTCTAAGGATTTCTTTTTATTTTCTGTCATCTTGTTCATCTTCCTCTTGTCTTTGATATACACTGATTTTCCCTCCTTTCTCTCTTTCTCTAGGCAATCACTCATTACTCTCTCTCTCACGCTGTCTTTCTCTTCGCTCATCTCCCCCACCTCCGCACCTCTCTCTCTCTCTCTCTCTCTCTCTTATCTCACTGTTTTGCAGCCTCTATTACTCTCTTATTTTTCAGAGTAAAAAGACCTTCTGATACTCTATTCTTGCTGACACCAGACGATTTTATTCAGCTTAAGGGAGGCCTGTGGTAATGAAGGGGTTGGAAAATATCGCCTTGAACTCATTTATTGCGACGATTTTTATATATTTTATTTCTGCTACAGCTGGACGATTTTTGGACGATCCTGTTAAAGAGAAGAGGCAAAGGATCGTCTTCATTAATCTCTTGTTTACAGTGAGATTTTTTGCCATTTTCTTATTATTTTCGGCTATTTTTTTTCTTCTGTGTGTGTGTGTGTGTGTGTGTGTGTGTGTGTGTGTGTGTGTGTGTGTGTGTGTGTGTGTGTGTGTGTGTGTGTGTGTGTGTGTGTGTGTGTGTGTGTGTGTGTGTGTGTGTGTGTGTGTGTGTGAGAGAGAGAGAGAGAGAGAGAGAGAGAGAGAGAGAGAGAGAGGTAAGTTTGTAGTCAGGGAACCGGTCTCAAGTTACCCCTTCACTACGACGTCTCTTTATGCTTATTCCTGCTGACTCTATAACCCGTATTCTCGTTGGTTGAGGAAACTCCCTAACACCTTTTCCTAAGCGATTTAGTTTACTTATTACTCCTTATCATCCTCTCTTGTATCATTTAAATCAATGAAATACCAGCATATTCAGCATAAATATCATATAAATTGATATTAACTAGCCGTATCCAAAAATAAATCGCAAATGAAGAGGTGCTAGGGAGCTTCCTTAACCTACAAGAATACGAACAATAGCCTTTACTACCAATACTCCTTTCTAACACTAATAGACTACGTATGTTGGAAGGTGCAATAAAATAAAATAAAATAACGCTAGTAAACATATCCCGATCATAATAATAATAATAATAAGTAGTAGTAGTAGTAGTAGTAGTAGTAGTAGCAGCAAAGATAGTAATAACACTAATAACAATAACAACGAAAGGGCAAGCGAGGAGCAGATGCAAACACAAAGACAAAAAAATGAAAAAAAATAGGACAGACCGAGGAGAAGAAAAACGAAAGCAATTAGAAGAAAATAGATGAGAAAGAAAGTAGCAATGGCTCAAAAAAAAAAAAAAAAAGACGAGAGAGAAAAAAAACAGAAAAAAGCCAAAAATCTCCCGCATCGTGGACGAAATAAAGTAGGCCGGCGAGCGAAGTGAATTTTGACGATGCTGTTATGTTTTATGAGGCAGGCAGGAAGGGAGGTATAAGTAGAGAGAGAGAGAGAGAGAGAGAGAGATTTAACTGCTCTTACAAAACAATGCACAAGTCAACAGTAATAGTTTCGGCTGCCCTACTTTCTTTCCGGGTATTTTGAAGGGATTTTTTTTATCACCCAATATTGCAGTTACGTTTATAATAGGATATCTATCTATCTGTCTATCTATCTATCTATCAGCACGAACTGTGGTATAAAGTAACACCTCCATCCACTCACTCAATGCAGTGCTTCCTTGAGCTGATTCTACACTGAGGGACAAAATGGTTTCCCGTAATCCTGGGTTCCATTTATCACGTTGGGTGGTAACCATATAATAAGATAGACGCCTGGTGGTCGAGTGGATTAAGGTACTTCAACCGGATTAGGCCAAGAAGTGTTAAGTCACTCTCGAAATATGAAATAAACCTTTGAACAGCAAGAACAAAACATGGTACTTGTTATGAAGGGGTGTAGGAGTTGATGGCTCGTATCCTAATTTAAGAAAGCTCCCTAACACCTCTTCTTTACCTATTTAGTTTTGGAAATGGCTGGCTAGTATCATCCTGGAAGTTATTAGTGCAGAGTATGATGATATTAGAATTATTTAAGTAACGGCATGGTGTAATAAGCAAAATAAATCGCATAGGAAGAGGTGTTAGGGGGACGAGAATACGGGTCAGTACTCAACCTTTTCTGAGCGTTTACTTATGCATAAACCTGCTTGCTTATACATTTATTTATTTATTTATTTTAAGAACTACCAAGTAATGTGCGACCAAGCTAGACCTAATATTCCTTTGGCCTAATTCATGCATATGGTTATATTATTACACTTTTTAATTATTCATTTACTAAATAATTAATTGCTGAGAGAGAGAGAGAGAGAGAGAGAGAGAGAGAGAGAGAGAGAAAATCGATAAGAAGAGAGTGATAAGAAGAGGGAAAGAAAATGAGAAGCAGAAATAAATATGGGAGACATAAGAAGAAACACCCAGTAAACTCCCAGGCTCCTATGACTCCCTCTCGGCTGAATAAAATCGTCTGGGGTAAACTGGAATTGAATACTAGAGTTGTCCGATCATGAAAGGGCTAATACCTACGGGGTCCTCAGGCTTCTATGACTCACTCTAAAAATTACTTGGGTTTAGCTGGAATATAATTTAGAGTTATTCCTACCATGAAGCAGTCCATTCAGTTCCAATAAAATTCTTTAGACTGATTTCTTGCCCTCTCCAGACGATTTTATTCTGATTAGGAGTGATTTTTCGAAATGGGTCGGTTGGATATTGCTTTCTTTAACTTCATTATTACAGGGATTATTTTTCTGGATGCAGTTTTCTGTAAGTAGTAAAAACTGGACTAAAATTCAACGTTCCAATAAGTAACGTTTTATAAATTATCGAAAATCTATTTACTGAAAGGATTTTAGTCGCATCCTCAGTTAATTCTATGCTTAGCCATGATACTGAGGCAAATCGCATGTGACTGTGTTGAGACGAAAGAAATGTTAACAAAGGACTATACTCTTTTTACTCTACTTGGCCTAAAATTGCTATCTCTCCACCTTGAGCGCTGGGTTGCAGTCAGAGATTAACACTGGAATATGATGCTAGTCACGAAGAAGTGCCATGTAAAAGATATGGAGCCATGGCGCACTCTTATTCCAATGAAGTTCGTAAAATCAGCTCCAACAGGACAAAATTCTAGGCCAAGTTAAGGTAAAAGGACTATAGTATTATTCTAAACAATCCCTTCCTTGCATTGAACGAAATTTGGTGTTACATAAGTGAAGCATTTTTAAAAAGACACCTTCACGTGGTAGCACTGATATAACCGGGAACTTATCTGCCCGGTTATAGACTCATCCTTCCACCCTCCCCCCAAGCCCTGAAAGGAGGATGGTTGATTGGGGGAAATGGGAATATTTTAGCCTGCAGCCCATGAGGATCACGTTTAGCCGACCCTGGGACCACCACCACCACCACCACAAAAACAACAATAATAATAACAGTGACAACAAAATTCAGGTCAACCCTTCATGGTTTTATTTAAATGTGAAAAAAAATCCAAACAGTTACACTATTTAAACTAATCTCGAAAAACTAAATATTTTGTAAAAACTAATCTCAGTGAGCTAAATCTTTTCTAACACGAATCTCACTTAACTCACTCTTTTAAAAGCTAATCTTCTAAAACTAATACCATTGAACTCACTCTTTTCTAAAACTAATCTCGATGAACTATTTTCTAAAAACTAATCTCACTTAGCTCACTCTTCTAATAACTAATCTCAATGAAGTAACTCTAGAACTAAAATCAGTGAACTAACTCTGAAACTAATCTCACGTAACTCACTTCTCTAAACTCTAATCTCAATGAACTCACTCTCTTCCAAAATTAATCTTAATGAACTAATTCTTGGCTAAAAACTAATCTCATTGCTCTAACTCTTCCCTAAGGCCTAAGGGAAAGACATGTCTATACTCCTTTCACACTAACTTGGTCCAGAATTTCCTCCCCTAGCAGCTCAGTGGGAGAAAAAGACCTTAATACAGCTCCATATCCTTCCCACCGCACTTCTTCGTGACTAGCAAAAAAAAAGATACTGCCTTATCGTACTGAATAAACTAAAATAAAGGAGCCAGGAGAGAGAGAAAAAGCGTCATCGCACTGAAGAGGATAAAGAATTAAAGAGAAAACGAGATCTGGATAATCGTAATAAGGTGTAATAAAGGAAGAGAGAGAGAAAAAATGAATCAACATACTGAAGAGGCTAAAATAAAGGAGGAGGCTAGAAATAAAGGGTCATCGTGCTGAAAAGACTAAAGTAAAGGAAGAGGGGCTAGAAATAAAGCATCATCGGACTGAAGAGGCTAAAGTAAAGGAATAGGGAATGGAAATAAAAAGTCGTGGTACTCTCTTTATAATATAAAGAGAGAATAGAAATAAAGCATCATCGTACTGAAGAAATAAAGTAAAGGAAGAGAGAGAATGGAAATAAAGCATCATCGTACTGAAGAAGATAAAGTAAAGGAAGAGAGAGACTAGAAATAAAGCGACATCGTATTGAAGAGGCTAAAAATAAAGGGATATAGTGAAGGGAGAATAAATATGGTGAAGGGAAAATGGCGAACACGATAAGAGGAAAAAGTAACAAGGAAGACGAGGAGGGGAGGGAAAAAACCCGAGACAGGGAGATATGAAGGAGAGGGGAGGCGGACAGGAGGAAATTGAGGAGGAAGGAAGGAGGTATGATGGAGGGAGCGAGGGAGGAGGGAGGGAGGGGGGAGGGAGAGAGGCAGGATGGGAGAGAGGCTGGATGGAAGGGAAGGAGGGACAATAGGAGTGAGAGCAAGTTCATTTTCTCAAGAGGGGACCTGGTGACTCCTAACCTTCTTACTGCAAAAGGGTTAATCTTTAGCTAAGTAATGTTGTAATTGTTTGTTTGTGCAGTAAATAGATAAATAACTATTTTTTAACAGAAGATGAACAGAGGAAGGGAAAACAAATTAAATAACAAAAATAATCCGTACACCAGATTACAGGTGTCCTTCATTCATTAAAAAAAAAAAAAAATCTAACAGTTGGACCTGAACTACTGTAGGTTGAAGTTTGGGGGGAAACCACTCTGGGGAAGCGAGTTCCAAAGAGATGCAGTTCTGGAAATAAAAGATTTTTCTGATAGGCGAAAGTTCTGCAATATGGCAGTGTGACGGTCCAGTCATGAGCGCTACCAGATGGCCGTATAGCGCTGGGGAATGCATGAAGAGGTGGCACAATGCATGCAGCTTCGTCTGGGCATTTGCCATAAAACTATCTGTAAAATAATGCAAGGGAGGCAACATTCCTTTTTACTTGTAGGAGAGGTAGTTCATTTGTAAAGGAAGGGTTATTAATAATTCTTACAGTTTTGTTCTGAATTTTGTCCAGTTGTTTTAAGGCAACCTCTCCACATCCACTCCAACATGCATAAGCAATATTCCAGCCGAGAGCGCACGTGACTCTTGTAAATTATAGCCAACTGTTCGTCAGTCAAGTGAAATACGGGATGGTACATAAATAGCGCTACACGAGAGACAGGTAGCGTCTTATGCTCTACAGTGGAGAGCCGTGTCTGCTGGTGTGGGCATGAATTTGGCAGTGAGAGTGGGGAATGAAAAAATAAGACTGGGCAGACATTGACAACGCTGACTAAATCCCGCAACACACAAAAAATCGTCTACTGACTGAGCCGTTCCCGCAACACACAAAACAACACCTAGCTAAGTGGAAGAGAGGTGTTATATATGGACAACCCTGTATATCACTAAAAGAGGTACTACATAGCCTCCTAAGACCAAGGGAATACACTCAATCAATGGCATCTGAAACTGAGCTTTTTATTTTTATTTTTTAGCTTGCCTCATCCAAACTTCATTCCTGGTCTGATACTCGAGCCATTTCCTCCCCCCCTCTCTCTTTCTCTCTCTCTCTCTCTCTCTCTCTCTCTCTCTCTCTCTCTCTCTCTCTCTCTCTCTCTCTCTCTCTCTCTCTCTCTCTCTCTCTCTCTCTCTCTCTCTCTCTCTCTCTCTCTCTCTCTCTCACACACACACACACACACACACACACACACACACAGCACCTCAAACGACCCGTATAAAGGGGGAAGAATTATACCTGTCATTTGTCACTTTCGATGCCACACCAAAATTGTCCCAAAAATACTGGGAAAAATCAAGAGGTAAAATATGAAATTCTCTGTTTGTCTGTCTGTCTGTGTCTCTGCCTGTGTCTGTTTCTGTCTGTCTGTCTATGTGTCTGTCTGTCTGTCTACCTACCTACCTATCTACCTACGTAAATACCCATCAACCTACCTTTTTACTTATCCATCTGTCTATCCATGTGTATCTGTCTATCCATCTATCTATCTATATCCATCTTTTTCTTTCTTTTTCATTCAGTTTATCTATCCTTGAATCTATCTATCAACCTATATATCCATCCATCTCTCTATCTGTCTATCTATCTATCTATCCATCCACTTGTCTGTTAATCTATTATGCAGTATCTCTGAAGACTGACTTCGACAAAACGGCACCCAGTTATTTTCATCCCTACTCATTAAAGCTCCCCCTAGCACTACACACCATGCCACCCTCCCTCATATACACCTCATACACATCCCATTTCCACCTCCACCTCGTCCTCGATCTCCCTCTCTTCCTCCATCAAGTCCGCGGTCTGCCTCTCCTTCTCCTTGCCATCTCACACTACTTTCCTGCTTCAAGATGTCTGCCTATCTCATGTCTGCACCTTAGTCTATGACCTTAACACATCTTCCTTTGTGATTTATTTTTGGCTATGGCTGGTTAATATCAATTTGTATGTTATTTATATTGAGTATGGTGGCATTTGAATGATTTAAATGACACAGAAGAGGGTAGTAAGGTGCAAATAGAAAATAAATCGCTTAGGAAGAAGTGCTAGGGAGCTTGCCTAACTGATGAGAATATGGGCTTCTCCCCTTCCCCCCCCCCTCTCTCCCTCTCTCATCCCAGCTGTCTCAAACCAGCATCTCTCCCTCATATACTCCTCCACGCTTCACTTCTTCCTCCTTGTACTCGGTCTTCTTCTCCTCCTCCATAATAACCTCACCCCCACACAGTCCTGCGTTAGTCTCTGTTTGTCTGTCTGTCTGTGCCTGTCTGTCTGTCTGTCTGTCTGTTTATCACTATCTCTCTCCTGCCTGCCTCTGTCTGTCTGCTCATCTTACTCTCACTCTGTCTCAGTCTGTCTGTGTGCCTCTCTCTCTCTCTCTCTCTCTCTCTCTCTCTCTCTCTCTCTCTCTCTCTCTCTCTCTCTCTCTCTCCCAAAAAACGGTCAGGAGATATCTGGTGCGGTCACTTGGCGATATGAAATGTGTGGTTCAGTTTCTCTGAATGTCATCGCCCTCCATGAGAGAGAGAGAGAGAGAGAGAGAGAGAGAGAGAGAGAGAGAGAGAGAGAGAATTAGGATCCTTCAGATGTTTTGGTCACTTGTATGTGCTTCTTCGTTACTGTTTAACTAATAAATTAATTTCTACATGCGGAAGTTTGAGAGAGAGAGAGAGAGAGAGAGAGAGAGAGAGAGAGAGAGAGAGAAGCGAGCATCGAAGCGGAAGCAACATAGAGGGGAAAAGAGGAAAGAAGACAGACTCAGGAAAAAATGGCCTCCCGTGATTGGCTCTTTGTCGATAGGAAGAAGAAAACCTTATTCCCTAATTAGAGTTTTCACCTCTTGATTAACCGAGGGAGGGAGTGGTGGTGGAGGGAGAGAGGGAGAGTGGAGGAAAGAAGGATGGAAGGAGGGAGGAGATGGAGGAAAGAAGAAGAGATCGAGACTGAAGAGGGAAGGAGAGGTGGAGAGGGAGGGGTGAGTGGCGGTGGTGGTTGTGGTGGAGGGAGAAAGGGAGAGTGGAGGAAAGAAGGATGGAAGGAGGGAGGGGATGGAGGAAAGAAGAAGAGGTCGAGACTGAAGAGGGAAGGAGAGGTGGAGAGGGAGGGGTGAGTGGCGATGGTGGTTGTGGTGGAGGGAGAGAGGGAGAGTGGAGGAAAGAAGGATGGAAGGAGGGAGGGGATGGAGGAAAGAAGAAGAGGTCGAGACTGAAGAGGGAAGGAGAGGTGGAGAGGGAGGGGTGAGTGGCGATGGTGGTTGTGGTGGAGGGAGAGAGGGAGAGTGGAGGAAAGAAGGGTGGAAGGAGGGAGGGGATGGTGAAAAGATGGAGAGGTGGCGACTGGATAGGGAGGGAGACGAGCGGGAGAAAAGATGAGGTGGAGAGGGAGGGGAAAGTGATGGTGATCGTGGTGGTGGCGGAGGAGGAGAAGGCGAGGGAGAGAAGGACAAATGGTGGAGGAAAGAGGGAAGGGTGGAGTGAGGGAGAGATGTGGAGAGGAGAGGGAAAATGAGAGGGAAAGCGAAGGAGACGAGAGGACAGTTGATAGAAAGTAAGCGAATAGGAATGAAGACTGTGGGAGAATGAAGGTGAAATGGTGGAAAGAGAGAGAGAGAGAGAGAGAGAGAGAGAGAGAGAGAGAGAGAGAGAGAGAGTAGAATGATTGAAAGAATGATAGGGAGAAAGACTGAAAAACGAAAGAGAAACGGAGAAAGGGAGGGAAATTGTAAGGAAAAAGAGACAATTAAGAAAAACTAGAGGGGAGAGGAAAAGAAGAGTATAAGGGATGAAAGGAGAAGGGAAGGAGATCAAGGAGGAAGTATTAATGTGATTAT
>NC_137032.1:4230000-4232500 GCF_032717465.1 Coenobita brevimanus | reverse complement strand
TCTCCCATTCCTTCTCTCTATCGCAGACTGTTACCTTTTCTTCATTTACATTTCCTTCTCTTTCCTCCCTTCCCTCCTCTTCCTACTCTCTCTCTCTCTCTCTCTCTCTCTCTCTCTCTCTCTCTCTCTCTGAAGGGAGAAACCTGTACTTTACACAGGAAAAATCATCCAGTATATTACCAATATGCCTGGAATCGAACCCGGGACTCTCATGTGAGAGCCAGGCAGCATACCACTACACCACGACCACGTATATTGGATGATTAGTCCTGTGTAAAGTACAGGTTTCTCTCTTCATTCTGACTTGCCGTGAGTGCTTGGGATATATTAAATGCATCTACTTGCCCGAGTGCCAAGGGGTTATCTCATCCTCTTCAGGCCCAGAGTGGGGGCTGAGGGACATTGGTTACAAGATTGCGACAATGTGAGATAATTTTTACCTGGTCGTGGTTTAGTAGTATATTGCCTGGATCTCACCTGAGAGTCAAGGGTTCGATTCCCGGCATATTGGTAATATATTGGAGGACTCTCTCTCTCTCTCTCTCTCTCTCTCTCCGTCCCTCTCTCTTCCTTTTCTCCTTTCCCCCCTCTCCTCCTTTTTCCCCCCCACCCATACTCTAAATCTCTTTCCATTCCCCTTCCTTCCCTTTCTCCTCTTTCCTTCTTGCCATTCCTCTCTCCCTACCCCCCACGCTCTTCTCTCTATCTTTCTGTTCCTCTTCCATCCCTCTCTCCCCTCCTCTCCCTTTCCTCTCTCCTCCCTCTTTCTCCCCTTCCCTGTACTCTACCTGGCCCATCCTCCCTGTATGCCCAATACGGGTGATAGTAACAGTAACATTTCTATCACTTATAAATACTCCAAAAGTTACCCCAGCCGCATCCCTCCTCCACTCACCCCCTCTCTATCGATCGGTCCTTGGGTATCCATCTGTGTGTCTGTCTGGGTCTTTACACACACACACACACACACACACACACACACACACACACACACACACCTCATTCCCAGCCCTTCCACCCACACACAACCCTCCCCACACAAATTAACCTTCCACTTTATCATCATTCCTCCATTTTGCCAACACATGCATAATTCCAACACAAAAAAACCCACACACTGCAAAACCATGAGCTACCTGCCGTGTCCTTTACTAATTAGGTGTGTTAATTAGGTAGAGCAAACAGGTGTGCAGTCATTCGCTCTGGGAGGGAGTATGAATATTTGACCGAGTTCCGAGAAGATTCAGGGATTTCAGAATTTCAGACTTGATTAATACTCTGCCTCTGTCTCTGTCTGTGTATCTTGTGTATCTGTGTCTGTCTGTCTGTCTGTCTGTCTCTCTCTCTCTCTCTCTCTCTCTCTCTCTCTCTCTCTCTCTCTCTCTCTCTCAGATACTTTTGCTTTTCAAACGGTCCTCTTGCAATTACTACTCTTCTTTATGTGTCATACTCTCTGGCTTTCTTCCTGACTGCTCTGTCGGCGCTTTTGTAGTCACTGTCGCTCTACTGAAGTAATTAAATATGGTGTTCCTCAGGGCTTTGTTCTTTCTTCACCTCTCTTCCTCTTACTCATCACTGATCTGATCTGTACATCTAGTCCTATTCACCCACATACTGATGACTTCACCCATTGCCTCTCCATCTGCTTCTCACAGTCTCCATCACAACAGTACTTTAACAAACACAAAAATGAGGCCATGGCACATATGATTTCTGGATTCTCTCTTATGTCAAACTGGATTAAAAGGAACCTTGTTGTTCTTAAAGCATCAAGAACACACTCCCTCCGTTTTTCAGTCCCTTAAAATCTTCTCAAGAATATCCCTGAATATTCAACGGTACACAGCTCAATCCTTCATCACCTCTTGATATCCTTCTTGGGCTGTCTTTTCCTTGGAGCATGTCATGGAAAAATCACGGTACTTCCCTTGCAACATTCGGTTCCCAGAGATTGGATGTGCTGAACAGACCCTGTACCTTGTTTGCCCCATGGTGGTTTTTGGCTTTGTACAGAGAAAGAAGTACCAATCTTCCCAGTACCGTCTGAAGATAATTTACAACTGGCGAAAAACAATGCAAAACCAGTCTCTACTAGTGCGTGTTTTATTTTGTTCGACTTTTCCGCTATGTGTTTGTCAGATTTTGAGAAGATACTTATTTCTCTCTCTACAAGGACTTTTTTTTTAATCCTCCATGATTTACCGCCCTGTTGTGCATGTATTTAGTGTATGGGGGTTTTCGAAACAGGGTGAAGGAAGAGGCTTTTCATCTCATCAGCGCCTCTCCTCTAACCCTCTCGCCACCGCAGTGTTGCATCTGCTTCCCTTTACTATCGATATTCCACTGATTGCTGTACTACTCTTCTGAACTCTCTGGCTGCATACCTTCTCGATTACGGAAGGCGAGCAGCACCGGTCAGACTACGCAGTTTCACTCCTTTTCTGTCCAACCCTTTACTGCAATGCAACTGGTCAACTCTAGGACTGTCTTCCTTGGTCTC
>NC_137032.1:4012500-4225000 GCF_032717465.1 Coenobita brevimanus | reverse complement strand
CCTTTTGCAAGATCAGAAAAATGAACTCAGAAAGGATCATTATGGTGGAGTGAAAAATTGCTTATATATTACAAGCATCAGTAATTTAGCAAAAACAAATATATACTTTACGAGACGGGGGTTACCTGTTATTGTTGCTGTTGTTGTTGTTGTTGTTGTTGCTGAACGTGAACCTGGTGGACAACAACAAGGCAACAAAAACACCAAGAAAAACAAGGAAATTATTAGTGACTGACCTGGCTGTTACCACCTGAGAGAGAGAGAGATAGAGAGAGAGAGAGAGTGTTACATAGATACGTAGACCACACAGACCTTACATGGCTCTCGAAGTGTTCCATTCCTGATATCAATATAAAGATTTCTGTAATTATGTAAGTCTACGATTAAACAAATAAGATAGACAGACAAACAAACAGACAAGCAGATAGATAAATAGATAGATAGATAGACAGATGGAGAATAGTCCCAAATGTGATTTCCATCGCATATCACAAAACAGACTATGACTCTGAATGTGATGCCATAGTTTATTGCATGACAGATTGTAGGTGCAGGTGCTCAATTGGTGACGCTTTAGGGCTGCTAGGGAAGAGCCATTGTCTGTGTGGTCGGAGCGCTATTGGACTTCGGAAAAAGGCTTCTTAACCTATGTCCAGAGCCTATTCATTAAGGGGGAAAATCGATAACCACACAAACCGCTTGTCATATACTATCCTCTTTCGGTTCTAGTCAGAGGTTAATTCTTCGTGAGTGGGATGATAGGAGCTCAGGCCTTAATGCAACTAATCTCATTATGAAAATACTCCCCCATCCACATCACGACGTATGAGAGAAGTTGTGTGGGCAATCTCACGTCTGTGAAGCAACAGTGAGGTTTTGACGTAGCAGGAAGGCAGAGGAGGAAGAGGAGGAGGAAGAGGAGGAGGAAAATTTTGCAGCCGACTTTCTTGGTCCTTCATCCGAGTCGAGATAACCTATAATTACTCTCTAGTATTTGATATTTGTTTTGCAGGAGGAACGAAAGCATGGGAGAAGTTTGAAGTTTATTTCTGCCATCGAAAAGAAATCACAGTTGCGACAAACATCTCATCTCTGGACTCTTGTTTCCCGGGAGAAGGCAATAAGCAGGTATGGAGACGCAGCAATTTCACGCTCACTAACCCGTACACTCACAGGTAATACTGTCACTGAGGTACACAATCCCCTAGGGTACACTTGAGACACACGCACGCACGCTCGCACGAACGCGCACACACACACACACACACACACACACACACACACACACACACACACACACATCATTCCCACATGATCTACACTTGTGCGTTTATTTCCTCCCCTGTCATTTGTTTATCATTTCCATATTCAGTGCTTCGATTCAGAGGGTCTACTGTAATTTTGTGAGGTACTACCCCCACTGGATTGGCCCTAACTCAATGATGACTTCGGTTCTCGTATATATAATCTCTGTCCATCTGCCCTAATTGCAATAAAATAAAAACCAGCTGTCTATCTGATAAACTGTTACCTCTTCCTCCTCCCTTTATCAAAATCGTCTATGCAACACTGTCGCCTCTGGTCAGGCTGGCTTTGAGGACCATGTTGATCGTAGTCTGATGGGCTAACAGTGGACAATTTTGAGGTGAATCAGGCCAGGAAGTGGGCTAATGTTTCTGAGGTACGCTAACAATAATCGGGTTCATCGTGGCCCTGTTTGGTGAATCAGGACCAGATGGAGATTACTGCCTAAAAGGATTGTTAGCTACAAGTACTTTGCTGGGAGTTTCGCAGTGTGTTCGTATTTTCCCTGACCTCTTCCCGGGGCTTTCGAGAAGTCTCAGTTGACCTGTCCCAACCAGAATCCATCCGGGGTCATTTCCTTGTATACCACAGATTGGCTCCAGCATCTGACCCACTTACAGCAATGCCAGTCTTCTTTGATTTCCTCGAAGATGGGGTCGTTCCTGTCTCCATCAGTGGATGTGGAGGAAATACCTGAACATCCACAAGCAATGATATGAGTCAAGAGGCTTTGTGTATTGTCTGCTTTGCTGGTGATATTGTAGGGAGGTTGGTTATGCTTGTCCAGTAGCGATTTATTGTGTGGCTTTAAGAGATAGTCCTCTTAAATATAGATCAAGTCTGAGGTAATTTGCAAAGGTTTTCTCGTTCCATGGAAGAATTAATTTGTGACTTTTAAACCGATTTAAATTGAAAAAAAATAACAACCAGTATTTTTGTCCAATATATCAAAACATAGACAGTGGTGTTACAAAAATAGAAATGAGATTGAGTTTTTTTTTTCTCAACTGAGTAACTACCAGAGACAAGCGGCAACCATAATCCCAAAAGAAGTGGTTATATCGATGTGTCTTTCCTGGTCTAACTTATGCAGCAGAAATGTGGAATCTAACAAAATGGAACGTAAATTTAGAAGTGCACAGTGATGAATGGAAAGGACTGTGTTAGGTATCACATGGAGAGAGAAGAGCAGCTTCCTGGATAAGTGAATGGAGACGAAATTAGAGGATATGAATCAGTACAGTCAAAAAGTTTAAGTAGGCAGGTCACGTCCCTCGTAGAGCAGATAACAGATGGACAAGCAGGGTAGCTAAGTGGCAGCCCAGAGATGGAGTTGGAGGAAGAGGCAGACAGAGAACGAGAGGGCGAGGTGAGATTCGGAGATACGCAAGGAATGGATGGTACAGGCTAACAATCAACCGGTGGGAGTGGGAAAAGATGGGCCTGGCTTGGGTGGATGACGATGATGCTAGAAAGTCTCGCAAGCTGTTGTAAATACCCGAAAAGACGCGTACAGCTGCAGTTATTTTTTTTATTTTTTTTTTTTTTTAGAAATAAATATTCAAACTTAATGCAGTACTTCAAGAATAAAAAGTGATATTTAAAACACTGGAGTCTTGTTTCATGAATTGGGACCCCAGGCGTGTAAAAGGACTTCTGAACGTGATTGTGGCTGATATAGATGGATTGAAGGATAGATGAATGGACAGAGTGATAGAAATGACATTTAGAGAGACAGTCAGACGGACAGATAGATAGATAGATAGGAAGTTAGATAGACAAACAGATACAGACGGAGACAGATAGATAGATAGATAGACAGATAGATAGACTGATAGGTAAACTGAAGGATAGATAGATAGGAGCATAGACACACAGACTGACAGGCAGGCAAGCAGATAGACAGACCGATCACTTGACAAAGAGAGAGAGAGAGAGAGAGAGAGAGAGAGAGAGAGAGAGAACTAACGGTGAAAAAAATTTGATGACAAGCAAACCGAGGGAGTGACGTAAGAACAATAACAGGGAGGAAAGGTGAGGAGGGAGAAGGAGAGAGAAAATGAGGCGAGTGAAGAAAGGAAGGAGGGAGAGAAAATAGAGAGGGAGAGAAAGGGAATGTTGATAACGAGAGAGAGAGAGAAGGAAGGAGAAAGAAAGGATGGTAATATGGAGAGAGAGAGAGAGAGAGAGAGAGAGAGAGAGAGAGAGAGACTTAAAGAAGCTGAAACGAGAAGAGGAATGAGGAGGAGGGAAAAAATGAGAAAGAGTGGAGGAAATTAGAAATTGGGAGAAGGATGGAAGGAAAAGAATGAAAAAGAAAGAGAAGAAAAGGGGGGAAAGGGAAGGAAGGAAGGAAGGAGGAAAGGAAGGAACTGACGAAGGAAGGAAAGGGAAATAAGAAATGAAAGAAGAAAAAGAAGAGGGAGAAGGGAAGGTTAACGAATGAAGGAGGGAGAAACTGAGATGAGGAAAGGAAAGAAGGATGGGTAGGAAGGGAAGGAATCAAGGAAGGAAGGATGGAAGAAGAAGAACTTATAGAAAGAAAACGGGAACTGAGACTCTGAATGAAGGAGGAGAGAGAAAATGTAAGGAATTATCGAAAAAAAAATGAATAGAGGAGAGACAGGAATAAAGTGAATAAATAAGGGGGAGAGGAAGTAAGAAAACAAGAATAATATTGTCATTATTATCATTATCTTGATAATTGTAATCACCATCACCATCATCTGCTTCTTCATCATCTTCTTCTATCTCTCTTTTCTTCCTTTTCTTCTTCTATTTTTCTCTCCTTTTTCTTCTTCTATTTTTCATTTCCTTTTTCTTCTTCTATTTTTCATTTTCTTCTTCGTCTTCACACTCATCTTCTTCTCGCCTCCCTAAACGTCAAAACAAATCGTCCACACACCCGAGACAAAAAAGCCGAGTGGTTGATCTTATGGGGGTAGGCAGGAAGGCAAGGAGGAAGGCAGGAAGAGGGGTAGGCAGGCAGGCAAGGAGGAAGACAGGAAGAGGGGTAGGCAGGCAGGCAAGGAGGAAGACAGGAAGCGGGGTAGGCAGGAAGGCAAGGAGGAAGGCAGGAAGAGGGGTAAGTAGGTAGGCAAGGAGGAAGGCAGGCAGGTGGATAGGCAGGAAGGAAGGGAGGTAGGCAGACAGAGAAGCAAAGAGGAAGGCAGGAAGAGGGGTAGGCAGGCAGGCAAGTAGAAAGGCAGGAGGAGAGGTAGGCAGGCAGGCAAGGAGGAAGGTAGGCAGGGGGAGGAGGGAGGTAGGAACATAGAGAGGCAGGCAAGGTGGTCATAAGGCAGAGGCAGGCAGGGGATAAGAAGGTAGGTATGTGGAGAGCCAGGCAGGGAGGCAGGGAAACAGGCAGGGAGGAAGAGAGGCAGGTATGAGGATAAGGAGGTAGGCAGGGAAATGAGGAAGTAAGAGAGAAGTAAGAAAAGCAAAGAGAGAGGCAGAGAAAGTGGGTGAGAGAGAGAGAGAGAGAGAGAGAGAGAGAGAGAGACTGGAAGTGAGACAAGGAGGTGAGACGAAGGAGACGGAGAGGCGAGAAGGATGGCATGCAGGAAGATGTGTTAAGAGGAAAGGAAGGAAATAAACACGTGAGGTAGGACAGACAGAACGACAGGCGAAAGATAGATAGACAGATAGATAGATAATGTTAATATTTACTAACTCCAGACGGTTTTATTCAGCTGAAAAAAGAGCCCTCGTACTGAATGGGTTAGTGAAGGCTGAGTCTAACCCTCTACAGCCTAACAAGTCTCATCTAAGCAGAATAAAATCGTCTGAAGGAAAAAATAATAAATGTAGAAAAAATAGAATATCGTCTGAGGGTATGAATAATAAATGTAAAAAATCGTCTGAAGGTATGAATAATAAATAAATAAATCGTCTGAAGGTATAAATAATGTAAAAAATCGTCTGAAAGTATGAATAATAAATGTGAATAAATCGTCTGAATGTATGAAAAATAAATGTAAAAATCGTCTGAAGGTATGAAAAATGAATGAAAAAGTCGTCTGAAGGTATGAATAATGAATGTAATAAATCGTCTATAGGTATAAATAATAACAAATCGTCTGAAGGTAAGGATAACAAATGTAAAAAAATTGCCTAGAAAGTATGAACAATGAATGAATAATATGCCTCGTGGGAGTAAAGTGGTAAACGCATTCAATCCAATAAAGCATTTTCCACGTCATTATTACTGCCATATTTTTTACTCTATGTTTACTCCCTGATGGAGAAGGATTTATTGGTCTTTATATCCAATCCCAAAAATGAAAAAAAAAAAAATCATAAGAAAAATAAAATTGTCCAGTGGGAGAAAAAACAGGAAATGCATAATAGGGGTAAGTGGAAATATCTATCTATATCTATCTATCTATCTATCTATCTATCTATTTATCTATCTATCTATCTATCTATATAAGGCAAAATAAAATAGGAAATGTATCATCGGTGTGAAGAAGTTATGGAGGAAGACAAAAATATCTCCCCCACTAACCCCCTTCCCCTAGGAGACCAAAACAGATGTCGTCATTTTTAGGAGACTTGCATTCTATTAACTTCTGAAACAATAATGGTCTTTCTCCCATCTTCCCCTCTGCACAGCACCGCCCTTCCTTCTCTTCCTCCTCTGTCGCCTCCTCTCACTCACTCCTTTATTTCCATCACTTTCTTTCCTCACTCACCTACCCTCCTTCCTTCATTTCCTCTTCTCTTCCTCTTTCTCTAACTCTTATGCGCACATCTTCCTTCCTTCAGTTCCCTTCCACCTCTTCCTCCTTCCCCTTCTCTTCATCTCATTCCCCCACATTCATGGCTTCGTTTCCTCCTCCTCCTCCACCTCCTCTTTTCGTCCTTTCCTCCTCCTGCTCCTCCTCCTCCTCTTCTTTCCATCCTCCTCACTGTCTTTCCCTCCTTCTCATCTTCCTTCCACTCCTCCTAACCCCCTTCCCACCTTCCTCTAATATACTGGTGAGCGATTAATTACGACTAAGAAAAAAAACCAGTTCAAAGAGTCCTCCCGAAAATGAATGAATTATTCTGGAAACAACATAACTAAAATAAAAATGACATCCTCAGAGATATAATGCTATTACGTCTGTCTGTCTGCCAGTCTGTCTATCTGTCTGTCTGTCTGTTTCCCCCCCCCCCTCTCTCTCTCTCTTAACCTCGTTCTTCCCGAATAAAAATGAAATGGCCCTTACATTCTTAGTTTTTTTTTTTTTTTTTTCTAGAATTCGTTACACATCTTTAGCGATCTATTCTACGCATATCACTTCAGTATACTGGTACTTATTACTCATGCAGACTATGTTGATATTAAGGCCACATAAGCAGCATACAAGATTAAGGTGTACTATGCTAAATAAATCGCTATGGAGGAAGCATTACGAGGCCTCCTATCTTATTTAAAATATGGTCATGAGGCTTAATTATTACCTGTGATGATCAAACTCAGGTACTCAAATCTGATTAATACAAGGTGATCTTACTGAGCCGAAGGAGAGTCTCAAAAAGATATAAATTTAAACTCTTAACTACGAGACGTTTTCATTTTCTTCAAACTAACTCAGGATTAATTATTTCAACTTATCAATCTTGTCTTCATTTAGTTGCGACGGCATAGTCCTTTTATCTCAACTTGGCCCAGAATATTGTGTTTCATTTTGCAGCTTTTTTCACGTAGCTCAGTGGCAGTTTAAGACAATACGATGGCTGTACATGCCTTCCATAGCACTTTTACGTGACTTGCATCGTAGTCTACCGTTCATTCATTATCACACTTCAGCATTTAAGATGGAGAGATGACAATTTTAGGCCAAGTTAGAGTGAGAAGCGTATAGGTCCCTCTTCAAACTAAATATAATCGTCGAATATCTAGCGTCCTCGGCCTGAAGTGGTGAATCCCAGCACAGCATGTCGCGGCGATGGCGGAACTTTCGGCACTTCGTTCCGGTTAACGCTAGACGAGGTGTTTCATTTTTTTTCCGGCTGGGAGTAAGTGCACGAGGCTAAGTAGTTAAGGACAAGTTACCCTCCCCACGTCCCATCCTTCCCGCAACTCGTACCAGCTTTCCCATCCACACCCCCCATCACCAACACCAGCACCCCTATTTATAAACTCTCCTAAGCCCAGGTAGTGCCTAAGATTGTCTGTGTATACGTTTGGCTTCATCCATACAAGTATCAAATACCTCACAATTAAATATGAGTAAACAAGCTCCCCTAAGCCCAACTCGTGTATAAGATTGTACATGCATTCACCTTCACTCAGTTACCTTATATTTCACACGTCAAACATAACTAAATCCTCCTAAACGCAAGTCGTCCATAAATCTGTTAATAAATGTACCTTCACTCAAACACTAATATTGCTCAAAGTACAGAGACTACTAACATGAAAAATGCGACCCACACAACACTCCTGAACTTAATTAACTACACTGGAGTCTTGATCATCGCAGAGAAAGGTTGGGATCTTTTAGAAATACAACCACACAATTAAAAGGTGTATGATCACTTACTTGCTTGACTCCTTGCCGATGAACAGTGTAAATTAGAATATTCTCGTGTACCCAAGGTATAAATATGCAAGTTAAATACGAAATATGAGAGATCCTGTACTATCTTTTCCATCTGTTAGAGAGAGAGAGAGAGAGAGAGAGAGAGAGAGAGATTAAAAGCCACTGCACTCGTCCATCCACGTTTTTCAGGGAACAGTAAAACATGGAAATATCATATACCATTTTTTTCTGTCCTATTCAAAGGAATCTATCACAGTTTTTACGATTATAGGTTATGGTCTTTTCTTGTGGGCTTGTCAGAAAGGAAAAATGTAATTACTGTAAAAACACTGAGTATATTCTTTGCTTATCTTCACACTCTTGCACAGATACACTTACGAACAAAGATATACCATGGAAACACACTACACAGACACACCTACACACCACACTTACATACCTCCCACACACATCTCATAAGCACACCACATAGACACACCACATAGAGAAGGAAACGCACGCCAAGGAACACACACACACACACACACACACACACACACACACACACACACACACACACACACACACACAGTTTAGCCATGTCCCAGTTTCGCTGTTCTCCTCTCCATATTTTTCATTTTTTTTACCATAACTCTCTCTCTCTCTCTCTCTCTCTCTCTCTCTCTCTCTCTCTCTCTCTCTCTCTCTCTGTACGTGTGTGTGTGTGTGTGTTTGGTCCTTGCCTCCATTCTTTCTTTTCCTTCGTTTTCCTTCACTTTAAAGCCATTTCTTTTCATTTTCCTTTCCTACTTTCTCCCTTGTATTCTATCCTTTCTACTACTTTCTCTTTTTCTTATATCTTCTTTTCTTCTTCCTTTCTCTGCTCCTTTTTTATTTCCTTCTTCCTTTCCTTTTTCTTTCTCCCTTTCTGGCGTCCCTCTCCTTTTACATCTGTTCATTTTTATTCTTCTCTGTTCCTTTCCTCTTTTCTTTCTTCTCCTCTCTTTCCTTACAATTCTTTCTCCCCTAAACTCTCTTCCTCATTTCCTACCACCTATAATTCCTCTTCCTTTTCTCTCTCTGAGTTTTGCCTCTGTCTCCTCTCTTCCTTCTCTTTATTTTCATTCCATCCTCGTGACCTCTTCGCCTCTCTTTCCCTCTTTTTAATATGACTTCCTCTTTTAATGCCTCTTTCTCCTCATCCCTTTTCCCACTTCTTGTTATCTCTCTTCCTTCTCTTCCCTTTTTCTTTCCTTCTTCCTCACCTTTCTTTTCCTCTCTTTTCTTCCTAGCATATCATCGCCCTCCAGTCCTGTCTCCTCATTCTTCTCCTCATTTCCCTTCTCCTCAATATTTCTTTCCTCCGTCTTCTCTCTCCTTCCTTCCTTTTCCCTCCTTCTCTTCCCTCCCTGCTCTCCTCCTGTTACTCCTTCTTTCTCCTCTCTTCCAATTCACTCCTCTGTCCCCACGTCCCTCCTTTCTCCTCTCTTCCCTTACCTCTTTCCTTCCCTCCATATCTTTCTCCTCTGTTCCCCTCCGTCTCTTCCCTCACTCTTTTTCTCTCCTTCCTCCTCACCTCTCTTTTCCTCCCCTTCCCCTTTCTTTCCTCCCCTATCAATTCCCTCTTCTTTTTCAGTCTCCTCATTCTTCTGTTCACTTCCCTTTTCCTCAGTTTTTCTTTCCTACCTCCCGTCATCCCTTCCCTCCCTACTCCCTTCCTGCCTCCTTCTCTCCCTCTCTCCCTTCCCTTTTCCCTCCTTTTCACTATCCCTCCCTTCTCTCTTCCCTCCTTTCCTCCCCTCCCCATTCTCCCCATACATCCAGGGGTGATGGAGAGACTATAAATCCACAGGGTAATTGGGGGGAGTGGTTTACCAGGGGGAAAAAATTGGAGGGAGTGAGAGAGAGAGAGAGAGAGAGAGAGAGAGAGAGAGGCTAACTGCTACTCAACTAAAAAGGTCTCCGATCAGCTGAATAAAATCTCCTGGTGCTAACAAGATGAACAAATACAATAGTCTTTACTGGTTTACTGAAAGATATTACTATTTCCTTTACTACTAGAAGTCTCCTAGAAGCTGAAGCAAGTTGTCTGAAAGCAACAAAAACAACATCACCAAAAATAGCAAAATTCGGTCTACTGAATATATTACGACAGGGGAGCAAAGGAGGAAGGAAGAATGGCAGGATGGAAAGAAGGTATGAAGAAAAGAAGGAAAAGAGAAGGAAGGAAGGATGGAAGGAAGAAAGGAAGGAAGGAAGAAAGGAAGGAAGGAAAGGAGGGGGGAAGGAAGGAAGGAAGGAGAGGAGGGATTAAGGAAACAAAGAAGGAAAGGTAGGAAGGAGGAAGGAAGGATGGAAGGAAGGAAGGAGAGGAGGGATTAAGGAAACAAAAAAGAACGGGTAAGAAGGAGGAAGAGGAAACATGAAAGGATAGGAAAGGGAAAGAAAGGAAGGGCCGAAGGAATGAAGGAGAGAAAGATGGAAAGAAAGAAAGGATGGAAGAAAGAAAAAAAGAAACGAGAAAGGAAAGAAGGACAAAGGAATGAATATACAGTATATGCAACGAAAAGAGAGGAAAATCTTTAAAGAATTATAAAATAATGAGCAAGAGTGAAAAAATTGGATGTAAGAAATAAAAGGGAATAATGGAGGCAAGAGAGGAAAAGATGATAAATTTATGGAAATGAAAGACAATAATAAGGAGAAATGAGGTTGTTCTTGTATTATCTAATATACTATAGCAGTAGCCGTGTGTGTGTGTGTGTGTGTGTGTGTGTGTGTGTGTGTGTGTGTATTTTGGGCACCAAAATTGGCACAAAAATCGCAAAAAATTCGCTGATGTAAAAAAAGATTAGTCCCATCACGATTGAAAAACGTTTGCTATATTTAATGAGAGATCACATTTTGACCAAAAAACGCTGCTCCCGGAGCCCGGCATAGGATCTCCGTAGAATTTTTTCCCGAGGTAGAACTAAAATAACCTGTAGCAGTAGCCGTGTGTGTGTGTGTGTACTTCGGACTTGCGTTTGGACAACTTTGGTTCCACTCCCGAAGCTGCAAATAACACGATCAATTGGTTAGCTGCAAAAATCCAAGTGACAACGTTACACTAGAACAGCACATAAACGCAAGAGCCCTCCGCAGGAGCAAGTGTGAGGGGCCCGAAGGGCCCAGGGGCAATTGTTCTGTCTATGGAGACTTCAGCACGTTCCTGCGTGATAGGCCTAAATTCATCATAGTTCTGCTCATTATCCTCTTGTTACCTCCCCCAGGAGGTTATGTTTTTGCCTGAGTTGGTTTGTTTGTCTGTTAGCAGGATTACTCAGAAAGTTGAGGATGGATTTTGCTGAAATTTTTTGGAGGGGCAGGGTATGGCCCAAAGTTCAATCCACTAGATTTTGGTCGTGATCCGGCCCATCATCCAGATCCAGGAATTTTAAAAAAGAATTCTTTACCATTGCGGGATTGTGGGAATTTTAACATTTTGCTTCTCTGCTAAGGAGGTTATGTTTTTGCCACCACTGGTGGATTGTCCAACCTTGGCGGAGGTTTGCAGTCTCGGTTTGCTCGTGTTTGTTGTTGATGCAAAGTATGTCGTTATTAACGAGATGTAAACAGCACTGAAGGGTATGTCTTGGTGAAATAAGCCTATAAATAGCTAACACACACACACACACACACACACACACACACACACACACACACACACACACACACACACACACACTGCAAGATTGTGCAACGCCACTCCGCAGCAGGAGGCTATAGTAACCGCAAATAAAATCATAGTTACCCTTAAAAAAGATCTTCGTAGCTGCAGGGTACTATCGTTAGCTCTAAACCGTTTTCTATAATCCTTTTAATCCGAGCGTTTTTTTCCTCCTCCTCCTCCTCTTCTTCCTTCCAGGAAGATGGCCGCGCCTCGCTTATTCCCAAGAAAGTGTGGAGTGTGAAGTTAGATGCAGCGAAGCCTACTGTACAGTGCCACTTCAAAAACGGTGCTTAAATATCGGTGTATAATACGTGACGTCGTTGATTCAATAACGTCATTAATATCTGATTCGTTCTACCAACAGACGATTTTATTCAGCTTAGGTGAGACGTCTGGAAATAAGGGAGTTAGAAAAAAAATACTCCATTAAACCCTTCACTACGATGTCATCTTAAATCAGTTTTGCTCTGGAGAGTTGTGGAAGCGTAGGGGGTTAGATTTTAGCCTTCCTTAACGCGTCTAAGAGTAGAAATCCATCCTAGGCTGAATAAAATCGTCTAATGGAAGCAAAAATAACCTTAATGACATTCTCGGATTGAAAAGGTTAATCGCTAAATACATGAAGTCCACCTAATTATTTCAGTTAAATAGAAATGACCACCGAATTAACCATTTTATTATTATTATTATTATTATTATTATTATTATTATTACTATTACTATTTATTATTATTGTTCCCACCTACAGACGCTTTTCTCCCAACTTCAGACATATACATAATAGTGAAAAATCCCTCCTAAACTGAATGAAATCGTCTAGAGGTATGCGTAACAGAATACAGAATAAGTCATCGCAGTGAAGATGTTAAGAAGAGGATGGCAAAAAAAATGCCTCTCCTTCACCCTCCACACCCTCCTTGAGTAAGCAGTACAGGAAAATCGTGAGAAGCAACATCTTACAGGATTGAAATACCATACGGAAATCTTAGAACAATACTGTGTTGTTAAAAATTAATCTGATTACCCTGAAACATAACATTAATAATTCAGCATTATTCATTGGCATCTAGAATTAATAACATATACACACGTGCACATAAAAAGTGTGTGTGTGTGTGTGTGTGTGTTTGTGTGTGTGTGTGTGGGTGGTTGGTTGTGTGGAGAGAGAGAGAGAGAGAGAGAGAGAGCGAGAGAGAGAGAGAGAGAGAGAGAGAGAGAGAGAGAGAGAGAGAGAGAATCACAGCAACATATTCTGCAATTTCACCCTCACTCTGGCTTCCTCCCAACTTGCCAGCAGAGAAAGAGAAAAAGAAAGAGGGGAAGGTGGGGAGGGATGGGAAGGGGGTGAGAGGGAGGAAGGAGATAAGGAGGGAAGGAGGGAAGATAGAGAAGGGAGAAGAGAAACAAGGAAAAAATGTAAGGATGGGAGAAAAAAGGAAGGATAGGGGAAGGTGAGGAGGGATGGGAAGAGGCTGAGAGGGGAAAGTGAGAGGGAGGAAGGAGATTGGGAGGGAAGGAGGGAAGAATGGATAAAAGGGAAGGGAAAAGGAAGGAAGGAAAAGGGAATGATGGAGAAGTAAGCCATAAGAGAGAGAGAGAGAGAGAGAGAGAGAGAGAGAGAGAGAGAGAGAGAGAGAGAGAAACTATGACTGGGAGGGCTTGAGAGAATGAGTTTTTTACACATCCCTAACAGGACACAGTCTCTCTCTCTCTCTCTCTCTCTCTCTCTCTCTCTCTCTCTCTTGTATATAGTTCTCGATATTGATATTGTCGTTCCTCTTACAAGTACTCGTTGCTGTGGATCTGATATTTATTTTTAGGCCGATTAACCTGAAGATTATTATGCATGTACCTGAACCTACAGTAGTATCTTTCTCTTTCTTTCTCACATAGGTCACTTAGGCATTAAAAGTAGTGTATAGGTCAAAACATGTCATAAAATGGGTGCAGAACCTTTGAGAGAGAGAGAGAGAGAGAGAGAGAGAGAGAGAGAGAGAGAGAGAGACCCATAACTCGTCATTAGCGTAGGACAACAATATAATACTCCCGGCTTTAGACGTCACACCCTCCATTTTCTTTATTTTATTTTCCATTGATTTTTTTTTCTATTTTTCCTTTTTCCTGACGAACCTGGGGGGGGAGGGGGGCCAAAAATTACTATACTCCATTCACCTTAACCTGGCCCCGATTTTCGTCCTTCCCTAGTTTATCCAAGTGGCGGATAAAGACAATCCTTCGGCTCTACATTCGTTCCATAGCTCTTCTTCGTGACTAGCACCATAATCTAGCCTTAATCTCATGCTACAACTAAGCACTGACGATAGAGAGATGGCAATTTTAAGCCAAGTTAAAGTAAAAAGAATAAAGGTGTTTTATTATAGTCAGCTTGGAAGGTACTTTGGCAATTGTTCCATACTATAGCCGGGTTTGTTTTTAGGCGATTTTATTAGCTCAAGTTGATGGTCTAGTGTAGGCAGATTGGAAAGTAAGTTTGACTAGTAACCAAGGAGATTCGTTCCTAGTTTATATAGAAAGCATATTAAACTTCATGCAACCACAAGCCTAAGGAAAACTTTTGGAATATGAGTTAACATCAATTTCACCAGACCTGTCACAGACTCAATAAAGCATACCACTAATATATTACCTTATTACTGAATGGGATTTACTAGTCTAGCATACCTCAAAATAGATGGTCTGTGTTAGCGCCCAAGTGGTGGAAATAAAGGTGCGTGTGGTGCTATCTGTGGGTGCTTGGATAAACTGCTGTGTGTGTGTGTGTGTGTGTGTGTGTGTGTGTGTGTGTGTGTGTGTGTGAATATTCAGTTGACGTAAACAAAAATGAACTGGGATTACGTACTGGCCTGTGTGTGTGTGTGTGTGTGTGTGTGTGTGTGTGTGTGTGTGTGTGTGTGAATATTCAGTTGACGTAAACAAAAATGAACTGGGATTACGTACTGGCCATGTGTGTGTGTGTGTGTGTGTGTGTGTGTGTGTGTGTGTGTGTGTGTGTGTGTGTGTGTGTGTGCCAATATCCCAACCCATCTAGAGGGCCTTACAACAGCCAATCAGGGGGGGTTCATCTATAACCCTTTAACACACACCCAATCACAGCCCACACGCCCATAGTTATTAAAGATTCTAAGCTTGGAGAGGATTCTAAGCTTGTGTAAGATGCTAAGTTTATAAGATTCTAAGCTTATGAGATTCTAAACTTGTAAAAGATTCTAAACTTGTAAAAGATGCTAAGCTTATGATTCTAAGTTTATAAGATTCTAAGCTTATGAGATTCTAAACTTGTAAAAGATGCTAAGCTTATGATTCTAAGTTTAGGAGATTCTAAGCTTACGAGATTCTAAGCTTATAAAAGATTCTAAGGTTATAAAGGATCCTTAGCTTACAAAGAATTATAAGCTTATGAAGGATTCTAAGCTTACTAGATTATGAGCTTGTAAAGGATTCAAAGCTTATGATTCTAAGCTTATATGATTCTAAGCTTATGAGATTTTAAACTTACAAAAGGCTTTAAGATTAAAAATCATAGAAATATATAAAATTCTATGCTTCAAAGATTCTGAGCTTGTGAAGGATTCTAAAGTTATAAGATTCTAAGCTTATAAAAGATTGTAAACTTGTAAAGGCTCTTAAGCTTATAATGAATTTTAAGCTTATAAAAGCTTCTAAGCTTCTAAAAGAGTCTAAGGTTAAAAAGCCTACGAATATAAGATTCTATAATTAAAAGATTCTAAACTTAAAGATTTTAAGCTTATAATAGATCCTATGCTTATGAAAGATTATAAGCTTATTAAAGATTCTAGGCTTATAAAAGATGCTGTGCTTTTAAAAGAGTCTAAGCTTGTAACAGATTTTAAGCTTATAAAACATTCTAAGCTTATGAAAGGTTCTAAGCTTGCAAAAGATTCTGAGCTTATAACAGGTTTTAAGCTTACGAAAGATCTTAAGCTTATGAGAATCTTATAAAAGACTGTAAGCTTTAAAAGATTCAAAACTTATAAAATATTCCAATGTTTATATAAAATCCTAAGCTTATTTTGAACCCATAGCTTATATAGATCCTAAGCTTGAAAAAGATTCTAAGCTTAAAAAGGATACTAAGCTTATAAGAGATTCCATGCCTTAAAAAGATGTCCCCTTTTTATGCTTCTCTGCCTCCTAGTTTATACCTTTTATTTCACTTTATTATTTTACTACATTATTCTTCTCTCATCACTGTTTTCTATTTTTCCCTTTTTTTATGTCACTTTTCATAATTTTCACGGCCCTATCCACATCTTTATTCCCGTATGTTTTCGGTTATTTCCCTTCCCTCCTCATCATATTGCATTACTGTGGTTGCTTTATGTCTACACTTTCTTCCTCGCTTTTCGTTCTAATTCCGTTCTTCACTTTCATTAATTTTTTTTATTTTCATTGCCCTTACGCTGTCTTCATCAATTCTATTTTTTCCGCCCTTCGTATTTTTTTCTTTGGTGGTTGGTGGGGGCAGCCATCATCCACTTTTCTGATGCAGTCCTGCTTATTTCTTCCGTCACCTTTATCATCTATTTTCTGTGTCTCTCTTCCTACTTCTCTTACCCTTCCTGTCACTTTTTATTGCCCTTCTTTCCGCTCTAGGCAACCCCTCATCCAGTGACAAACCTAATGATAACCGAGAACCATTTACAACGCTGGGTGGTAACCATAGAGCCAAGTAACGCGTTGATGTGGACCCTAATATGGAGCCCCTGTTAGCTGGGTGGAGAGATACAAATGCGGCGTCCATCCAGGAACCAAACCTCCACACAAAGGGAGCATCGGGTCATTGTAGGGGCGACTGCTTGCCTGCAGTTGATGGATCTGCTCGGTCAGACAGACGGGACTACACAACAGCTTTTACTTTCCGCTTTCTTCATCACCGCCTTCCTATTCCTTCTTTTTTCTTCCATTATCCTCCATTATTTTGATTACCTTTCTTCCATTTCATCACTTCGGCACAATTTCCACCTTTCATTCTTTTCCCTTCCTTTCCAGCTTCCATTATTCTGATTGCCTTGTCTCATTGCTTCCTTCCTTCCATTCCCTTTTCTTTTCCTTTTTCCCTTTTGCTGTCAGTAGTAATTTTCTCATCTCCTCACAGCCGCCTACTTTCATTTTTCTTCCTATCACTATCTACTGCCTTGATTGTCCTGTAAAGCTGTTCCCTCGTCTTTCCTTTCCACTTTCTCTCCTGTTCCTTCTCTTTCTTTTTCTTATTATGTTAACTAAATTCTCTCTCCATACCCCCCTCCTCCCCTCTTCTCTTCGCATTTTCTCTTATCTCTTCCATTTTTTTTTTTTTTATCATCTCCTGTTACCTCAAAATCCTCCTCATTCCACTCCTTCTTCTTTCCTTTCCAAATTCTTTCCTGTGCCTTCATTTCCATTCATCTTCTCAATTGACTCTTCCATCCTCACTTCCTGCCCCTCTCTTTCCATTCCACATTTTCTACTGTTAATTTCTTCCTTTTCACCTTCTGTTATCTTAATTTCATTCTTCTTCCACTCCCACTCCTCTCCTCTCCACTCTCTCCTCCCCTCTCCACTATCTCCAATCCACTTTCTCCCCAATTCCTTCCTCCTCTCTCATTTTCTGTATTTCAGATGCTTGTCTCTCTCCACACTCCCAGTGTCTGCCCTTGCTCTCCACATTTCCTCATGTTCCCTCACTTTATTAAGCTGTCATTCACCTCGTCTTCCCCTCTTATTCACTCTTCGTTTCCCTTGCCGTTCTTCGTTTAACCCCTCCTGTCTGACGACCTCTTAGTTGGTTAATTCTTGACATTTTCTGACAGTTACATTTGCCTCACTATATAATTTTTCAAGAGAAAGGGGTCAGATACAGCCATCATTAACCCTTTCTCTGTCAGAAGTTTCCCCCAAGTTTAATATATCGAGTGGAGGTCGCAAGAAGGAAGTCATGGGGCCGAGGAGATTAATCTGTTAATCCAGTGTCATAGCCTGTATGATAATAATAATAATAATAATAATTATAATAAAATTAATAATGATAATAATAATAATAATAATGATGATGATGATGATGATGATGATGATGATGATGATGATTACCATTATATATACTGTATATATATATATATATATATATATATATATATATATATATATATATATATATATATATATATATATATTGCTGTTCCAAATGATTTCATTCAAGGCGGGAGGAAGGACCTAATTAATCCTTGTATTACTTGCGTTGTCTCATAAGCTGGATGCAGTCATCTGGTGGTAGTAAATGAAACCAATAAAAGAGTAAAACAAGAGGAAAAGAAACCAAGAAAAGACTAAGACAAAAATAGAGACAATGAGGTCAAGAAAGAAGTGTCACAAGGAAAACTGATACAATTCTTCCTTGACGCTCACTCCTCCTAATTGTCTCCAGGAAAGGGAGAAAAAAAGAAAAAAAAAAAAGACAAGAAAAACAAACGCTGGCAACTCGATCCAATGTTTATATCTTCCTGGCGCCTGATTGGTGGAAAGATCACACAGCTTGGCCTAAAATTTGTCTCACTCCATTTTGAATGCTTAGTTGTTAACGCCAGAATACGATGCTTGTCACGAAGAGGTGTCACAGAAAAAAATATAGCACCATAGTAATGTCTTTTTCTGCTGCAGAGCTGTGTGAAATAAACAGCAAATGGACGAAACTCTGGGCCGGGTCAGCGAAATGAGTATAAACATTGACTAGCTTTAGACTTTTTATTTGCCTAAATTGCCATTAATGTTGGTAATCTTACAATGATATGTTATAAATGTTGCTTTTATCTCAGATGAATATAAAAATTTTACAGCATCGTCATCTTCGTCGTCGTCGCCATCGTAGTCGTCGTCGTCATTCTATCACCTTTTTACACCTATCTTTGGAGTGTTGTAGAGTCCAGAAAACAAAGAAGTGGAAGGAATATGACAGTGGTAGAACTAATCAACAGTAGACCCGGTGGAATGAATCACACACCCACTGACTCACCATTCAGTCCCTCGAAATTCCGGTACCATTTCATAGGTATACTTTCCACAGACAACCTTATAATCGCATATTCGACTGAGTAAATCTCTTGACTCAAATAAAAAAAATAAATAAAAATAAAGGAATCTGTTTGTTGAATGAAATCGTCTGGCGTTACTTGGAATAGAGTACTGTATGAAAGTTAACAGTGACTTTGGTAACACACTGGCTTCTGTGACACACTCTCAGATGAATTAAATCGTCTCTCGTCAGTCGGAATAGAATACGAGAATTATCACTACCATGAGAGACGTAACTTGCCCGAAAATGCGTAAATTAATAAAGCATATCAAGAAAGACTAACCCAGCTTTTTTTTTTTACCACTTACCTGTCTCGCATCGGGGTGGATGAAAAGAGATGGAAGGCAGAGGGAAGGCTGGTGGGTTGGCCTGGATGTGTGAAGTGGAGTTTGCTGTTTCTGCAAATATTAAACAAAACGATGTAAAATTTGTTAACGTGGATTACTTCACCCCTACATAAAATATAGATAGATAGATAGATAGATAGATAGATAGATAGATATAGATATAGATATAGATAGATAGATAGATAGATAGATAGATATAGATATAGATAGATAGATAGATAAATAGATAGATTGATAGATAGATAGAAAGATGGATATAGATAGATAGAGAGAGAGATAGATGGATAGATATATAGATATACAGTACATATAGTTCTTGTGGTTGTATTTTGATCACACTAGGAACCTTTCCAGCAATTCTTTCACATCGGTCTTCCTTGCATATTACACCTCAGTATTCTCTTTTGCAGTGTTTATTTCCTTATACCATCAACGTCAATGCATACGTAACAAAGAAGAGAATATCAACATATCATACATGCAAATAAATTGATAAGGGAAGGGTGGTACAAGCCTCGTAAGCCTTGGTCTCCGCCGTTCATCTGAATATAGGAAGCTGAGTAACGATGAGTTATGGTTACTACCAGAAGAATTAAGTAATGGTAGGAGAGCCCCTGGTAGTGAAGGGCTAAAAGAAGGTCCGTATCTAATTGTTCTTCTAGTTGGTATTTAACTCTCCCAAGTGGAAAAAGTCTCAGGTAGGTTAATTAGGATTGCCTAGAGACATTAGAAATAGGTCGAGTCGTCGTCTTACAAATAAGGTTAAAACGCTCTAGTTCATCTCTAGTTACCCCGTTTACCAAGCTCGTTCTTTCTTCTCTGTTCCCATTTCAAAGCTGTTTTTATTATTTCTCTCCTCATGCCCTTTATTATCGTCCCTCTACCCCATCTGTTCGCTCTCTCACTCTTTTCCCTCTCTCTTTCTTTTTCCTTTCCTCCCATCTGATCCAGTTGTCTTGCTCATCTTTCCTCTTTGTTATTAAGGTCTTTCCATTTCACCTCTTCGTCTTTGCTGCCTGTCTTTCACTTTCCTTTCTCCTTACCTGATTAATTGCCTTCTTTCCCCTTTCTTTACCGTTGTCTCCATGCACCACCTGTCCGCTCTCTCTGTCTCCTCTTCTGTCTTTTTCCTCCTTATCTTTCCCTTTCCTCCCACTCGCTCAATTCTCTTCCCCTCCTTGTCTCCGCAAGTTATTATCGTCCATTTGTCTGTTCCCTCTCACTCTCACTTCCTTTCCTTCCTTTTTCATTTTCTGTCACTTGCTCAGTCCTCGTGTTCTTCTCTCCTTTCATATCTCCCCTACATCTCTCTCTCTCTCTCCCTTACACCAAATAAGGACACAGCTGCATTAGTGTGTGTGTATAACAAAATTACTTCCTCTCTTTTGTAAACATTCTTCAGACGTTTAATCATACCTGTCTCATTTTTACTCCCCATATCTAAACATCGACCGAGAGGATGTCAAGTAAATCGTCTTCACCCCTTGAAGATGGTGATGTATTTTCTTAGTCTTGTCTTTCTATCTTCAGACGATTTTACTAAGTCCTGGAGAGATTTTTAGATCTGGGAGGGGTTAGATATGGAATTCAGCAACCCTTTTGCACCAAGAGGCCTCCCCTAAGCTGAATAAAATCGTCTGGAGGTAGCAAGAATATACACCTTAGAGACGTCAGCGTACTGAAGGAAATAAGTAAAAAAAAATCTGATATGTTCGCGCGTCCACGTACTCGTACACACACACACACACACACACACACACACACACACACACACACACACACACACACACACACACACACACACACACACTAAAAGAGAAATATGAAAGCAGATCACGATGATGGAAAGGCCTCATCAGGGTGTGTTGAAGTGGTTGGCCATATGCGGAGAGAGAGAGAGAGAGAGAGAGAGAGAGAGAGAGAATGTAAGAATAGCGTAAACAATATATTATCCAGGTCATTACAGCTATTACATAAATTAATCTTATAACCACCAGCCTATTACCATTCAATTAACCAGACACTTTTTCGGACTAAAATAGATATAGCCTTCATTAACCTTCTAAACACAGCGAAACCCCCTTGAGCTGAGGAAAATCGTCTGGTGGTAGCATGAATAATGAAAAAGTAAGTCGCAGGTCTGAAGTGGTTGAATGATGGAGCCTTAAACATCAAGAAAAGTTGTTGATATTGTTCTTGTCATTATTTGCTGCCGATTTTATTCTCTCTCTCTCTCTCTCTCTCTCTCTCTCTCTCTCTCATACACATTACACTGTTTTCCCATTAACCACTTTCAGTCCTCCTCCATCTTTACTAGTCCTCTGTTCCTGTGTAATTATACCGTCATTCCGATGCCTCTCAGTTATATCCCTTCCCCTCCTAGCATTTCTCCTCTCTCTCTCTCTCTCTCTCTCTCTCTCTCTCTCTCTCTCTCACACACACACACACACACACACACACACACACACACACACACACACACACACACACACACACACAATAGCTCCCCTCGTGTCCACCCTCCCACTCCAGGTATTTTTCACACCAAGTGGTATTTGTTCGTACCCTTTATAATATCTTCATTCAAGCTTGGAATTCATAGTCATTTTCCAAGCTGATTTGAGAAAGCTTATTTCCTTTAATTTAATCTACGAGGAGATTTTTGCCCTTCTGCACCTTATCTCATGTAGGTCCTTATCAGAATATGCCACACTACGGCTCTACATCTTTTGCACTTCTTCGTGACTGGCATCATTTTCTAGTCGATCTATTGCTGTCATAGTATTTAAGATGGTGATATTGTGGTGCTGTACCAAGTTAAAGTGAACAGAGCATAGTTATCACTTTATTAAGGGAGGAAATAGATAAATGATGGATAGACAATAGTAACTGACCTAGCCGTCCCCGCAGAACACAGGAGATAGCCTGGCGTAGCAGAAGGGCAGTGGTATATATGGACAGTCCTGTACGAAATCTAGCCACCAGCAGACGATTTTCCTCAGCTTAGAGAAGACTTTACTGACTTAAAGACCTAAAAACTCACCAAAAATTCTCCCTTTAACTTATATAAAATTATTTGTGGACAGAAACATTCAGTAAAAATCGTCATTATTTTAAAAGTTGTTGGAGGTTACTGATAAAAAAAAAATATGGAAAAATTAAAAGGGAAAATTACTAATTGAGGGTGAGAAAAATGAGCCAGTCAAAAGCCAATTAGAGATTTCTGATTAAAAAAAAGTTTGAAAAAAAGGGAAAAATAATAAATAATACAAAAAAAAAAATAATTGTGGGTCAGAAGAGTTAGTCAGTCATGAGCCAATTAAAGCTTGTTGACCAAAAATAAGTTTGAAAAAATAAAGAGTAAAAATACTAAATAAAACAATAAATAAAATAATAAAAAAAAATAATTGTGGGTGGGAAGAGGTAGCCAATCAAGAGCCAGTTAGAGGTTGCTTCTCAAAAAATAACAAAATATATATAAAAAACAGAAAAAGAGAAAAAACGTATTGCAGGTGAGAAGAATTAGCCAATCAGGGTTTAATACACCTTCGGGCTCAGCCAATCAGAGCCCCGGACGCAGCCAAGCAATATATCTGGGGGATTTTAAGGGAGGGGGGAGGGGGACGAGGGGAAGGGAGAGGGAGAAAGGGAGGGGAGATGGAGAGGAGGGGAAGGAGAGGGGAAATGGAGAGGAGGGGAGGGGAAGGGGAGATGAAAAGGAGAGGAAGGAGAGGGGAGGGAAAGAAAGAGGGAAGGGAGAAATGGAGAGGGAGACGAGGAAGGGGAGGGAGGGAAGGATAGAGGAGGGGAAGGGAAGGGGGTGAGAAGGAGGGGGAGGAGAAAGGTAGTTATAGGGGAGGGAAAGGAAAAGGGAGGGAGGATTGGAAAAGGAGAGGAATAATGGGAGGGGGAAGGGATAGAGGTAAGGGAATGGGTAGGGAGGATGAAAGGGGAAGGGAGACGGAAGGGGCAAGAAGAGATTGGTGAAGAGAAGTGGGAGGGAGGGAGAGAAATAAAAGAAGAGGAAGGAATAAGGGAGAGAAAAATGAGAGATGGCAAAGAAGAGAGGAGGAATGTGAGGAAAATGGTGAGGGCTAAGAAAGACAGTGAGGAGAAGGAAGAGGAGAGATAAAAGAGGTAAATGGTCAGACGAGAGAGAGAGAGAGAGGTGAAAAAACACCAATTAGATTCTTTTTGGACACTCTTGCACACTTAGCTCTCTCTCTCTCTCTCTCTCTCTCACTCTCTCTCTCTCTCTCTTACGTCATGCTATAATTTTTCTGCTATGTTGTTGTACCGCTATTATTATTAACACTAGTCTTTTTCATTCTCTCCTTCCTCTTCTATCATACCTCCTGTTCCTCCTCTTTCCTTCACCCTCCCAGTCCATTAAGACCTCCCTACCTACCCACAAAAATCCCATCAGCTCACAACGACTCACAAACCCCCAGACATCAACAGCCTACTTCTCGTTCACGTCAGCTATAATTATAATGACAAGGAACGTGAAAAGAATATATATGATGGCTTTTACGAGTATGTATCAGGCTCTTTAGCATATAGGAGATCCTGGAGAGGGGCACCTTCACGTGGTGCACTGATAACGAGAGGGCTTCACTACCTGATTATACAAACGTCTCTCAGTTACTTCCCTATCCCCCGAAATGTGGATGGATGACTGCAGAAGAGGAACTTAAAGGCTTTAGTCCACTGGGTTCACATTCAGATGGACTTGGTTGCAGCTACTACTACTATTACTACTCCAGGTCTACTACTTTTGCTACTAACTACTACTGCTGCTGCTAGCACTACTACTACTACTACTACTACCACTACTACTACTACTACTACTACTACTACTAGCATATACAGTGGTTTACGAAAGAGTACATTTTTTTAGTTTTCATGTTTATTTATTTATCATTCTCCTCTACCTACGTACTGTATCCATATCGACGTATATGTATGTACCTAGCTGTCTATTTTTCAGTCTATCAGTCTGTTTATCTATCAGTCAGTTCATCCATCCATTCATCTATCCAACCATCAATCTATTTGTATTTCTATTTGTCTGTCTATCTATCTATCTATCAGGCAGTTCATCCATCCATTCATCCATCCAGTCATCAGTCTGTTGTATGCCTATCTATCCATCAATCAATTCAACCATCCATTCATTCATCAATCCCTCAATCTATACGCATGCCCGTGTATCTATCTGTCTATCTATCTATCTATCCATTGCCATCCCGTTAACAAAACTTAATGCTATGACAATATGGAAGGAGATAATTGATACACCAGTCTCTGTATATATTAACAATTTTTTGGCATATCAAGGAGACACAAACACCATCATATATGAGACACTTTTTGTTATACAGTACAGCATTAATTTTATCCTCTGCCTGCCCGTCTGTGTGCCCATCTGTCTGTCTGTCTGTCTGTCTGTTACTTCCCCCTCTCTGTCTATCTATATATCTACTTTTTTGCATACCTGTGTATTATTTACGGTCTATCTGTTCGTCTATTTAGCACTGTCTGCCTACTCGTATCTGGTTATCTATCTGTCCAGCTATCTATCAGTTCATCCACTTATAGTTGAACAGTCGTAGAAGGGGCGCTTACCATCCACTCATTACATGTACTGTTAGCTGAGTGAAATAGCAAATATCCTCTTGTGTTAGAGAAAAATCATATGCAAAGTTGGGTGATACACACATACAGTAGACAGCGAGAGGATGCCAGGAGGTCTAGTGGGTTATGGCGTACAAACAGATATTGATTGTTGTCCAAAAGTTACTGGGGATACTGTTCACATGCAGCCTCTCATGGACGAGACACTGGTCATTCTTGACTTAAAATACTTATCTCATTCGAAAATACGCGATTAGACAGCGGATGTATGGGAAGATGCGTGCCTATAACGATCACTATATTCTAGCAAGTGGTAGATGATTGCGACCATCATCCACTCACTTAATGTAGTGCTGCATAATGTTTCCTTCACCTTTATCATTTTCTTTTCTTCTCTGGGTCTGCCTTCCTTTCTTCGTTTCTTGTCGTTTTATATTACTCTTGTTTCTTCTTCATGTGGATCTACACTGAGTGTAAGCCTGTTGATCTCCTTTAACCCAGGACGCCATTACAACGCTGGCTGGTAACCATACAGCCAATCAACGGGGTGATGTGATACTTACTGTGGTGCCACTGCTAACTGGGCGGCGACGCAAATGCTGCGTCCATCCAGGAACCAAACTTCCACACGTTTCCCCACATCTGGACACAGCAAGGCGCTGTCTACCGCAAGGGAACATCAGTTTACTGCACGGGACAGCCCTGCAGGGGCTGGTGCTTGCCTGTGGTTGATGGGCCTGCTTGGTTAGATAGACTGGGTTACCCAACAACAACAGCAGAAACTGCATTCCACTGTCCTTCTATATGTCTGTCGGTCGATACATCAGTCTGTCTGTGTGTCTCTGTCACATTCTGTCACTGTTTCTCTATCTGTCTCTCCATGTATATTCTCATACCTCTTGAGGAGCTCGATAAGTGACTGACGAGATAGAAAGATAGACAGATATAGATAGATAGGGAGGCAGGTAGAAAGAGTTGGATAGATAAATAGGTAGACAGATAGATAGACTGATAGATAGAAATACTGTAGAGATAGAGGGGTATTAAGCTGATATCAGAGAAAAGGATTAATGGCAGAGGGAGGAAGAGACAAAAATGGGGGAACAGATGGAGGGAACTGCTACCCAGACTTCATAATGGATTCTCTCTCTCTCTCTCTCTCTCTCTCTCTCTCTCTCTCTCTCTCCCTTTTTCAATTCCTCCTCCTTTCCCTCACAATCTCTCTGCCTTCTCCCTCTCACAAGATCCAATAATCCCCACTCCTCTCCTTCCCCCCCCCCTCTCTCTCTCTCATTCACTCTCTCTCTCTCTCTCTCTCTCTCTCTCTCTCTCTCTCTCTCTCTCTCTCTCTCTCTCTCTCTCTCAATCTCTCCAGTCTCTATAAATCCCAACCTTCCCACAAATTCTCTATACCACTGTTTTTCTCCCACATTTCTTTCCTCCTTTCCTCGCCTTTTTTCTCCTCTCCTCCTCCTCCTACTCCTCCTCCTTTTCCTCTTCCTCTTCCTCTTCCTCCTTCTTCTCCACCTCCTCCTCCTCTTCCTGTTATCCCTTTCACTACGATTACACGTGTTCCCTTTTTACATCTTTCAGTCAGACGATTTTAATTAGCTAAGTGGAGGCAAATTTTTAGTGAGTAGGTCGGCTCTCCCTCCCTCCCTCCCCCCCCCTCTCTCTCTCTCTCTCTCTCTCTCTCTCTTGCTACAAAGGGTTATAATGGAAGGCATTCCTTGGGGACCTTCCTTTGGCCTTGGACGGTAGAGAGGAGGACAAAATACGAATATGTAAAAAAAAAAAATAATAATCCCGCCAAATAAAATATGCAAGAGAAGCCAGGCCAAAAATTAGAAAAAATGAAAGAAGAAAGAAGAATAAATAGGGACCTTCAAAGGGAATCATGATAAAAGATGGAATAGAAACAGATAAGAGCAACAGAAAAGGAGAAAGGAACACAGAGTAAGGACAGGAAGGAAAAGTCGATAAACACAAAATGCGGGAGAAAAAGTCAGGCCAAAATGACGCAAAGTGAAATAGGGGGAAAAGGAAGAAAGTGTGGGAGGCAAATGAGGACCTACGAGAAAGGAGGAAGATGAAAAAACTAAGACAGAGATAGAAGGAAGGGTATTGAGGAACCGGAAGGGGGTCGAATTAAGGCTAGGAGAAAAGAACTAATATTCTAATCTGGGTAAGGAAGTGAAGACAGATTAGATACGTGGACATTGTGGAAGGGAAAGAAATTGTACCAGATATGCTGGTTAATGGGGAATGATAAAAAAAGGGTTTGATAAAAGATGGGGTCAGAGAGGAGAGCTGAGGTGGAGGAGAATGTCAGCACAGGACAAAGTGGAGACACACAGGCTTGGGAAGGGAGAAAGTATAGACATGCTAGAAATGAAAGTGAAGGAAGTGGGAGAAAGCTTGGAAAACAAAAGTCGAACAAGGAAGAAAAGAAGGGGAAGCATAGAGGGGATGCTGCAACATAATATTAACGTAAGTAAAGTAAGTACAACAATAAATATAAGAATAAGTGTAGTAATTTGCACAGTAATCAGTGCAGCAGTTTTTATGGCATTAGATGTAAATACACGGTAAGGTTAAAGTGGAAGACACATTAAGATGAGTATCAAGCAAAATGAAGGAGCCAAAAGTTCGAATCGAAAGACGAAGGAAAAGAAGGATAGCTGCATTTGATGTTGTCTTTGAGTAACCCCGGTCTGTCTGGCCGAGCAGACCCATCAACCCCAGGTAAGCAACCTCACCTGCAATGCTGTCCCATGCAGGTAACAGATATACCCTTGCTGTAGAAAACACCTTGCCACAGACAGACGTGTGGAAGTGTGGAGATTTTGTTCCCTGAGGGACGCCACATTTGCATCTCACCACCCAGTTAACAAGGGTACCTTCGTTATTTGGCTATATGGTTACACCTAGATTTTCTAGGTTACAAGAAACCAATGGTCTTGCTGCTTAGTGTAGAGCCACCTGAAGTGTAATGAGGAGTAATAAAATGTGACAGGAAGGATGGGAGAAATTGGAGGCGGGTAGGACAGTCACACAAAAGCACTGATAAAGGTGAAGGAAAAAGTAGTCAGCATTTCAGCAAATGAAAGGATGATGGTAGCCATCACCTATCATCGTCTTGTTTTTGCAACATGCCTTAGTATAGCATTTTCAAGACAAGGAAAGAAATTGCATACATCATCATCATCATCATCAACTCACTGCCGGACAAAGGCCTCTCGCACCTAAGCTTTCTCCACTCTGACTTACTGGATCTCAGCATGTTCCAGCCCGACCTTGAAAATTTAAGGACTTCATTCCTCCACTGTTTCTCTGTCTGTCTTTTCCTCAAACTCCTGCTCTGGGTTGTAACTCTTAATAAATCAAATACCAGTCTGTTATTAATTCCTATGCGCTTATTTTATACCCATTTATAATTTCATTTTTAATAGTACTTCCTACTATCGTCACTTCCTACTATTTATCCGATAGAGGAAATACATCTTCCATTTATAATTAGGGTAGCATTACTTAATTTTATAGTTTAGTTATGTTACAGATTTATGGTTTATCTTGTGTAATTTATTGTCAACTAATACAATTACCAATCACTCGTTGCTTGATTCACTTCATTGCTAACAGAAATTGTATCTCTCCATCTATACTTGTCTATCTGTCTGTATATCTATCTGTTCTCTGTCTATATGTCTGTCTGTCTACCGATCCACTTACAAGCCTATCAGTCTGTCAGTTTGTCTATCCAGTTATTTCCCTATCTCTCCATCTGCTTGTCTGTCAGTATATCTGTCTATCTGTCTGTCTGTCTGTCTACCTCCATATCAGATTATCTATTAAAACTTTCTCGTTCATACAATTACTGACACTTTCTCGCCAAAACACAAGGCCCCTTAAAAAAAAACACACACACACACACTCTCTTTCCTTTATCTTCGTAGTGCTTTAGTGAAGGGAAAAATGAAGGGAAAATGAGAGTGAAAAGAAGAAAATATGAGAGAATGGGAATTAAGATGAAAATAGCATAATATATAATGAAACAAGGAGATAGTGTTGAAAAATGAAAGAGGAGAATTAAAGGAAGAAAAAAAATTATTAGATTAGGTCAAAGCTAAGAAGAGAGAGAGAGAGAGAGAGAGACTAATAGATGTACATCCAATACAATATATCTTTCACCTCACTCGATAATTTCACAGTGCGTCTTTTCGTCTCCGGAAACCTCAACACTCTCTCTCTCTCTCTCTCTCTCTCTCTCTCTCTCTCTCTCTCTCTCACGGCGTCCCCTACAACCCCAAGGACTAAAGTGATAAAAAGTGTTCTCCTGAGAGCAATATCAGGCCCACGGATTATGTGGATAAGCAGGACTTCTTGTGAGACGATCTTCTATACTCACACACACACACACACACACACACACACACACACACACACACACACACACACACACACACACACACACACACACACACACACACACACACACACACACACACAGCCTAGAAGGTACACTATCCCTTCTTCATTTATTTTGCTCGTTATCTTTATTTTATTTGTTTTCGTTTTTAGTGTATTTTTACCGATGGAGCTTTATTGCTTTATTTTTCTTATTTTTTTTTCTATTAAAATCGCTATATTTCATTCTTTCTCCTTTCTTCTTTGTCTCACTTCTATTCCTCTTTAGCTGTCCTCTTTACTCATGTGATTAATAGTGTGTGTGTGTGTGTGTGTGTGTGTGTGTGTGTGTGTGTGTGTGTCTCTCTCTCTCTCTCTCTCTCTCTCTCTAATCCCCTTAACTCTCTCTGTTCTTTCCTCTCCACTTTACACTCACTCCAGCTCCCTCTGTTTCATCCCTCTCTCTCCCCTCCTGCCGATTCTCCCCTTTCTCTTCCTATTTTCTTTCTCTATCTTTTCATTCTTTATTTTGGTTCTTCATCTTTCTTATCCTTTCCTCACACACGTTGGTTCGATCCTTGGCAGAACTAGAGCTCATTAATTTTAACAAGGAAGTGTTTCATCCTTTTTTCAGTTAAATTTCCGTATCTCAGCGACAGAACAACAAATACAGGAACTCAACATCCTTTTGCCTACAACTTCGTTATGACTAGCAACATATTCTAGGGTTATTCTAGTGCTATAACCTCGCAGTCAGGGTGGAGAGGTACCAATCTTTCGCCTAGTTAATGTGAACAGATTATAATTATATTTTTTGTTTCCTGTTGATTTCTTCGTTATGGGTCAATAGTCCTCCAGTGGCGCGTAATTTGGACCACAGTGCTCTCTCTCTCTCTCTCTCTCTCTCTCTCTCTCTCTCTCTCTCTCTCTCTCTCTTTCTCTCTCTCTCTCTCTCTCTCTCTCTCTCTCTCTCTCTCTCTCCCATGTTGCTACAGCATGATATTAACACTGAAACATGATGCTCGTCTCAAAGAAGTGCTATGGCAAGAACGTTTAGCCTAACATTACCTTTTTCCTTCACTGATCTAAATGAAGTAAGACCGCAAAAGGAGGAAAATCTAGGTCACGTTAGAGTAAAAAGAGTATAGATTGGAGAGGGGATGGTTGAAAGGCTTGCTCTGATTGGATGATGAGAGGTTGACGGAGGAAAGGTGGGTCTTTCAAGGGTCGTCAACAGGTAAACAGACACTGAAATTGGTGTAGAGTTTGAGCAAGTGTACAGCTGAGGAAGAAAATATCGCTCCATTTTTTAATCGTTAATAATACAACTCTTGCTTAACATTCTAAAAAAATAAAAATAAATATCTTTGGCTTAGCAGGTCTCATCACTGGGTTCCGAAAGAAATCGCTCACTGTCTCGGTATTTATGTTTTGGGGGTGTATCGCTGTTTATGACCGCAACTGTGCCTGTACGCCCGTGTCTGTGTGGAGTTTGAAATCATGGGATCTTATTACTGAACACGTTTATGATGGGTCCTCTGTCCTGACTATTACCTGCTTTTACTGGAAGGAGAAAAGGAGTGTGGATTCTTCTTATGTCTATTCGTGTTTTAAAAAATAATTGAAATATATGCATAAAAATAAAATGAATGTATAAATAGAAAAACTAATTTACTGCATGATATTTACCGTAAGTCATTTTGATTTTGCAGGAACGACTACGAAAGGGGACTGCAGATTCCTCTCTTGTTTCATATTCCTATTGAAATAATAAGCACTTAGACAGAACTGTAATTTAGGAAGATTTAGACATACGACTCCAGAACCCTGCGAGACAAGGTATTGATTCAGAGCACATAATCAGTTTTCTTCATGGCTTTAATCCCATGACGAGTGGTGGAGAGGAACGCCTTCGTGTGGTGGGACCGATAAACCAGGTGGCTCCCCTGCCCGATTATAAAAACGTCCCTCAACTACTTCCCTATCCCTCAAAAGGAAGATGGTGGACTGCAGAAGGTGGACAACATAAGCCTGCAGTCCACTGGGTTCAGATTTCAAAGTAGCCTGGGACCACAAGAACAACAACAATAACAATCCTATTATGTAGCTTTTATCTTCCTCTCGCTGCCTTCAGACGATTTGTAGGCTTTGCAAAGATTATCTATTGTGAAGGGGTTAGAGACAGCCTTCATTAACCCCTTCATACCCTGTCGTCCCTCCCTACGCTGAAGAAAATCGTCTTGAGGCAGGTAGAAGGAAGTAGAAGAGGACGTCTCAGGCCTGATGGAGTTACTGCCTCGATCTGATATTAAATTCTTTGATTGGTGACGCAAAATCTGTTCTGAATATATGTTTATGTATCCCAGTAACGAGAGAGAGAGAGAGAGAGAGAGAGAGAGAGAGAGAGAGAGAGAGAGAGAGAGAGAGAGAGAGAGAGAGAGAGAGTTGACTGATGGCCAAAAGAAGTAAGAAAAGGCTAGAACACACACACACACACACACACACACACACACACACACACACACACACACACACACACAATGAATTCTAAGAAAAAAATACGTTTAAAGAGTAATTAAGAATAAGAGTTAAAAAAATTATAAAGCTATGGAATAGGAAGAGACATCTGACGAAAAAGGAGGCAAAGAAAATAGAGAGAAATAGATAGATAAATAGATAGGCAGATAGATAGATAAATAGATCGATAGGTAGACAGGCAAACAGACAGACAGGCAGATAGATAAACAAAGATCGACATGAATGATTGCCTCTAAAGAGTACTGGAAGGGGAGATAAATGACTGCTTGAAGAAAAACTACAAAGAAAAGAAGGAAAAATATAGATACGCCGGAAGATTAAGAGAATGAGAGAAGGTAAAAAATATTAATCCAGAAGAGTTACAAGAGGGAACACAAGCAAAGGAATAATAAAGAGATATAGGAGAAATAAAGCAGCGGGAGGGTAGGAAAATACGAGGAAAAGAGCTAACAAAATAAAAACAATAACGATACGAGAGAAAATAAAGGGAAAAGAGTTAAGAAAAAATAGATAATGTGCAGAAAAAACGACTAACCAGTGAGAAATATTAAAGAGGAAGACCAAACAACTGATCCAACCACGAGAAAGGCAGGAAATCTTAAGGAAAAATCTCCCTACTTCCCTTCCAATACATCAACTACTGTCTCTCTCACAAATGAGCTGTGTGGGGGAGTGGGGGGGGAGAAAGATTGAGAGAAAAAGTGGGTGATGACAAGAGAGGGGGGAGTGAGGGACGTAGAGTAATGGGGAGTGGGATAGGGGAGAGTTTTGAAGGTCTAAAGGGAAGAGATGAAAGGAAATGAGCAGAGTTGTGGTGAGTGGGAAATGAGAGTCTTAAAGATGAGACTGAAGGAAGGGAAGAAAGACGATGAGAAAGTAGAGTAATGGAGAGTGGGAAGAGGGAGAGTTTTAAGATCAAACAGGAGGATTGGGAGGATGACAGGGCGGAAGGGCTAGAATTATGGAGAGAGAGAGAAAATAAAGATCAGATTAACAACGCAAAGGAGTAGAGTTATGGAGGGTGAGAAAGGAGAGTTTGAAGATTAGACAAGAAGAGGGAAAGGAAGACTGACGGGAAGGGACAGACTAATGGCGAGTGGGAAGAGGGAAAGTTTTAAGATCAGACTGGAAGAAAGGAAAGATGGACGAAACACGAGAAAAAGAAAGCAGCCAACCAGAGTACGCCTTGGTCATAATGTTACTCTTACCAGACGATTTTTTCAGACTAGAAGAGCATCCTGGAAGTGGAAGGCTTAATGAACGCTATTTCTAACCCTCCTAGTTCAATAAGTCACTCTTAAGCCTAATAAAATCGTCTGCTAGTAACATGAATGAAAGAAAGAGCGCGTCACCAGAAGGAAGAAGTTAATAATCCGTAACATCTTCCCTTAAGTGACGAGTAGTTCTGTTAACTCGGCAGGGAGTTGAGGTTAATTATTTTCAGTATATTCACCATATATTTGTGGTAGGTGGTGGCGACCATCATCCACTCACTTGATGTAGTGCTGCCTACTTCTTCCTCAGCCTTTATCATTCTTTTTCTGTGCCTGCCCTCCTCTCTTCCTATTTCTCCTATCTTTCCTGTCACTTCTTATTCATTTTCTTTCCGTTACAGGTGGCTTTACATTGAGTGACAAGCCAAATGGTTTCCTGTAAGCCAAGAAACCATTTACAACGCTGGGTGGTAACCATATAACCAAACCACACGTGCTCCCTACGTGTCAAATGGGTTGGTGGAGGGTTAGTGCCCCTCCCTGTAAAACAAATAACTCAGAGTCAAATGGCCACCCCTTACGGGATTATGGCGTCTGGCAATAGATAGATAGATAGATAGATATTCACCACGAAGAACTGGATGGGGTGGATGGCAAGGAGTGGGAGGGATGGACTAGGACCACGTTGGGTACTGGGTTATGCTGAGGGAAGATTATCCTTTGAAGGTGAGTGTTATAACGAAGCTGGATGGATGTAAATATATGGATGAATGAAGGAAGGAGGGAAATGTGCGATGATGCAGGTGATGGAATTAATTAGTGATGACAGGTGTACATGGAGATGAGATGTGGGATGAAGCGGTATGAGTACACCCTGTGAAGATACCTGGGGGAAGGTGTAGTAATGGAGTCCCGTTAGATCAGAAGTTAGAGAAAGCGAGCGAGCGAGCGACAGAGAGAGAGAGAGAGAGAGAATGTTTTTCCCTCTCTCTTTCCTCCTCGTCCGTATGTCTGTCTCTCTCTTACCCCTCCTCCATTGTTCCATTTCCTGGTTTATTGTCCTTTTTACCCTGTGCAATTTGTCCCGCCATTTTGTTTTTCTCTCCCCCAGTCACTTCCCGAGAAAGAGGAAGAGAAAAACGTGGAGAGAAGATGGCTGGGAAGGGAGAAGGAGACAGGCGGATAAGACGAAGAGATTGGATATAAGAAGATTCAGTTTGTGTGTGTGTGTGTGTGTGTGTGTGTGTGTGTGAGAGAGAGAGAGAGAGAGAGAGAGAGAGAGAGAGAGAGAGTCACCTTTATAGCGAAAGAATTAACAGAACATATTATCAGCCTTTCGCATACCTAAAAATTATATCCTGTACAGCAGAAGACTTCAATGCTCAATTCCATCGTCAAAGAAGAAATAGGGAGAAGGAATATTTGTGGAACAGAACTCACTCCACCATCCATTTCTTACTTGCCTCATCAAGAGAATAGGGATCCGGGACAAGGCATACAGAGTAACTAAATTTAAGGCAAGAGTGACCAGCCTCTCCCTTCCCTGAGCGGCACTGTGTGAGCAATAAACTCTAACCCTCGGATGTAAATCTAAAGGGGTCCCATCTGACTGGACCAACAGGCGTCATCTGGTTGTATAGTTACCACCCAACGTACTATATGATTTCCTGGATTACGTGAATCTATTTGTCTTGTCTCTCAGTGTAGTCACCCTAGGGTAACACTGCATCGAGTGAGTGGATGGTGGGCGCCCTCACCTACCACGAATGAAACTGAAACACACGCAGGAAATTACGCTGAGGAAATAAAAAGAAATATGAAAAGAAGTATCACTAAGGTATCAGTCCAAAGTTAGTAAAATGCTGGAAATTATTTATTATAGTCGTAATAAAGCTAAATTATTTTTCTCAGTTGGAATAAATCCTTGTAAGATAAGAGTCGACTTTGCTGGTTTCATTGTCAACACCTTCAGTCTGTTGATGTGCTTAGTTCATTAATTATAGCTTCCAGACGATTTTATTCAGCTTTAAAGAGAGACCCCTTGGAGTGAGAGACCCCTTGGAGTGAGAGACCCCTTGGAGTGAAAGATTAATGAGGCATATTTTTAACCCCTCCAGCTCAAAAAATCTCAGCAAAAATGGAATAAAATTGCCTGGAGATAAGATAAATATAATGAATAATGCGTCACTGGACTGGGGTGTTGTAACAAGACCGACGTGTCATTAATCTTAGAGCGGGAAATATTGCATGATTTTTCTCGTCCAGGAATTAATGTATGAAAAAAGTGGTCTGTTGTTTGAAAGGATGTAAGTTCGATCCGAGACTGAGGTTGAGAATAGCTTGGTAATATGTAGTTCGCTTAAAATCTGTCTTCAGTGACTTTTCATAAAACACCCCCGCTAAAATTATCACACCATTTCTGGATGACACAGCCCTAGCATGTATTTAATTCAGACGGTGGGTAATAGCGCTGAAGCTGTGATATGTGAAGGTATATGACGCGTTTGGGGACTGCTGGGTTTAGGGAACGGGTTATCAAGTCTATGTTCAGAGTATGGAAAATAGATGTATGCAGCTACAGAACTACTAGATTCGGATGTATTTGTGTCAAGGCTGTGACATGTGAAGGCACGATGAACAGGAGAACTGATCAGTCTGCGGGAATGAGGTATGAAATTTATACGCAGAGTCGGAAACACACACACACACACACACACACACACACACACACACACACACACACACACACACACACACACACACACACACACACACACACACACACACACACACACACACACACACACACACACACACACACACACACACACACACACACACACACACACACACCGCTCGCTGGCGCAGTGGTAACGTTCTCGCTTGCCATCTGGTAGACGGGAGTTCGCGCCTCGCTCAGGTTGCGAAAAGTTTCACTGACGAAGTGGGTGGTTACTGTCCCCCTTGAGCAAGGGGACGGGTGTGTGGGTGTGTGAAGGTCACAGCCTTGCCCTTAGATCGGACTATATGAGCTCTCAGCTCCATTCCGGGAGGGTAAAATGCTGACGATCACGACCATCAAGTGATCCAGACCGACCCGGTGAATTACACACACACACACGAATAAAAAAGTACTGAATGCATATGTGCAGTACTGGCAGATAGGGTCACGTTGGCCCGCTGTGTGGTAAGCCTGGCCTCCAATAAGAAGTAAATCAGTGGTTCTAAACTTTATAACCTCATTTTACGACCCACGATGCACAGTGAAAACCAGAGTGAAGGAGCCTGTGGAGGACGAGGTGGCTTGTGGTTGTATGTTGTATTGTATGTTAAAGGTAAGATGTAAATAAAGTAGCTGTTTCTTTATGTTTATTCTCACCGACAAGAAGATTATGTTTTCACCCCTGTTTGTTGCTTGCCGGAATCTTTCCCTTCGGCAAGCAAGTTGGTCAGTTCCATATGTCTGTCTGTCTGTCTGCACTCTACAGATCACAATTTCATGCCAATCATTCTGAAATATATTTCAGAAGGTAGATATCCATAAACCCTGGAAGTCTATGTTTTTCATTAAAATTGGTCAAAGGCCCTGGGCTGGGTGGGGGGTTGAAACCCCTCAATGGCCGTGGGTCCGGAAATCATTGGGGCCCAGTGGCCGGCCCAGGCACCATTTTTTCAGATTTCACAAATCCATTTTTTTTTCTTACCAAATTGAAGAGAAACGTCCGGCGCATCTGGCAATATAATAATTAGCGTCCTAAACCCATCCTGTGCATCGCAATGAAGCGCGAAATATTTCGCCAAATGACTGCCTACACTCCGGTGAAAACTAAGCAGAGGAGTGAAAAAACATAGCACTAAGAAAAATCCATATTTTCACCTCCCCCCCCAAAAAAAAAAAAAAAAAAAAATCAGTGGTCGGGCATGCGCTCTGTCTAAAGTAGTTTCATTTGTTTCTTTGTTAGCTTGCTTGTCTGTTAGCAGGATTACTCCAAAACTAAAAGAGAGATTTGGACCAAATTTGGTGGGTAGATAGCCCATGTCCCAGGGAACAGTCGATTAACTTTTGGCACCGATCCGGATTGTATTTACTGGATCCGGAAAACACTTTCTGCGAAACCGTAGTCAGTGATGAGAAAACCTAAACCATTTTGAAAAGTGGTTTGGAAAATACGTTGCCCTTATAGGAGAGATGCGCTCCACTGAGTGCCCCTCTAGTTTTACTCTTCCTTATAAATGTTTGTCTCAGTTATCCATTTGTCAGTCTGCCAATCTGTCTATCTGTCTGTCTGTCTGTCTGTCTATCTGTCCATTCCTCCAGCCATTCAACCATCCATCTGTCTATCTATCTATCCATTTACCCATCTAACTATATATAAGATTGTCTGCCTCTCTCTGTCCGCCTGTTTGCCTGTCCGTCCATCCATCCATCCATCCATCCAGCATTCTCAGTCCATCCATCCATCCATCCATCAATCCACCTATCTATTAATCTATACCTTTCAGCCTATCAATCAAGCCTGACTACTGTATGCCATTCTGTCTATCTGTCTATCGTGTGGCGCCATCTATCGGCTCAACCACGGATAAAATTTCGCCTAATATTACACCTCTTGTACTCCACACTATTAATTCCCAGTGTCCCTATTCACCCACAGGTACTTTTGGGGACCTGGCAAGAAGTCTGACTGTTGCATACTGTACTATAGGAAAAGCCTGGCCTGGGACTAATATTTACCTGCGTACCTTACAATTCTCGTGTAAACTTAAGAAATCCTCTCCTTCACTTTCCTTAGCAATAAATAAAAAAGCTGATATTCCTAAGATGAGAGAGGCTTAGTATGTATCTCTGACCATAGCTGATTTTCTTCGTTGTCATTAATAAGGGAGGAAAGTGACGGAGTGAAACAGCTGCCCAATTTATTCTTAAAATGTAAATTGAAAGACTTTTGGGACTCACAGAACGAACTCTGCAACCTATACGTTACCTGTGCTGAGAGTCGGATGGGATAATTTCAGAAGCACAGTGAACTCTCTCTCTCTCTCTCTCTCTCTCTCTCTCTCTCTCTCTCTCTCTCACACACACACACACACACACACACACACACACACACACACACACACACACACACACACACACACACACGCACACACATTTGTAAGAGATAGCAATGATGCCGTCTGTGTATTTACTGATTTATTTTATTTATTTATTTCTTTATTACCACCATAAGGCAAGGTTACTGCTCTCACACGCCACACCTGGTAAAGTAGGGATTACAGTATCTCCGGTAATCCTTTTGTAATTAACACCTATTTTGTATTTCATGACGCTTACAAGAAGACATTTTATTCAGTTCAGGATATTCTGTCTGTAATGGTGAGTGATATAAATAGATAGATAGATAGATAGATAAACAGATGGATAGATTGATATATAGATAGACTGAGATGAATTGATAGAGAGAGACACACACACACACACACACACACACACACACACACACACACACACACACAGGGGAAGAATGATATACAGAAGGGATGTGTGAATAAAAGAATGAAAGGAAGAAGAAAAAAAAACGAAGAAAATTGGAAATAAGGCAAAAGCAAGCAGAGAGTGCATACCTCCTTTGAGTTTTTTGTCCATCATTTAATAAATTTGTTCGATTGATGCTTCTGTGTTATTATTCCCAGTCTGGTGCAGTTTTATCCAATAGATTTTATATATTATTGTTAAAAGACAGACATACAGACAAACAGAGAGAGAGACACAAACAGACAGATAGATAAATCTAGCCAAAAAAAAAGCTTCCTTGGTGGACATAATAATAATGATAATAATAATAATAATAATAATAATAATAACGATAATAATAGTAGTAATAATAGTAATATTGGTGGTGGTAGTAGTAGGAGTAATAGTAATATTAGTAGTTGTAGTAGTAGTAGTAGTAGTAGTAGTAGTAGTAGTAGTAGTAGTAATAATAATAATAATAATAATAATAATAATGCCAACGGTTCCTTCCTTTTCCTTTTCAGTTCCTTTCTTTCCTCCGCTCTCTCTCTCTCTCTCTCTCTCTCTCTCTCTCTCTCTCTCTCTCTCTCTCTCAAAGCCTCTCTTCCTCCCTCCAGCACTCCACTTTTCCAAGCTCTTACTGCATTTCTCCTTCCCAATATTTTTCAGATCTCTCCGTATTTTGTCCAATATTAGCATTCATTCCTCCTCTTCCTTTCAATTATCCCTGTTCTCTCCTTAGCCTTTAATTCCTCTCTCTCCCTCCCTCCCTCTCTCTCTCTCTCTCTCTCTCTCTCTCTCTCTCTCTCTCTCTCTCTCTCTCTCTCCCTCTCTCTCTCTCTCTCTCTCTCTCTCTCTCTCTCTCATATATATATCACTACATTTCCTCTTCACATCATTTCTTCCTTCTTTTCCTCTCTTTTCTGTTAAAGCTTCCTCTTCCTCTTCTCTTTTCTCTCTAAACTCCTCTTCTTCCCTCCATCCTCCTAGCTCTCTCTCTATCCTCCCCCCCCCCATTTCTCTCTCTCGTTCTCCTCCCAACCTGTCATCTCTCCCTCCTCCCCCTCTCTATCCCTCTTCTCCCCCATTTTCTCCCCATCCTCTAAATTACTCTCCCCATCTTGAACACTGCCTCCCTCAAAATATTCTCCCCATTTTGTCTTCCTTCCAGCCTGTCATCCGGTCCTCCTCGTTCGCCTTCTCCTTCTCATTCTTATCCACATTCTTTTCTTCTTCTTTTTATTCCTCTCCTTTTTTCTCTTTCCCCCTTTATTCCTCCTCCTCCTCCTCCTCCTCCTCCTCCTCCTCCTATTCCTCCTCCACCTCCTCCTCCCCACACTCTTTCTCATTTTCTCTCCTCTCTTTATCCCCCACTTCCTACATTCGTCTTTCCAGCTCTCGCTTTCTCTCTCTCTAACATTTTTTTCATTTTTTCTCTATATCTCTTTCTCCTCCTGTCACATATTACTTTGTCTTTTTCTTAATTACATTTTTCTCTTTCACTTCTCCTTACCTTTTTTTTTTCTCAACTCTTAAAAGTCTACTCTTCTCTCTCTCTCTCTCTCTCTCTCTCTCTCTCTCTCTCTCTCTCTCTCTCTCTTTTCTCTCCTTCCTTCCTCCCTTCCCTTCCTGTCTCCCTCCGTGCATCCCTTCCCACCCTCCCTCCCTCTCTCCCTGCCACTCTCTTTTCTCCCTCTCTCCCTGCCGCACCATTAAGCATGAGGGGCCCTTCTCATCATTTCCCTCACAGTACTTCAGAGCTCCTTCTCCTTCCCTCCAAGTCATCCCTCATTACTCTCTCTCTCTCCCTCTATCTATCTATCTATCTCCTCTATATAAATACTGTAGATAGATTAGATAGATAGATAGATGGATGGATAGACAGACAGAGAGACAAGTAGATAAAGCACAAAGCCTAATTAATCAGCCAGTAGGTATCATCCACACAGATAAAGTACAAACAAGAAGCAGTACCAAGGCACAGCAAACCCGTACCCGGCAGTCATTTTAGTGCTGACTTATGAACAACAGGATATCTAGCCAAAGATGTCACATATCAAAATTGGAGTAAATCGGATGAGAATTGACCATTTTATGCCCATTTGAAACTTTAGGCCCGACCCACCTGACACTGACCCCCCTACGGCGAACTGGGGGATGACCCCCCTGATGTAATGAGGCATGTTATAGAACGCAGATTTGAATGATGCATCTTTAGTTTTTGTTTCATGTCGATATGACGAATTTAAAATAAGTTATGGCGAGAGAACGATTTTTTAACCGTTTTTTTTTTTTTTTTTCATTTATTGGGTCTGCAGCCTGGACCTTGGCCCAATTTGACCCAAAATTTAATCAGGCGCTCAGAAGATCATAGCCCATCATCCCTGTAATTTTAGTCAGTATCGCACCGGCAGTTTTCGCGTAAAGTTGTTAACAGACAGACATACAGGCAAACACACAAACAAACAAACAAACCGAGTGAGAACAATGTCCATCCCCGAACCCCTCCGAGGCGGGGACGGGTAAATATTCCATTTCACACTTCATCATCAGTCTCACTCCCAAAATTTCAAGGGATGTGACTTGGAGTTCGTAGCACTGTTTCCCTTGTTATTTGTTTTGCATATTGTACCTCAGTTTCGTCTTCTAAGCTACTGATGCAAAATTATCTTGCTGAATTAGTTCAGTTTTGTGAATGATCATTGTAAGGCCAACGTAAAACTGCAAAGTCAACTGTTCAAGCTTTTGATCAATTGCAGGGGGATGGTTTTGTTGTCTCTGATCTATTGTTGGTTTGTGTGTGTGTGTGTGTGTGTGTGTGTGTGTGTGTGTGTGTGTGTGTGTGTGTGTGTGTGTGTGTGTGTGTGTGTGTGTGTGTGTGTGAATCCTACAGCTGAAATATAAACCTACACATGATCTGGTGTGGATACCGGCACCCACTCACTACCTCCCTAAGCAGATTTGTGGGAGTGAAGCCGGATACCTGCCAGAGGGATCAGGGAACTGACTTCACAGGGAGGGAGGAGGGAAGTTGAAACCCACCACTACGAAAAGACAGACATACTTTACACTTATCCCTGTATCATTAACGAAGAAAAGTCAGTACTTGCACTCACTAGTATTATTAAGTTTACTAGTATTTTATTTATTATTGTGCAGGTTATTTTACCAGCAGAGGAGAAATTATCGGGGCTATAGCGGTAAAATAAAACTCTCATCAGCTGCTCTTTTACTGTCTATGTATCTGTCTATTGCCAGACGCCTTAATCCCGCAAGAGGTGTCCGCAAACAAATCGCCTCCACGTCACCTTGTCCCCCGCCATTTCACTGCCCCGCCCCCAGCTCACACCTCCCCTCTCTCATATACCTCTCCATTCTCTTACTTAGGGACTTTATTAAGCTTAAAAAACTCGTCTACTAACAGCAAAAAATATGACAAGGATCACCAAAAATATATAATAACTTCCGTATACTGTACAGATGATCTGAGGGTCGATTATTTGACTTTGTCCTGTGACCCTGACCTTCAAATGATTCCCTAAATACGATTGCAGTATTTCATTTTTGCCTGACCCTTAATCCTTCCGCTGACTTTGGTGCAAACTGGATTAAAACTGTGAGTTGATCTTGCCCTGTAGCCTCGAATTTTCATTTTTTTTTTTTTTTTTTCAGAATCGATTTTCATCCTTTTTGTCTCACCCTCAGTCCTTCCCCAAGTTAGGTCTAAATCGAATAAAAGCTCTTTAAGTTATAGGGTCAAGCATTTTACCTACTCCATGACCTTGACCTTTGATGGGTTGTCCTCAGAATCGACTGCCTTTACTTTGGCTTTACTTTAAATCGTTCCACAAAGATTGACCTAAATGAGGAAAAGAAATATGGAAGTAGACAAGGACCTTCAACAATGACTCTAAAAAAATAAGTAGGTAAATCCCCTGGTTGACCCTTAGTCCTTCCACAGAATTGGGCTAAAATAACATCAAATCCGTTTTAGTTCTTTGGTTCACACACAGACGAAAATGGGTCAGAGTTTAACCTTATCTTGTAGCCTTGTCAAGTGACCTTTTGTTCGTAAGACTGACTCATTTGCCTTACCTTCAAACCTTCCATCAAGTTTTCGGCCTACACTAGATCAGAACTGCTTAACCTAACTTACCATCTGACTACCTTGCACTTTTCTCATTACCTTAACATGTAATTAACTTCTTATCCTTAACACCTGTAAAAAGTTTGATGTAAATTTGATGTGTTTAAGTATACCTTGCCAAGTGACCCTTTACTTAGGACTGATCGTTCTTAATATCGAACTCCTTCATTCTTGCATTATCCTCAACCTTTCCATGATTATTAGCCACAACCGGGTCAAAGCTATTTAAGTTCACCTTGCCGTGTGACCCTGACTTTCTATTTTTGTTATGAAAAAATGATAGGTTAACTCTTTGACTGACCCTCAACCCTACCACCAAATTCTTTATACTCGGATCAAAACCATTTATTTTCACCACACACACACACACACACACACACACACACACACACACACACACACACACACACACACACACACACACACACCAAGTAAAACATTTCACCCATAGAGGCACCGTTCACGCGGCTGTAATAATTGCTATATCCGCTAGTTGAAAAAGTTAATTCCTTCAATCCAATCACCTATTTTTTAAACTTATTTCAAACCCGTTTTTAAGACCTTTTTAAAAACGTATTGTTATTTTTATTTTTATTATTATTTTTTTATCTTCTTCCTGCCACCTGATTTTATTAAACTTCATGGAGACCTTTTGTAATGGAGAGTTTAATGGGTAAATAGATTTGTTAACTACAAGAGTTCTTTTTTTTCTTAATGTTAACCTCGTTTGATGGCAGCAGAAATAAATAAATTAATGATAATAATAATAATAATAATAATAATAATAATGATAATATTAATAATAGTAATAATAATCTACCACTACTACTACTACAATCACTGCTACTACTACTACTACTACTACTACTACTACTACTACTACTGTCATTAAAAGGAAGATGCTGAGTGGTGCTGACTCCTTTTCAGTCTCAATTTTAATAATAATTTTCTTTTTAGCCCTGGAACGAAGCAAAAAATAAAAAAATAAAAATCCTATAGCACGAGACACTCAAAAAAACAATAGACTGTCATTTTGGGTGAAAATATTGCGACGGAGAAAGACAGTGAAAAAAATTGAAAAAATGAAAAATAAATCAAGCTTTTAGCCCTATTAAATACTGATCCAGTGTTATGATTTACTCTATATTCTAATCCTACCAATTTCAGACGATTTTTTTCAGCTTCAGGGAGATTAATAGGAAGAGAGGGATTAGATAAAGCCCTCATTGACCTCTGCCAGGTGATTTTTTTAGCCTGAAGAAAATCGTCTAGTTGCAGAAATGATTGAATAAAGAGGCATTTTTTATAAGGTGCCCATAATGCTGTGTTATTTATTTATTTATTTATTTTGAGAGAGAGAGAGAGAGAGAGAGAGAGAGAGAGAGAGAGAGTGTGTGTGTGTGTGTGTGTGTGTGTGTGTGTGTGTGTGTGTGTGTGTGTGTGTGTGTGTTTTGACTCCTACTGTATAGTAGCCGCAGCGAGAAATGAACGCTGTGGTGGGGCAGCCGGGATGACCTGGGATTCCCCCACTGTAGCCATATTTACATGTCACCGACCATCGGCCACCTCTGCAGCCCCGCTCCATGATCCTTACCCTGTGTCTCTGGCTTTCTCTTTCTCTCTCGGTTTCTATATAAACTGCTGTATTTCCGAAACTAATAATGAAATTATTATGACTTTTGTTCCACACCACCTTTGAGGTAAAAATCAAGGAGAGTTTTCTGTATAAAGGTTTCCCCCCTCTCCTAAATGTGGCATATGAGCGGGGGAGTGCGGCCTTGCCGATACCTCCGCCTGACCTATAATTATACACTCGCCAGAACTGACCTGCCCTCAGACAAGGGGGGGGGAAACCTTTATACAGAAAACTCTCCTTGATTTTTACCTCAAAGGTGGTGTGGAACAAAAGTCATAATAATTTCATAATTAGTTTCGGAAATACAGCAGTTTATATAGAAACCGAGAGAGAAAGAGAAAGCCAGAGACACAGGGTAAGGATCATGGAGCGGGGCTGCAGCGGTGGCCGATGGTCGGTGACATCCTACCTCTATGGTCGGTGACATGAGGATATGGCTACAGTGGGGGAATCCCCGGATGACCGGCTGCCCCACCACAGCGTTCATTTCTCGCTGCGGCTACTATAGTAATAGCAGTTGTAGAGTAGTAGTAGCAGTAGTAATAGTAGTAGAAGTAGTAGTGGTAGTAGCAGTAGTAGTTGTAGTAGTAGTTGTTGTTGTTTTTGGTGTTGTAGGCCCAGGTTCATCTGAATCGTGAACCCAGTGGATTGCAGACATGAACTGTCCTTCAACTGCAGTTCACCATCCTCCTTTTGGGTGATCGAGAAGTAACTGAGGGACGTTTGTATAACCAGGCAGTGGAGTCCCTTGGTTATATCGGTGCCACCACGTGAAGGCGTCCCTCTCTACCGTAAGAAACAAATAAGGAAACAACTGAATGTCGTTTGGGGTGGAAATATTGCTCCAGGAGGAGACAGAGAAGGATAATGCAAAAACAACACGCAATTTATGTCTCGTTCATTCTCGCTGTTTGTCCAACCTTCAAACTTTCCTCGCATTTCTCTGACAACAAATCCGTTTCCCTAAATCGACGCGTTGCTCTGTGTTTTTCCCTTCCTTGCCTTTGCCACCTCGTATTCTTTTATCTTCCTTCTCTCTCTGCTTTTCGTCGTTTTATCCTTTTTCATGAGAGGAGAGGGACGCCTTCACGTGGTGGCTGGACAGGGCGGTGGAGGAGCCTGGCAATACAAGCCTCCTTCAGTCTCCCCCTTCTCCCCCAAAAGGAGGATGGTGGGCTACGGCAATAGGGATCTTCAGCCTACAGTCCACTGGGTTCATTTCCAGATCAGCCTGAGGTTCCCAACAACAACAATAACAACAATAATGACAACAACAACAACATCTACTACTATTACCACAACAACAACTACTGTTACTACTACTACTACTACTACTACTACTACTACTACTTCTACTCCTGCTACTACTACTACTATGTCTTTCTTCTCCATTCCGTGATATCACCTTCTTTTTTTTTTTTTGTCTTTTTTGTTTCTGCGTAAAATAGAAACCAAGGAGACGGAGAGTGAGGATGAGAGGTACAACGTGAGAGTGCAGTATGTAAGAGTGAGGTGTGTCGTGGGAGGAAGGATCGTTAATGAGTAGGGATGGAAACACCTGGGGGTCCTTTTGTCATAGCCACCCCTCACTGGATGCGGCGCTAGAGATAGATAGATAGAGAGATAGATAGATAGATAGGTAGAAGGATTGATAAACTGATAAATAGATAGGTAGGTAGGTACAGATCGTGAGTGATAGATAGCTAAGTCGATAGATATATGGATAGATAGATGAATGGAAAGACAGCCAGCCAGACTGATAGATATAGATAGATAGAAGACTGACAGGCATATAGAGGTGGCCTGCACATAATTAGTGGCAGACAGACAGACAGACAGACAGACGGATAAATTGACAGACACACAGACAGACAGAAACAGAGAGACATTCAGATAGAAAGGAAGGTAGGTAGACAGACAGCAAGGAGAGAGACAAACAGACAGAAACAGAGAGACTGACAGACGGATAGGTATGTAGACAGGCAGATAAATAGACAGACAGAAAGATAGACAAATGGAAAGGGAGGTAGATAGACAGAGAGACAGAGAGCCACACAGAAAAAGAGACAGACAGATCGACAGGGAGGCAGATAGAGACAGACAAACAGACAGACAGAAACAGAGAGACAGACAGATGGAGAGGGAAGTAAATAGAGAGATAAACAGAAGAGACAGACAGATCGAAAGGGAGGTAGATAGATAGATAGATAGATAGATTTTGTCCGTCCCTCAACTTCAGATCCACTTGTCTTTTTTACACTCCTCTTATCACTATTATGTCCCAAACTACCACTATGGCTGCCAATTTGATAGCCCTGACAGCTCGTAACTTTCATTCCTACCACAACTACTACCATTTCAACCACGACTACCACCATCACTATCATTCTCACCACGGGAACCAGCTGTACTACCATTCAGACGACAGCCACTACCATCACTACTACTACAGGTACCATTATCGTTGCTATTGCTACCACCATCACCACTACCACAATGATTACTACCATATCTGCCACCAGTGCTACCATTTTGACAATAATTAGCCTGCTACCATTACTACCACAGCTGCCACCATCGCTACCATCTCAATTACTACCATTTTCACTATCGTTGCCTCCACCAATACCATCATTACTACTAACATTCAAACTACAACCATCACCATTTTTTAAGAAATAACATCTGTTATAACTTTTCATTACAGCTATTTCTATCTCAACCACTATTACAACTATTACTCCAAACATAACCACAACTACTTCACTATCAACCACAACTACCACAATTATAAGAAAGTTACCGACAACCACCACTACTACCATCGACACCACCACCAACACTACCACAATCACCACAACTACAATAACGCAAATACCATTCCTTACCATTACTACCACAACAACCACCATCACCACTAAAAACATTCGCTACTACCACGAACACTACCGTAATCACCACCACCACAATAACGCAGATTCAGTTCTCTACCACAACTACCACAATCACCGTCAGTACCATCGAGCCTCAGTCCTAACTACCACAATTACGACCATCACTACCACAACAGCCACCACCATCAGACCCATACCAACCAGAATTACAACTATTCCAAACACCATCAAGTCACTACCACAACCACTAACATTACTACAACAACCAACGCCAGCTACCATTCCAAGCAACCCCAGTACTACCACAATCACCAGCGTCATAACTACCACAACTACCACCATCGCAACCACCACAATTACCACCACCAGTTCCTCCTCTAGTTTCGTCCCATTCTGTCCACTCTATAAAGAAAATTGCCGATTTTTACTTTTGTGGGTATGAAGTCTGAATATCAAGCCTTCATGCCGTTGATATTAAAGTTGCAATATGGAACGTCAGAATGAGCCCAATAACACACTCTCTCTCTCTCTCTCTCTGCACATTCAAGCATTCTTACTTCGATGACTCCCAGATTGTTTACCTTTTCGTTTTCTGTATTTTCAGTTTTCTTTAAGGGGAAACTTTGCCTTTTTTCTTTTTTTCTTTTTTTTATTTCTAGTTCCTTTTGGCCACCTCCGCTTTCTGAATGCTAAAGCTGATTTTCTAATTGCTAGATTAATAGGAATTTTCATTTTGTGGGGAGCCTAATACTTCACTGATTTCTTGTTAGTTTGCAAGGAACCTCAAATCTCCTGGATCTTAATTGTCAACCACTATTTTCCGAAAGATTATATTATGTTTTTTTTACCTACTTTTCTTGTAACTTCATGGCAATATCCATTAATACATTCAAAATTATTTAAATGACTGAAGGGTAAATATTTCCTCCTTTAGAGTATTTTTACACTCGAGCATGCGAAGTGAGAGAGGGTTTTATGATCTGAGCGGTGTGTGTGTGTGTGTGTGTGTGTGTGTGTGTGTGTGTGTGTGTGTGTCCGTCGTCGATCTTGGGTCTAAGTCACATATGGCATCTGGGTCTTGGGCTTCTTCTCCTTCCAAACCTTGCATTATCCCGGCCAGAGATGGAAGGCCAATATTTCCATAGCGATCTCATTTTACGCCAGTCACCCCCCGCACAAAAATTCCTTCCCATTTTCAGTTCTTGATGCCGAAACGTGACTGGAAGGAACTGGTAGATAGATAGATAGATAGATAGATAGACAGACAGATAGATAGATAGATAGATAGAGAGAGAGAGAGAGAGATTATTTTACACCTCTTTGAATCAAAAGATGAATTTTATGGCGATTATTTCAAGCAAATATTCTCAACATCTGTCCACATCCGACTTGACCTTACAAATTTTATGCTAGCCATAGTTAGATTCTTACGTTCTGCTAAGTGAGTCATAGGAGCTTGAGAAAGTCTGTACTGCCACCATTACCCCTTTAATGATTAGGGAAACTCTAGAAGCGCTATAACAAAAGCCAGACGATTTTATTCAGCTGAGAGTGAGTGGTGGGAGGCGGAGTGTTGATATGGAGGTCATTTGATAGAGCATCTTCAGCTTACAGACCTGCATGTCTATAGAGTGAATTTTTTTTTTCTGTCGTAATTATTTTTTTTAGAATGGTCTCGCATCCCAAATTATGTATATTTTGACCCATTATTAGTCACTGAATGTCAATTAGGTACAGAGTTATGGCAATATTTGTGTTTCGGAGCGGCCATGTTATAAAAAAAAGGAAACCAACTCATATTTGGTTCCTTGGGCTAAATAGAAAAATATGGTTTAGAAAATGAACCCCAGACTTAGGAAATATTACACAGTTCTCCACACTAGTAATTTAAACTCTCATACGCTTCTCCGACTAGCATCTGAAAGTAATTGTATGGCGTCAACCTAAATAAAATACTAGAGTTATCCCGGCCATGAGTAGGTTAAGTTCGCTTCTTATCACTTCATGGCTAATCAACAAATTTTTTCTTACGATGAAATCTTACGAGTGAAATATAATCTTTTGATGCTTAGTTTTCCTAGCAGCGATTTTTATTTGTCCCCCGAAGTAATTTATTTTTTCATTTTCATCAGTTAGTCATCAATCAACTTGACTCAGCTTTTAGGAGGGATGAGAATAAGGAAGTGGTTGAGGAACACTATATATAAGGAGTCTACTTGAGAATGTCACTCTTTCGTTTTAAAATAAGAGAGAAAAAAGACGTCTGGAATTAACAAGCATGGAATCAAATGTATATGTAAAAGGTTCATTAATTTTCAAGACAAGTACATGTATGATATTTTTATAAAACAGACATGTTTTCTTGATGTAAATTCTCTTCTGTTAATGCATTCATGTATTGAAGATGGGTTTAGTTTTTGTGGGTTTAATGAGAGAGAGAGAGAGAGAGAGAACCTGAAGACAAATTAGAGAAGCAATAATAATAATAATAATAATAATAATAATAATAATAATAATAATAATAATAATAATTATTATTATTATTATTATTATTATTATTATTACTATTTATTTTTAATATTAATCATTATTATCATTATTATTATTATTATTATTATCATTACTATTTCTTTTTAATATTAATCATTATTATCATTATTATTATTATTATTATTATTACATTTATTATTATCATTATTATTATAGTTATGAACAAGAATTAAAAAAACAAGAACAAGAAATAAAGATACAGAAAAAGAGTATACTGAAGCTGAAAGGAAAGTTATTTTTTCCAGAAATCTGTTATATATATATATATATATATATATATATTGGTGATGTGAGAGGCGGTAACTCCTTCTACTGGGAAAAATAAAAGCTTGTGTTTATTCTGCGCGTCTCCATTCACCGGATTTTCTGAGAAAAAGGATTAGAGAGAGAGAGAGAGAGAGAGAGAGAGAGAGAGAGAGAGCACTGATGTGAGGACAAGACTATCACAGTATATCCAGTGGCGCAGGGTTACTGACACCACTTTCTGAACGAAATATTGCCAATATTAAGGTTCGATATTCTCTTGTATTTCATTTATAACTCTTTAATGTGAACTAAACCTGGAGTAGGAACAAACGAGGGGACGTTAGCGGACCTATGGGGATATATCAGAAAGGACGAGGCTCTAAAGTAAAGCCCAAGAATGTAGCTCTATAATTCAGCTCTAACACAGGGGTCTAAAACTGTGGAGAGAATTATATCTGCGTTTGAGGAGACACACAGCTTTACTACCCACCAGTAAAGACATTTATTTTCCTTATTAATGCTTAGCTTGGAATTTGATTTAACTCTCCCCTGCTGGTTTGACTCAGCTGAATAAAATCGTCTGGCATTACAGTACAGTACAGTAATAAAACTGACACACACACACACACACACACACACACACGCACATACAGTATTAACTCCCTCAGGCTCCTATGGCTCACTCTCAGCTGAATATAAAATCGTCTGAATTATTTTGTACTAAATTTTTCAGGACCATAATAATTTCAGTGGTAAGAGCCTTAAATATCTCATACTACTATGGCTTCCCCTCAGCTTTAGGTAAGACACTTTTTTATAATTAACTCTTTAATAACTGGCTTTAGGTGTGATAGAATAATAGAGTTAACACAATAATGAAGGGGTTAAGGCTTGTGACTGCACCAGTAAATTTAATTTCTTAGTAGAATGACGTCTTTTCTTATTTCATTCTTGCTACCTCCAGACGATTTCTGTCAGTCTAAGGAGAGATTTATCGAACTGGAAAGCATACATGGAGCCACTGTCAACCCCTTTTCTACAAGAGGCCTCCCTAAACACAGCATAAAGACATCGGTAAGAATAAAATAAAAATGTTCCTGGACTCCTTATTAAAATGCAGTATTTACAGGTGGCTTATGTTTAGGAATATAAGTCTTCAACCGCTTCACTACAATGATTTATATGTTCTCTTTTTGTTACATGTAGACAAGATTATTAAAACTGGGGATTAAAAAACACAGAAAGGATAATTGATACTACATGAACTAACCCCCTGAACTTCAACAAATTCCTCCGAGACAGGATTAAATGTCCTGAAAGTTGCATTAATTAAAAAAATCCAAACTTTGGCTGATAAAAATAAGATAGAGAAGATAATGTTGACATGCACATCCTCTCATCCTTTAAGATAATTCATATGACAGTACAGTATTATTATATTACGTTTGTTCAGTAAATTATTTCAGTCATATCGTAGTTAAAACAATAAAACCAATAAATTACAAGAATTGGGAGAGAGAGAGAGAGAGAGAGAGAGAGAGAGAGAGAGAGAGAGAATAAACGACGTCAGATACAGGGAAAACGGAAGAATACAGAAACAGAAGAGAGGAGGGAAGAAGAGAGAGAGGAAGCACAGGCAAGACGAAAGACAAGAGAGGAAAGGACAGTGACTAGGAAGATGGAGATAAGATGAGAAAGATGGATATATAGATAGACAGATAAAGAGAGAGAGAGAGAGAGAGAGAGAGAGAGAGAGAGAGAGAGAGATGCTACGCGCAGGTTCGAATCTCCCAGAGGCAGTTGGACAATTTTTCGATCAAGTAATGCTATCAGGAGCGGCGGGAAGTACCTAAAGAGAAATTATCCGTACCATGATAGCCTAGCCTCGGGCCCCTACACCTCGGAACGGGTAATATGAGACTTGGGATTACTTTTTAATATAGTTTTCCTTACTGTTACAGAGGGACGCCTTCGTGTGGTGGCACCGATATAGCTAGGCGGTGAAGCTGCCAACCCGAAAAGAAGATACTTGACTGCAGGAGATAGACCACTCCAGCCTGTAGTCCACTGGGAGCCTGTTCAGATGGACCTAGGGCTGCAACGACAGCAACTTTGCTCTTCCTCCTTCCTCTCCCTACCTTAATTTTCCACAGTTCTTGCTTTGTACTTATATTACTCACACGAAAAAGAGAAAGGAATAAAGTTGAATGTTTTCTTAACTGCAGTTTCAGGCATTAGTTGCGTTTCAAGGACTTCAGCCACACCACACACACACTCCTCTCCCTCTCATTCATCTTTCCTATCCTCTTCTAATCCCTCTGTCTTATTTAAAAAAAAACACGTGCACACAATATCCTTCTCTCTTCAGTTACAATGTGCCCTTTCTACAGTACAGTACATATAAATAATGCAAGATAAATATATGTGTATTTTTTTTTTTTTAGTGTAATAGCATCGACTGGAGTGAAGGCGAGCAGTGGGCCATGAGATTGAGCCGCCACCCCTCACTTCTACCCAGTTACCCACACCACCCACACACACCCATGCATCCTAGCCTACCCGCACCCTACTCTTTTCTATCATATATCCATCCTGTTCTACCCTACACCCACCCTGCGCAACCCTCTCACATTATTTACGCTCACTCGACCCTATCACACATCTTCCCGTGCAGCCACACAGTCTAGCCTATCCCCTCCCGACTCTCTCCTGTCATATATTCACACTGATCTACTCTACAACCACCCTATACAACCTTCTCACCCTTTTTACGTTCACCCTACCCTGGCACACATCTACCTACACACCCAGGCACCCTGAGCTACCCGCACCCCACTCTAATCTAACATAATTTATCCACTCTATTCTACCTTTCACCCTATACCCACCCTACATAACACTCTCACTCACTCTTCTTGCATTACTATTCTTATCCTCAGCTCATGGAATTAGATATCATAGTCAGTCTTCTCTATAACAAACAGCCTTAAAAGAACCACTACTTCTGTTGCTAAATCAGTGTCACTCGCACAACACCCACCCAGCTTACCACACCCTGCCACACCCACCCAACTCACCATACACCCACCATACCCATAACCACCCAGCCTAACCTACCACGCCAAACTCTTACCCACCCACTCCTCACCGCTTCACCCACCCACCCTAGAAGTGCACACAAACATGTCCGCAGTACACTACTCCAGTCTTGTATCCAGCCTGCTTATCCTCCTTCCTCTTCCTGCAATATCCACCATACCGACACCCACCCTTGCATACCCCATGATCTGTATCCCTATCCTGCTGCTACTTACACTCACCATGACACCATACACACCTTAATTCACACAAACGCACTCTACACGAATTCTAACACACACACACACACACACACACACACACACACACACACACACACATTTTTACCCTTCCTTACCCTACATCATCAAACACCCACCCTACTCAAAGCCCACCCAGTTCAGGCCTACCCTATCCTACATCACACCCACCCTAGATTAACCCACTCATCGTCCAGACAACTCCAGTATTGCACCCGAAATTACGCCAGGCGATTTTATTCAGCTGGAAGTGGTAATACTGTCACCATTAACCTTCCCATCTCGTACTTTATTCCAACTGACGCAAGACGATTTTATTCATCTGAAGGGAATCAGAAGACCTGGGAATGCTAATATTTGCCTACTGTTTCAACAATAATCGAAACAGACATAATATTCAGAATAGATCCAGGCGGCTTTACTGAACGGAGGGAAATGTTAGCACGAAAAAAATGAAAAATGTACATGATTATCATTCAGACTTGCAGAAGATGATTTTATACAGCTAATGACGTCACTAGCAAATTTTATTTAGATTAATGCCGAAGAATTTCGTTCAACCAAGTTTTAATATTATATATATATATATATATATATATATACCCTTCAGGCAAATACCAGAGGATTACAATGCAACCGAGGGAAATCCAAGTACTGAATGGATTAACATGAGTCTCAGGATGCCTTTTTCTTTTATTATAGTAAATTTTAGGCGATTTTATTCAGATTAGGGGTGATTTTTGGAACTAGAGGGATTAGATATAGCCTCAGTAGGGAAAGTATGACAGAATTTCCCTATGCTGAATAAAATCATGTAGCAACAGCGAGAATAAAGTAAAAAGAAATTCACCTGGATTTATGGGATCAATTTTATACACCTGCAAGAAGATTTTCCTGTTAACCTACCAGGCGATTTTCCGGCTAACCTACCAGACGATTTTCATGCTAACCTACCAGACGATTTCCGTGCTAACCTACCAGACGATTTGCATGCTAATCCACCAACCAGCCTGCTTGTTCATTCTCCTCGCTCTTCGTTCAGGTATAATGAAAACTCTGTAAATTAGCCTTGTCTCTCACTACAAAGCAAGTTGGATTTTTTTTTTCTCCTGTTGCCTGAACGTGACTGAATTGGAGGAGCTTGGTGCAATGAGAGAGAGAGAGAGAGAGAGAGAGAGAGAGAGAGAGAAATACAAAAATACTGATTAACTTCCTGTTTTTTCATTGCCATAATTTTACCCAATTTTCCTGAGAGAGAGAGAGAGAGAGATACTGATTAATTTTGTTTTATCATAGCCATAGTTTTACCTAATTTTCCTAAGAGAGAGAGAGAGAGATAAACTTCTTGTTTTATCATAGCTATATTTTTACCCAATTTTCCTGAGAGAGAGAGAGAGAGAGAGAGAGAGAGAGATCAGCAAGAACAAAATATAAATTACTTCATTTGGATCATAACTTATTAAATTCTAATTATAATCAAACTGTATTATTAAGCTCCAGGAGTCTCAGTGAATTAGAAAATGTTCATCTTATCCATTCCTTTAAGCAGGGTTTTAATTTTTGCTGACGTCGTGGTATAATACTCAGGTCAAGAAACAGCTCTGGTGTTTGTAAGTTTCCTCTCTCTCTCTCTCTCTCTCTCTCTCTCTCTCTCACACAGACACATTCAAACTCTCATACTTCTCATACTCTCTCTCTCTCTCTCTCTCAATGGCTGCCTCACCCAGGTTCTGCCTCCCCCTCTGCGCCATTTTTCTCTCCTCCGCGGATCACCATTGTTTCTCTCTCACTTGTCTCTCTCCTGTCGCCAATTTCTCTCTCCCCCTGTCTCATTTCTCTCTCCCCTCCTTGTTTTCTTGATTTTTCCTCCCCTCCCTCTCCCTCCCTCCTCTTGTTTCTCTCCCTGCCTCACTCACGCTCTTTTCGTCTTTATATTTCTCTCTCTCTCTCTCTCTCTCTCTCTCTCTCTCTCTCTCTCTCTCTCTCTCTCTCTCTCTCTTTGTGTCATATATTTCCTCTATTACACACACACACACACACACACACACACACACACACACACACACACACACACACACACACACACACACACACACACACACACACACACACGTTAGAGTCTGGTCCAATAAAACGTTCTACTTAATACAAAAACAAAGCGAGCATTGTGTCACTCCAAGAGGCACTGCAACAGAGAAGAAAAGGTCTCTAGTTTTTGCCCTAAAGTTACACGAAAATATAAAAAAATGAAAACTTTATTGCTAAACGTACGATTGTAACGACGTAATTGGTTTCCATATATCATTGTTCACCCTCTCATTTTTAGCGTAATGAAAAGAATCGATATTATTTTTACTACTTTACAGTCAACCAAAATGAACTTCTCTTACTCTAACTTGCTCTAAAATTACCATCTCTCTATTTTGAAATTTGGCCTAGAGCTTAAAATTAACGCTAAAATGGCATGCTAGTCATGAAGAGGTGCTATGGAGAAGATGCAGAGCCGTAGTATTTTCCTCTGCCTTTCAGTTACGTGAAACAAGCTGCAGAATGACAAATCTGGGCCAAGTTGATATGAAAGAACTACAGACTGAGACTACGGATGGAAAAGTCTTCATAAATTAACCCTGATCTTGTGGATTCTTTGCCTTAATACCTCCCAGTTACGTCTGACACGTGGTAGAGCAAAGGATGATATGGAGGGATGAAGTGGAGAGGTAAGTGAGAGATGGGGGCATGAGCTGGAGGGAGAGCAGCCAAATGACAGGGGACCGAACTAGGTGGTGGCGATTTACTTGTGGCGACTCCTTACTGGATTACGGTGTCTGGTAAAAGATAGTTAGATTGGCAGATATAGCTGCTCGTCTGTCCATTCGCTCTGACCCATTTTTGTCCAATAATTTAAAGCAAAACTGAACTGGTAATAATGTTCAATTCTTCTTCTTTTTGTACTCAGGAAACCGACTCTTGAAATCTTCCTCCAGCTGTCCTGTCTCCTGACTATGACCTCCAGTCTTTGACATGCATTTTGTTCTAGCATCCCGAAATGAGCTGCCTGCCTTGACTTAAAATTTGTTCTGGTAGTGGATCATTGTACGCCCATCACTAGAACAAATGTCGTGTCAGGTATTCAAAGAGATACCACCATAAACTGGCAACACGTAGCTCCTTCCTATTTACAAAGCGGGGCAGGATATCGAGGCAGGCAGAACAAATCTGGCCTATTCTCTTAGACAAAGCCTCCAGAGTATTTCGACCCCATGCTACCAGAAGCCACAGACTGACAATAGTTTTCTTGCCAGATTGTCTAGAAAAAGATTTCTCCGACCGGTACACATTTCCAGTGCCTGGATATGCCTAAGGGGGGAAGCATCCCTGAAAGAGGAAGCACCCCATCATGTTATTTTGCAGTTGCTGCAGACAGATGCCTCTTGTCTCACCCCGTGGGATCCCATTGTGATACTCTAACACGTCTTGAAAGAGGCCCTACAGATAGTAGAGAAAGTCCTAGCAGCGATACGCCCCGGGTAGCAGACATCGTTCAAATCCAATGATGCACTTCATAGCCACCTCTTGACATCAGATGAGTGCCTTGGCAGACTTCTATCAGTAGGCCACATCGCTCCTGTAGTGTCACCTTGATGAATGTTGTCAGTAGATGTTCAAGAAATTGGTCCAGAATTTGAGTGGATGTGCTACTGTGTCGATAGGAAGCTTTTCCATGAGGAGCCTGAAAAGACACTTGAGCCACCAATGGCACCGCCTGACTCTCAGGAGATGCAGAGCCACCTTCAGTCATTAACTAGAAGCTGAACTGGGCTGGAGATGTCTTATGACCACTTTCCCGTAGCGGTGATGGCAATGACAGTACTTCACCGCATTACTGACTGCAGGTTCCGGCAGAGATTCCACGTGTAGCAGTTGTCGTTATGGTCTCATCCTTGAGTGTTGAGCAGAGTCGAAGGCACCCCTTTGTGGCAGTGGCTACAGCTGTCGTAGCTCGCCCACCACGGCAGGTAGTGCCCTGTAGCCACCCTCTTTTGACAGGTATCGACTAGTAAATCACAACGGCCTCCATATAGCTACGCCAAGAGACTCGCAGTACCTTGTACCCATCAGGCTCATGTGTTACTGTGTTTAATTATAAGGATCAAACTGGGAACTTCCGGGTAGAACCCTCACCAATGGGGTGCATATATCTGCCTGTACTGTAACTCTCCACATACCAATTTTACTAAGTATAGTTTAGAAAGAGTTACTTTGTGCTATCAATTAATTTTAAGCATTTGATTACCTTTTTGAACGTACAAAATCATAAATTAGATTAGAGAAATGGAAGTTGCCTTTGTCATGCAACATAGTGACATGATGGATGATGATGATGATGATGATAATGATAATGATGATGATGACAATGATGATGACGCAGGACACATATAACTCCCTCAGTATGATTTTACGAGTAATGTTGCCTGGTTCCCTTGGCGTGCCGTGCGCCTGGGCTGACTGGCAGTATTGTGCAGGCTGACAGGAACCCGCCCATTAGCACATTAGTATCGGGTTTTCCATCATCAGTGCAGCGTGGCGGGAGGTGAGTAACGACCGCATTCTTAAAACTGAGATCGTAGAGTGAAGGCGTGCAAGCCCCCAGTTACTGATGGCCGTGGTGCCTGTGGAAATCGGGGATCATTTGTATATGGATCCTGTGTCTTCTTTGTTACTACACTCTCTAACGCGGTAAACAGACTAACCATCATTAATGTCCAAGGTATTAGTGAGGTTCAGAATTAGCAAGCTTCTACAAACCTTTGCAAGATAGTTTCAGTCCTTCAAGGGGTCAAGTCACATTTACATGCTTTTTTTTCTTAACTTTCTTTCATTATTTTTCTGGATACCGCCAGGCAATTATCTCCACTGAAGGAAATTATTTTCCAGGCAATTATTTCTACTGAAGGAAATCACTGTTTTCTAAATATTCTGAACTTATCTCAGTTACTCCACCAGAGGGCACGACCTCACTTAAGTATTTGACTCTGCCTTGAAACCACAGACAGTCGGGATGGTGAAGAGTGCGTCTATCAAATCCTACGGATCTGGGTTCAATCCCTCTCTGTAACGTACATTTAAGAGGGAGTAACAGAATGCCTGACAAGTCTTCCCAGATATTAGCACCCTGTAGTGACATTTACAGACTCATCCAGAAACACAACCACTAACACCAAAAAATTTCCACAGACACTTTTCATCCACACTCCCAACTGATCTTCACGTCTATACTCAAACTTGAAGCACTTGGTGGGGGCGGGGGTGGGTGGGGCGGGTCATTCCCCTAGTGAGAGGTAATGGTGCTTCTTGGTCCTAAAGGTCAGTTGTTATTCAGGACACGAAATACAAGGCTTAAAAATACTGCCATCCCACGTCAGGCATGTGGAAGCCGGCCGCTAAAATACATAACCTATTTATATTGTGGCTTTCTCCAGACGGGTGTATTCAGGTGGGGAAGAGTCAGACAGTATTAATATGCTTTTTGTAGAATGGTGTATTGAGTCACGATTTTAGTGTCGTGGATTATCAAAAGTGAATATACGCAAAAATATGCTGAAGTTGTTGTTGTTGTTGATATTGATGGTGATGGTGATGTTGCTGTTGTTGTTGTTGTTATTGCTGTTGATGGTGATGATGATGTTGTTGATATTGATTTTGATGGTATTACCAAGACTGAAGATATACCAGTTTATTCTGTTGATGATGGTGATGATGTTATTGCTGTTGATATGTTGATGGTGATGATGATGTTGATACTGATGTTCATGGTGATGTTGCTATTGGTGTTACTGATGTTCCAGCCTTATCATGACGTTAACCCGGTGGACTACAGACTGAAATTACCCTTCTCCATCTGTTCATTATCCTGATTCGGAAGATAGGGGGGGAGCTGAGGGACGTACGTGTAACAGGCAAGGCAAGCACCAAAAATATATCAATGCCACCACGAGAAGGCGCCCCACTCCAGAACCACCCACAAGCGCAAATAACCTGTACAACTTCTCAAGAACTTCCACACATCTTCTCCCTATCTCCAGACGATTTTCCTCAGCATCAGGGAGACTACTGGCAAGGAGGAGTAAATGGCCGAAAGTAATCCTGGTGAGATGTAATTTGTCTTCAGGGTGTCAGAGTACACTGGCTGGAGTATGAGTGAAGAATGATAACGGTATAATTCATGCACATTCACTCTCTCTCTCTCTCTCTCTCTCTCTCTCTCTCTCTCTCTCTCTCTCTCTCTCTCTCTCTCTCACCATTTTTCTTTCCCTCTCTCTCATTTTTTCTCCTCTCTGAATACCTCACTTATGGAACTGGAGCTCTGCCAATATGCTTTGTGTGCGTATCTTAATTATGTGTGTGTGCGTAAATATGGTGTGTGTGTGTGTGTGTGTGTGTGTGTGTGTGTGTGTGTGTGTGTGTGTGTGTGTGTGTGTGTGTGTGTGTGTGTGTGTGTGTGTGTGTGTGAACTATATTTTACACATAAGTCCTTCGTTAATTAGTGTGTGTGGGGGAGGTATGGGTGTGGGTGTGGATGGGTATATGGATGTGAAATCCCACTGCTTCCTCTCTCTCTCTCTCTCTCTCTCCCTCTCTTTCTCACACACACACACACACACACACACACACACACACACACATCCTGGAAAGGTTAACAAAAATAATCTAGTATTTCTGTCCCACCTCGCTGGTAACCTCTCCTCCCACAACACACCACCCTCCTTCATACACTTCCCTTCTCCCTCTCCATATACCAGTACAGGGTCCAAGTCGGGCCAAAATTGCTGCACCTTCAAATCAGCCCAAGTTCATTACGTGGGTATATTTTGGTGTGTGATTTAGCTACTGAGCAGAATTTCTGTGAGTACAATTACCTCCACAAACGAAGCGGGATGGAGGCTATGTATTCACCTGTGTTTGTTTGTATACATGATATCTCAGAAAGTTGTTAGTAGATTTCAACGACATTTGGTGGATATGCGGGCGATGAATTAAGAAAGAGCTGATTAGATTTTGAGGCGGGTCCAAATTATAAAGCAGGAATAAATCACAAATTTTACTGGCGTTGGCTGTGGTAAGCTATCTCTGAACCAGGGAAGAATAAGACCCAAGAATTAACTATGTGAGACCGTAAAAACATTCGTCTGGTAGGAAAGAGGAATTACAGAAGTATTTCAAGAAGTTCATTGGCGTTAGGGGAGATATACGCTAGCTGGGTGTTTTTGCGTGTCAGTGTGTAGTTATAATGTCAGTATATGAACAGAATCCCAGCATAAGGGTATAATTTTAGCCAAGCGTACCGGTATAATTATAGTGTATGCGTATAATTTCAGCATATGAGTATAATTTCAGAATGTGGTTATTACATCACACTATACTCTTCTTACTTTAATCTGGCCCAAATTTTTGTCCTTCTGTAGCCCATTTCACGCAGCTTAGTGGCAGGAAAAGACAATGCTATAACTCGACGTGTACATCCTTTCCTTAGCACTTCTTCGTGACTGGCATCATATTCTAGTGCCAATTTAGCACCACAGCTTAGAATTCAAGATGGAGAAATGCCAGTTTTGGACCAAGTTAGAGTAGAAACAATACTGTGTGATGATGGTGATGTAGTGCTATGGTGATGATAAGCATGTTGTAATGATGGTGTGGTCATGTGTTGTGGTGTGGTGATGCCGAGCTGTGGTCATCTAGTGCTGGTGTTTGTAATGGGTGGTGATGGTGATGGGAGTAGCGTTGTGATGGTGATAGCAGACTGTGGTGATGGTAACAGCTGCAGTATGATGATGATGGTGATGACAATAGTGTGATGAGGGTGATGGTAGTGGTGTACTGGTAGTGACGGTAGTGGTGCGGTGGCAGTAGTGTGGTGACGATGGTGCCAGTACTGTGATGATGGTAACGAAAGTGGTATGGTGACAATGGTGGCAATTGTCCGATGATGGTAATGGCAATGGTGTAATGGTGGCAGTGTCGAATAAGCATCAGCGACAGATAGAATGCTAATGCGTTGGGGAATACACAATAAATCCTTTGGACAGGCCGATCAGATAAGAGCAACTGAGGTCAACAAATACAAGGGAAAAACAGGAATGGTATGGAAGGGGTCTCATATAAGCCAGTAAGCAAGAAGAGGACGGTGACATCAGTTTTATAATATTCTTACTTCTCTCAGACGATTTCCCTCAGATTTCGAGATTTTTTAGATGCGGAAGGCGTTAGATATACTGTAGCCTTTAGTGACCTCGTTATGCTTTATTTTTCATTCCCTGTAGTTGAATGAACTTATACTCCCGACCTCACCCCACCACGAGGTGAAAAGAGAGGTCTCGATGATGATGATAATGATGATGATGATGATGATGATGAAATTGATGATGAAGATGATGATTATGGTGTTGATGATGATGATGATGATGATGATGATGATGATGATGATGATGATGATCCTGAAGCAGCAAAAATAGAGTATAAAATGAACCCATCGTGATATTAAATGGATGGTAACTGAATGTGATGCACGCCAAAAAAAAAATCAGAGTCAAGATCAGAATCAATGCCCATCAGTCAACTACACGAGGATAATTAAGGCAAATAATTAATTCTGCTAAAATTCCAATCTCCCTAAATTATGATCCACAGGTCAAATTTACATCTAGGTGACCAGTTACATTATTTGCTGAGAAAGGACAAGGGAGGAAGCAAACTTAGTCTAGCAGTCTGACCGTCCCAGGAAATTATATGTGTGTGTGTGTGTGTGTGTGTGTGAGTATGTGTGTGTGTGGGGGGGGGTTAAAATGTCCTCTGGGTATGCCGTGTGCACCTTTGTGTGTGTGTGTGTGGTTTTAAAATGTCCTCTGGGTATGCCGTGTGCACCTTTGGCTAAGGTCTGGAGGGCGGTGTGTGTGGGCGGCAGTGAATGGCATCCCAGCACAGGCAATATCAGACCAGAGGGAGGAGAAGGGTGGGGGTGAGGGGTGAGGGGAGTGGGGAGGGGAAGGGTAGGGGTGAGGGGAGTGAGGAGGGGGTAGAGGGGGTGAGGGGAGTGAGGAGGGGGTAGAGGGGGTGAGGGGAGCGGGGGTGAGGGGGTGGGAGGGAGCACTGAAAACATGGAAAAAGCGAAGGAGGTTGGAAAGTGGTGTGGGTTGAGGGATAGGAGTTGAAAAAGAGAAGATAGCCTCTTTATTTATTAGTTGATTTCTTTACTACTACTACTACTTCTGCTACTACTACTACTACTACCACCACCACCACCACCACCACTACTACTACTGTTATTATTATTATTATTATTATTATTATTATTATTATTGCCACCACCAATACTACTACTACTACCACTTTTTTTACAGATGAACAGAGGGAGGAGGAAGAAATCAAATAAAATAACTCCGTACATCAGATTACAGGTGTCCTCCATTCATTAAAAAAAAAATGAAAAAAATCGCCCTAAAAGTTAAGCAATCTTCCGTCAATCGAATTTTTGTCAATAACTGAGACGGAATTTCCATTTTTGGTTGAAATTCCAGTGTTTTTATGCCTTTTTAACCCATACCACGGGCCGGGGGGGGGGGAGGTAATAGAGCTTTATGTCCCCTCAAAAAGGGAGAGAGAGAGAGAGAGAGAGAGAGAGAGAGAGAAAAAAAAGTGTCTTGAACCTGTATTGTCGTCGATAAGGAAGCTCCCAAGCACCCTTTCCTTGGTGATTTATTTTTGGATGCGGCTGGTTGATATTAGTTCATATGTATGCTGTAGTTTGGTTGTATATGAATGATTTTTATGACAGAAAGAGGAGAGTTAAGAGTATTAAGTAAAATAAATCGCATAGAAAGAGGTGTTAGGGAGCTTCCACGAGAATAGGCGCCTCGGGGTGAAGTGGCGCTAGAATCTCTAAGACATGCAAACCCTCAGGTGAGATTATAATGAGGTTCTTGGGGTTCTAATTAAGAAAAATGAAAGAATAATAAAAATCATTAAATATTCCCTTTTACCACTGCGATTGAACCTCCTCTCTCTCTCTCTCTCTCTCTCTCTCTCTCTCTCTCTCTCTCTCTCCCTCTCTTCGTGCAATAGCTCCTCCTTATTTTCCCACTCATTCCCCCATTTCCTCTGCCACCCTAAAGGAATGAAATAATTTGTGAAACTGTAGGACTGTGATGGGTAAAAGGAAAGAAAGGGGGGGTGAATAGAGCTAGGTTTGAGAGAAAGAGAGAGAGAGAGAGAGAGAGTATTGGTAAAGAAATATTGTTTTCCCCAGAAGAAGCAACAATTTCGTCCGGACGTAAAATCGTATTGCAAGTGATTCTGAAGTTTTCGCAACATCTTCTCCATTGCGATTTATTCTGCACATTACACCTGAGCATTCTCTAGTATTACTGATTCAAACTACGCCAATATTAATCCAGCATAAATAAGGTATGTGGAAGGTATTAAGAATATATGGAGTGGAGGGGAAATTGTTGAGTGCTGTGAAGAGTATGTACGAGGGAGCTAGGGCTACGGTGCGAGTGGATGGTGAGCTGAGTGAGTTCTTTGATCTCAATGTGGGACTGAAACAGGGGTGTGTAATGTCTCCTTGGCTGTTTAATATATATATGGATGGGGTCGTAAAGGAGGTACAAGGTAGGGCAGTGGATGTGGGGGTGGCCTTAATGAATGAGGGTGAGATTTGGAAGCTTCCGGTGTTGCTGTTTGCTGATGATACAGTATTGTTGAGTGAAGATGAATGGGAGTTGCAAGGTTTGGTGAATGAATTTGGGACAGTGTGTAGGAGGAGGAAGCTGAAAGTTAATGTAAACAAAAGTAAAGTTATGGTGTTTGAGAGGAATGAAGTCACAGAGTGTGCAGTGAGGTTGGATGGTGAGGATATGGAGAATGTGAGTGCATTCAAGTACTTGGGTAGTGTGATGAGTAAGGATGGAACTTTGGGGGATGAAGTACGTGAAAGGGTACAGCAGGGAAGGAAGGTTGTTGGCACACTGAAAGCAGTGATGAGAAATAGGGAGGTGAGTATGGAAGTTAAGAAGTCACTGCATGATGGTATTGTGATCCCTACCCTGACGTATGGAAGCGAGGCGTGGACCTTGCAAGAGGGGAACAAGTCAAGAGTGAGAGCAGTGGAAATGAGTTACTTGAGAGGAGCATGTGGAGTGACATGGAGGGACAGGTTGACGAATGAAGAAGTGAAGGAACGTTGTGGGGTAGATGTGGATGTGGTTGAAAAGATTAGGAGAAATACACTGAGGTGGTTTGGACATGTGGAGAGGATGGAGAATGAAAGACTGACTAAGAGGGTGTATGTAGGTGAGGTGGAGGGAGAGAGAGGGAGGGGTAGACCGAGGATGAGGTGGAGGGATGGAGTTGAGAGGTATATGAGGGAGGGGGGGGTGAGTTGGGGGGAGGGGAGTCAAATGGTGGGTGACAGAGTGACTTGGAGGCGTTTTGTCTGCGGCCACCCTTTGCGGGATTAGGGCGTCGGGCTATAGATAAATAAGACACGAGAGAATGTCAGGTATATGCTAAATAAATCGCTTAGGAAAGAGTGTTAAGCCTCACATGACACTGAAAATTTGGCCCCTTTGACCCTACTTAATGCGCGTGTACAGGGTGGTTCAAAATGAAGCAGTCGAGCTCTTGCGTACTCTGGGGACGGCTCAGTCAGACTTACTTTTGTCTACCCCGCATTATCATCTATTTCCCGTTGCTGAAAGTAGATTTGTGACGTCAGTGTTTTGTGAATATCTCCCTCCTTCTCCACACACACACACACACACACACACACACACACACACACACACACACACATTACTGCTGCCATGCTTTATCATACCTCTATTTACACGTCCATTGATTCCATAATTAATTTAGACATTTCACGAAGCCACCAAAATAACAGCTCCCCTCAAGCCCTCAAACTAAGCCTTTCTTGGAAGGCAGGTGGGAGGAGGGGGGGATAGTCGGCGAAGGAGAAGGAAGAGAGAGTACAATAATTATTCCAGCTTCGAAAGGTAAAAAACTTGGTCCACTGCAAGGGAAAATTAGTTGACTCTGTGGGATTCCATTGCGGGGGGATGGAGTCACTTGCCTGCGGTTGATGGGTCTGCTCGGCCAGATAGACAGGTGTTACTGGACAACAACAATCTTCAGGATTTAGCAAGGAAAAAATAAAAAAAGCGTATCCTGGGAGTGAATATGTTGAAGTCGAATCTCAGTCCTCACCTTGCGCTCCGGGCTTCAAAACTCAAAGATAAAGCTGAATGTTTTCGATTTTGTAATGCCATCAGAGCCTTAGGTTGATCTTCCAGCCATAAATCCATAAAAATAATGATCTGGAATACGGTACCAATGGCTTCTTTTTTTTTTTTTCTTATAAGATTAAATGCGAAGGGGAGGATGAAATGACGACACTCATGGGTATACAGATGGTTAACTCCTTTCCTCACCCTACCCTAAGGTGGGAAAGGAGGTCCGGATGATGATGATGATGATGATGATAACTCCCTCACAACAATGACGTATTAGAATGGTTAATTTCTAGTACAAGACCATTATATTTACCTTATGAAATAGCTACCGGAAGGATGAGGTTAAGGAAAGTTAATTATTTTTCTGTATTTACCCAATGAAAGAGCTTCTATATGTACATGATTTAGTGAAGGATTTATTTTTGTGTTCAGCATAAGAAAGAGATCCAGTTGCCTAAAGATATGGGTAATGGCCAGCTAGAAACATCATTCCCGCACAGAATATAATCGCGTGGAAGCAGGAATAAGCTATACTCTTTTCACCTTAACTTGTCTCAGATTATTGCCTTTCGCGGTTTATTTCTCGCAGCTCAGAGGCAGAGGTGAGACAACACTACGGCTGTATATCCTTTCCTCAGCGCTTCTTCGTGACTAGCACCATATTCTAGAGTTAATCTGTTGTCATACCTCAGAACTGAAGATGGAGAGACAGCAATTTTTGGCCAAGTTAGAGTGAAAAAGGTGTAGTATTAAAATGACAATGTTGGACGTAGGAAAGTTAAGAGAGGCAGTATGAGAATTTAGATTTTGTGCGTTGGTATCTGACATTCTTGTGGCTTGGCTTCCCTCCAGGCTTCTTCCCTCCTTCCCTCCATCCTTCTCTCTCTCCCTCCTTCCCTCCATCCTTCTCTCCCTCCCTCAGTCTCTCCCTTCTTCTCTCCCTCCTTCCATCCTTCCCACCTTCTGTCCCTCCTTCCCTGATCAATTTCTCTCCAATCCTTTCTCCCACCCTTCCTCCCACCTTCTCTTCCTCCATCTCCTATCTTTCCTTCCTTTCGCCTTGCCCAATTTTCTCTCCAACCCTTTTTCTTCCCTCCCTTCCTCCGTCTTTCCCTTCTTCCCTCATGTATTTTCTCCAACTCTTTTTTTTTTTCTCCCTTCCTCCCACTTCCCCCTTTGTCTCCCTCTCCCTCCCTCCTCCCATCTCTCTCTCTCTCTCTCTCTCTCTCTCTCTCTCTCACCATTTTCGTCTCCCATCCGTCCAGAAACTCCTCCGGATTCCCTACTCTTTCTTCCTTTTCCCTTTCATCCCTCTATTTTTTTTTCTTTTTCATACCGACTATAGTTAATCTTTCTTTTTATTTTTGCGATAAATAAAGAGACGGTGAGCGATGATCTGCGATTTCCAGTAATGCCCATCGAACTTTTTCATAATACTGTGTGGGAGTTTCACAACTATTGGACTAAAAATTGGAGTGCTATGGCTGTCCGAAGTTGTATATGTATAAAGATGACACCTTACCTTTATACAGGTGCTGAGGGTAGTGCTGATGTGCTGATCGGTGGCTTGTTGGTGAAGTAGGAGCGAGTCAGCGTTGGTAGGTAGGTAGGTAGGTGGGTGGATGGATGGGTAGGCATGTTTATGTGTATGTGTGTGTGTGTGTGTGTGTGTGTTTATGTGTACTGTATGTTATGTGTATGTGTGTTTATGTGTACTGTATGTTATGTGTACGTGTATATGCTTCTGTGTATGTATGTGTATGTTTATGTGTGTATGTGTATGTATGTATGTGTACTGTATGTATATTGTATATGTAGGTGCATGTGGATATATATGTGTATGTGTATGTGTGTGCGTGTGCGTGCGTGTGTCCGTGCGTGTGTGTATGTGTGTGTGTGTATGTGTGTGTGTCTGTATGTGTGTATGTGTGTATGTGTATGTATGTATGTACATGTGTATGTATTTATGTGTATGTGTGTATGTATATGTATATGTGTGTGTATATGTATATGTATGTGTGGATGTATGTGTATGCTGTGAATGTGTATGTGTGTATATGTGTATGTGTTTGTGTGTATGTGTATTGTGTGGTGTGTGTGTGTGTGTGTGTGTGTGTGTGTGTGTGTATATGGGTGTGTCTGTGTACGTGTATGTGCATGTGTATATATATGTGTATGAGAGTATCTGCGTGCTTGTTTGTGTGCGTGCGTACTGTACATGTTTGTTTGTGTGCGTGTGCGTATGTGTGCAGTTATGACAGCTAAGGTAGGAGGCGTTCATGAAGCACTATCATACACAACTTCACTCCCAACACTTCACTCCCAGCACTTCACTTCCAACACTTCACTTCAGGCCTCTGTCACTGAAGGTGAAAATAACGTCGCATCTTGAAAACGTTAATGGAGAACGTTTCAATCCTCTTCATACCGATAGATTCCCCTAAGTTCAGTAAGAGCATTTCGTAGTAATTAGTTTTTATAACAGACGATCTCATGTTGCATGGTTTAAGATTATTACTTTTTTTTTTTTTTAATGCATGGAAGAAGGAACCAAAGGTCAGAAAGATGGTCATTAATTACTACGACCTCCCAGTTCACAATAATTAAGATTTTTTTTTTTCTTCAGAGTACAGACAAGAGAGGTCACCATAACAAAGATTTTCTCCCAGCACATACGAGACACGTCATAACATTACTAATATTTTTCCCAGTACACACGTGGCAGTTTGCATATATTTCCTTTCAGTACGCACGGAACAGTTCACCATAATTTCCAAGACTTTTTTTTTTTTTTCGTAGTATACACGAGGCGGTTCACAATGATTACGAACATTACCACCGTCACACGAGGCAGTTCATTGTAAATACTGCTTCACAACACAAACTCGAAGTAGTTCAGTGCAATCACAATGAATAAAAATTTAGTTGGAGAGTTAAGACAGATTTTCTTTAACTTTTTCCTATAGTCACACCAGGATCACTAAGATAAATAACATGTGCGTAAGATCTGAGGAGGGGAGATGTGTGACTAGCACCTCCCTTCCTCTCCCGTACCCGGTAACTGCGCACACTACCGTCCCTGGGCCCTTGGGCATCTCTGCTCTCGAACCGACTCGCTGGCAGGTTCGAAACACGGGTCGAACTGGAGGGCGTAATCTAGGCGGAATCGCTGGCTTCGAAGCATCTTTTCTTTATGGGGAATTATAATTTTCGAACCATCATTTCCATAGCGATTTAGCATGCATATCTGAGCTTGATATTTTCTTGTACGTTCATTATATATTTTTCATATAAACAGTGTTTGTCTTAGCGCCAGATGAAAAGATGTGATATGCAAAATAAATCGCCATGGAATGCGTGCTACGAAGTCTCCCACGCCACGTAGAATACTGCCCTGGGTGTAGAGATTTGTTAGGGATTTAACTCTTGTTGGGGATTACTTTATTTGGATTTTATTTCGCTATTAACCCTGTATTGCGATTTAATTATTTGTATGCTCTTCATCCTATTTTACATATTATTCATTTTAATCAGTTCACCACCAGACAATTTTATTTAACCTAGGAGAGATTTGTAATAGTGAAGGGGTTTATGAAGGCTTTATTTAACCTCTCCAGTTCGAAAAATCTGCTGAGCTTAGTGAAATCGTCTGTAGATAGTGAGAAAAATGAAAGAAAAAACACTGTCAGACTGTAAGGTTTAATTTTACTCCATACCTTTGCTTTCCATATTCAGAAAGACTTTGGACACTCGAAAGCCTGATGATTGAGTGAAATGATGCCTTGGTTTGTTTCACTGGGCACTCTGTTGATGGTTCTCTTACTTTTGTGCTTCTCTGTTCCTGTTTCTGGATCGCCTCTCTCTCTCTCTCACTCTCTCTCTCTCTCTCTCTCTCTCTCTCTCTCTCTCTCTCTCTCTCTCTCTCTTTATTTTCTCCCATCATTATTCACCTGCTCCAACCCTCTTTATCTCACCACTTTTTTTTCTTGCTTTTTCCATTTTTCCTTACTTTTCCCTCGCCATTTTCACATCTTAACACTCTTCATCTCTACATTTTTTCTTGTTTTTTTGTTTTTGTTTTTCAACTTTTTCTTTTCTTCCTTACCTCCTTTATTCCTTCAATCCAACGACGTGTTTTTCATTTTCTTTACACTACCCTCAGACGATTTTATTCAGAATTTATTTTATTCTTATAGGTAAGGAGTTAACCGAGGCGGTACCTACTCCTTCCAGCTTTAAAGGTGAGATGTCTCCTAAATAAATTGAAAGCGTCTTGTAGGAGTAAGAATAAGTAAATAGATAAATAAAGTCCAAAGGGGTTAACTTCCTATATCAGGGGTGGCCAAATTTTAGACTTCAGTATTACAGTTTGCGATTAAAAGTGAACAGTTTTAAGGCTATAATGAAAACATTATTTTTCATTTGCGTGTTGCATCAAACTGTTTGGCCTTTCTCAGCCCCAGCCAATTAATTAAAACACTTTTAATTCCATAAATGAAGCACGATGGTCGGGACTGAATATTACATCAGACACTGTAATAAATTTGTAGGTATTTTTTTTTTACCGTAAATTCGTAATTAATTAGAAGTGGCTATCAAGCTTTATTTAACATTTATATTTCGGTCTACAATATCTATCCTGGTGTTGCCTAAGCTTAAAGGTGAGATGCAGTGGAGATCCAGTAGTTTTTAATATGCAGTGTTGTCCGGCGATAGTTAGATGAGGAGAACCACTGGGGTGTCAGAGAGAGAGAGAGAGAGAGAGAGAGAGAGAGAGAGAGAGAGATTTTTTCACTCAGTGCGTCTTTCCTGTTTTAACATATGGGAAGGAAAACGTGATGTGTGACAAATTCCTTGGATCGTAAACTCTGGAGTGCTCAGAAAGGAATAGAGGGGACTATGTTAGGGGTCTGTCTGTCTGTCTGTCTGTCTGTCTGTCTCTCTCTCTCTCTCTCTTCCCTAGATCTCGTCATTAATCGCTTGCTTTGTTGTGATGTGTTTGGTAATTGTATGAGTGAAGATAAAAGTGTTAACCATTAATTGCAAATAAAGCTAATGATAAAAATAAAAATGAACCCAAAAGTAGGAACAGGGGTGCGGAAGACAGGTAGAACAGGCCAATGAGTTAAATCCCCTGACGACCCCCCAGGATTACTGTTTGAGAGGATTAATTTGCATAGGTAGATTAGCACCACATGATCCGATTGGTTAGCAACTACAACCGCTGCTGTTCCTGGCGCTGCTGTTGCTGAAGCTGCTGTTGTTGTCATCATCATCATCATCATCATCATCATCACCATCAATCTCTCCCAACCGTGGTGTGGGAAGGGATGTCTGGATGATAGTGATGATGATGATAAAGAAAAACAATAATGATGATGATGATGATAATGAAAACAATAATGATGATGATGATGATGATGATGATGAGAACAATAATGATGATGATTACTACTACTACTACTACTACTACTACTACTACTCTCAAATCATTTCTCTCACTTTATTCTTGCTACCCTGGTGGAGCAGAGTGCATACCTCCGCCAGGGTTTGAGAGTATAAAGACAAACTGGGACAAGTCTGACCCTCACCTCTTGACAAAAATTCAAGATTGTAGCAAAAAGGAGGTGGCGGAGTTATTCATTCCCATAATACCTCCTCTAATATGACACTGAGAGGGATGCGTTTCAAGACCTACTACCATATTTTCCATGGAAGTTCATACCTAGCAACATACTCGAGTCCCTTTATGATTGGCTGTGAAATTATGCCAGTGAAGGTGAATGGACTAAATACGATGAGTGACCTGAGAAAGAGACATGGTGTAACGTCTGGTATATCCACCTAAATCCGCTGTTTCCATTGTTTGTACGCACACACACACACACACACACACACACACACACACACACACACACACACACACACACACACACACACACACACACACACACACACACACCAAACTCAGAAGCATTCAGCTCATACAGTGGCTAACATAGGGGCCAAAACAACTTCACACGTTCCTTTGTACAACCTCATCGAAGCAACAGCATCGAAGAAACAGACTTACGTGGGAGGGAAAATTCGTATGCACACACACACACACACACACACACACACACACACACACACACACACACACACACACACACACACACACACACACACACACACACACAGACCAAATCACAGAGAAGTTTGAATCACCACTTTCTCGTTAGTATCTGAGCCTCATTCCCTGTAACTTAGTATTTAGTGCGTAGTAAGGGCGTAGTAATGTGGTACGTAAATTGTTTGAAACCTGCCTCGCACTCCTCAACTGAAAACTTTATACGAAGAGTTCCTGTTTCAACGTTGACCAGAATGATTTGAAAGAGAACATAAAAATTGGAAAATTAGTTGGGAAAGAATACTAAAACTGGCATGTGATTTGGAAGAGGACATAGGGGTTGGTGATGGTCATGCTTACGGTCTCATTTTTTTGAGAGAGTTACCCCTCAAGTAGGCAAGAATTCTTAGTATCTTGAGAGGTAGCCAGTTTTAGATGCTTGAAGGACACACACACACACACACACACACACACACACACACACACACACACACACACACATGTACGTTGGCTGGCTGTTTTGGTGATTGCAGTAGTTTGCAGCTGGAAGTGGGTGAGGAGAGTGGAAAAACTTCAACAGCATGGGCGGGGATGAGATGATGGTGGGTGGTGAAATACTAGTGTTTTTGATTGGGAGTGTGGGCGTGGTGAAGGGTAAAATTATAGGTTTCCTCTTTGAAGAAAAAGAAAAGGAAAAAGAACAACAAGATAAAGAACTTAAACACACGCTGCTTAAATACGAGTATAACTCTCTCTCTCTCTCTTACTGTTCGTACCTGCTTTCCTTGTTCTATATTGCTTTATCACTCTTACATTCCCCTTACCCCTGTTCCACGCTTTTTCCTATATCGCGTTTGATTTTCCCCCATTTTCTTGTTAATACTTTAACTACGATATCGCATTCCTAAGATGTATGTATGTATGTATGGATTTCTGTGTATATATTTTCTTCGGTAAAAACTGAATAAAGAAATAGGGTTTACTGACACTGCTGTTGCTGGAGAGGGACGCCTTCATGTGGTGGCACACGGATGACCAGGCGGCGTCACTGCCTAGGTATACAAACGTTCCTCAACTGGGCTAATTCTTTATCACTTAAAATGAGGAGATTCGACTGCAGAAGAATAGTTGAAGCCTGCAGTCTACGGGGTTCACAGCTGAGCCGGGAGCCACAACATCAACAACAACAACAACTAAGACTGTTTTAACGAGTTTCGCTTTCGAGAGAGACCAAGTGCTTTAAAAGGGAGCCTTCACGTGGTGGTATGGATATAACAGGGCGGCTCCACTGACCGGTTGCACATTATTTCCTCAACTCCCTCCTTATCCTCCAAAAACGAGGTAGGTGGACTGCGGAAAAAGGGCAACTTCAGCCTGCAGTCCACTGGGTGCACATTCAGTTGAACCTGGGCTCTCACCTAAAACAGCAAAGCGAGATCTTGTCTGGGGCTAATAACTCTGACTGATGGTAGAAAGAATGAAATGTAAGAAGTGTCATCGTACTGAAGAGGCAAATTCTACCCCTGACTTGCCCTACAGTGAATGATGAATGAACGGAGGTGTACCTTATTTCAATGGGTATTTTATTATATCTTTTATTTATTTATTTTTTATTTTTTCATTTTTATAACTAGATCCTTCCCACCCCGCGTAAAATATCGAGCCAGGATGCTGCTGCTGCTGATGATGATGATGATTTGGATGATGATGAAAATGATGGTGCTGATTATGATGATGATGATGGTGATTGTAATGGTGATTTTGATGTTGATGGCTATGACGCTGATGATAAAGATTAAGATGAAGATAGTAAGAACGTAGTTGAAGATGATGATGACGTTGATATTAATAATGATGATGATGATGATGATAATGTTGATAATGATGAGGACAAGAAGAAGGATGAATTTGAAGATGAAAATGATGATATATATGAAGCTAAAACCAAAAATCTGTAACAATGAGACTGATGATGATGATGTTGATGATGATGTTGATGATGAAAATGATGATGGTGGTGATGATGTTGATGATGATGATGATGATGATGATGATGTTAGTTGGTGGGAGAGACAGCGAGTGAGAGCTGATGGGATATGAGGAGGGTCAGAGAGAGAGAGAGAGAGAGAGAGAGAGAGAGAGAGAGAGAGATAAGGGAATAAAAGGGGAGACTTTCTGCCTGAACAGCCAAGAAAATTGCTCTGTCTTTTATTACGAGAGAAAGAGAGAGAGAGAGAGAGAGAGAGAGAGAGAGAGAGAGAGAGAGAGAGAGAACGGGGGGAAGAAGGAATGGTAAATATAATGTTTTCGTCGATCGCGTGACCTGCGTCGTCAGTGAAACCTCCAGGGGTGGCAAAGAAATGGAGGTAGTGAACAAAGGAGTGGGTGGGATGGGCTGAGATTTGGTTGGGCGTTGAGGCTGAGGAGGGGGAGTATACCCTGTGAAGTGGGTGTTATAAGGGTAGTGTATTTTTGTACAGTGAAGGTCATTTCGAAATATCACCCTAAATTGAGAGACTAGAGGGGAAGGGCACACAGAGGGAGATGAAGCAGTGGTGGGGTTGGGAGAGGGATCATGGAAGTAAACCTAGTGTTGATAGATGCTGTAGGATTAATCATATCAATGTAGAGATGGTTTCAATGAATGAAAGGAAGGCAATGATTGATTATGTGTGTGTGGATGAAAGGATGCGAAGATGTGTAAAGGATGCAAGAGTGTATAGAGGTTGGGGGAGTGGACTTTCTGACCACTACTTGGTGGTGGCCAGAATTAGGATGCAAGTAAGATGGAGGAATAGAAGAAGGGAAAGACGAGAGGAAGGAGTAGTTGCAAGGAGAGTGGAAAGGTTACAAGAGGATGAGAAAAAGGCAGAGTATAAGAGAGAAGTGGAGGAACGATTGGGCAAATATGAATTGGAGCAGATGGGAGACGTGGAACGTATGTGTAAGATATTTACAGAAGAAATATGTGCAGCATGTGATGTGGTGTGTGGAAGGAAGAGAAGACGGAGGGGGTGCAAGGAACAGCGTGGTGGACTGAAGAGGTGAAACAGGCTGTGGCACAAAAGAAGAAAGCATACAATGAATGGATGAGAAACAGGGGCGTGGAAGAAGTTGAGAGGCGGAAGAGAGAGTTATATGTGGAAAGAAAGAGAGAGGTGAAAAGATTAGTAAGAGAGAGTAAGAAGAGAGTGGATGAGGAATTTGGAAGGAATTTGAGTGTAAAGTGGAGGGACTGTAAGAAAATGTTCTGGAGAGAAGTGAAAAGAGTAAGACAGGGTGGAAGTGAAGTTAGCAGGGGAGTGAAAGATAAAAATGGTAGATTACTAGTGGAGAAGGGAGAAAAAGTGAGCAGATGGAGAGAACACTTTAAGGAATTGTTGAACGTAGAGGATGGAAGTAATGCAAGTATAAGTGGCTGGGGAATGGCTGGGAGAAGGAGGGAGGTGAGAAGACAGGAAGAAATCAGTAGGATAGAAGTTGTGGAAGCAATGAAGAAAGTTAAATCGGGGAAAGCCCCAGGAATTGATGGAGTGTGTGGTGAAATGCTGAAGCATGGGGAGAGATAGAAGTAGAATGGATGTGGAAGATGTGCAGATTGGCCTGGGAGGAAGGTAGAGTCGCGGAGGATTGGAAGTCAGGTATAATTATTCCCTTGTACAAAGGAAAAGGGGGAAAAAGAAGTGTGTGGTAATCATAGGGGCATTTGTCTTCTTAGTATAATAGGAAAAGTGTATGGTAAGATACTTATAGACAGAGTTAGAGAAAGAACAGAGAAATTAGTTGGAGAAGAACAGGGAGGCTTTAGGAAGGGAAGAGGTTGTGTAGATCAGATATTCATTCTTAGATCTTTAGTGGAAAATTTTCTAGAGAAGGGAAAGAAGTTGTATGCGGCTTTCATGGATTTGGAGAAAGCATATGACAGGGTGGATAGACAAGGATTGTGGAAAGTGTTAAGAATATATGGAGTAGATGGGAAGTTGTTGAATGCTGTGAAGAGTATGTACGATGGTGCGAAGGCTGCAGTGCGTGTGGATGGTGAACTAAGTGAATTTTTCTCTTTGAAAGTTGGTTTGAAACAGGGATGTGTCATGTCTCCATGGTTGTTCAATCTGTACATGGATGGGGTAATAAAAGAGGTACAAGGTAGGGTAGTGGATGTTGGAGTGGCCCTGGTGAGAGAGGATAGTGTTTGGAAACTCCCTGTACTGTTGTTTGCAGATGATACTGTGTTGTTGAGTGAAGACGAAGGGGAGCTGCAAGGCTTGGTGGATGAGTTTGAGAGAGTGTGTAAGAAACGGAACCTAAAGGTGAATGTAGGGAAGAGTAAAGTGATGGTCTTTGAGAGAGGTGAAGTTAGTGAATGTACAGCGAGGTTGGATGGTGAGGAATTGGAAAATGTGAGTACGTTTAAGTATTTGGGTAGTGTGATGAGTAAGGATGGAGGGTTGGAGGGTGAAGTGCTTGAAAGGGTACAGCAAGGGAAGTAAGGTTGCTGGTTCCTTGAAAGCAGTGATAAGAAACAGGGAAGTGAGCATGGAAGTGAAAAAGTTACTACATGACAGTATTGTGATACCAACTCTAACGTACGGAAGTGAAGCTTGGACATTGTTGGAAGGACACAAGTCAAGAGTGAGAGCAGTGGAAATGAGTTATTTAAGAGGAGCCTGTGGAGTCACGTGGAGAGACAGGCTGACGAATGAGGATATAAAGGAGCGTTGTGGTGTGGATGTGGATGTGATAGGAAGCGTTATGAGGAACACACTGAGGTGGTTTGGCCATGTGGAGAGGATGGAGGGTGAAAGACTGACGAAGAGTGTGTATGTGAGTGAGGTGGAGGGGGGAAGAGGGAGGGGGAGGCCGAGGATGAGATGGAGAGATGGGGTGGAGAGGTATATGAGAGAGGGGGGTGTGAGTTGGGAGCAGGACAGTGAAATGGCGGGGGACAGGGCGACTTGGAGGCGATTTCTTTGTGGCCACCCCAAACGGGCTTGAGGCGTCTGGCAATAGATAGATAGATAGATAGAACAATAACAATCACAACAATAGCAACAACAGTAATAACAATAACCAAAACAAAAACAATAACAATAGAAACTAAACAAAATAAGCTGTTTTTGCTCTTATATACCCTGGCGTTTTGCTACGAATTAAAAAAAACAAATGAAGGGTAAGTAAGTAAAATAAAGAGTAAGTGAATCAGAAATACAGTAAATCATAAAAAGAAAACATGAAACAAATAAAGGCGATAATTAAGGAGAAACGGAGTATATGAGAAAGAGAAGAGAGAAAAAGAAAATGAGAAAAGAGAAAAAGAGAGAAAGAGATGTGGGAATTCTGAGAGAAAAGAGAAGAGACACTTTCACGCACAATTTGAATATCTTTAGGAGCTTGGGTGCGTGAGGAGTAATGATAGCCGGAGAGAGAGAGAGAGAGAGAGAGAGAGAGAGAGAGAGAGAGAGAGACAGGTGAGAAGGAGCGAAGAAAATGGAGGAGGGAGAGGGAACCTAAAAAAAAAAAAAGTAATATTTGCCCACAGACCACTAACTTCCTCTTTGAGCTGAGGTTATGTCAAGAAAATGGTGTTTGAGAGAGAGAGAGAGAGAGAGAGAGAGAGAGAGAGAGAGAGAGAGAGAGAAAGAGAGAGAGAGAGAGTACTAGAACGAGGAAAGGTATGTAGCCAGCATGAAAGGATTGAAACAGGAACAGAAATAGTAAGATAGCAGCATTCAGCCTAGTATTTTTCTCTGTGACATTTCAGGGCCAGAATATTCTCCTTTTTCTCCCTTGTCTCGCACTTGTTGGTTAGAACCTTAGTAGATGCCTGTGTTTCCCCACCTGATAGCCTTGTAATCATTCAGTGGGCCTCTGTTATCTGGACTTTCTATGTACTCCTGTGTACTCTTTTGTATCCTATGTGGTACTTTCTGTTTTCCTATGTACTATTTTCTGTCTCAGGTGGTTCCATTAAGCGAAGAACACTGCTTAATTGACTCTGTAACGAGGCATATAATTACAAATCTCTGAAATACTGAGCCGCAAGGAGAGACTAAAAAAAAATGCTAATCACTAACAACTGCTATGGAATGGATGCAGGGCCAAAATTTTACGCTGCCACTGAACTACACGAAAAAATGTTAAAAAAAAATCAACAACAACGAAAATCTCAGTCGCAGGTGAAGTATTGGATTTAGGAAACGGGCTTCGTAGTCTTTAGTCAGAGTCGGGTGCGTAGAAAAAATAGATACCATATCTAAATACAGGGTGATTCAGAAGTCAGAACATATAGGGAAAATCACGTGTTTGTTTCCGCAATGCTGGAGTGGCAGCCGGGGCTCAACTGAATGGCCAACTAGATCACCAGATCTCACACCGTCAGATTATTTTCTCTGGGGACATGTAAAGGCCATCGTTTACCAGGAAAAAATACATCGCCCATTTGCAAGAGAAGATCACGGAAGCAATTGTCACCGTTGCTCCCACTGCGTTTGGGCGAGTGCTATAAAACTGAGAGATGATGATTGTGATGATGATGATTACAACAGCAACAACAACATCTACTACTACAACTACTGGTACAACTATCGTCATCATCATCATCATCATCATTATCATCATCATTGTCATCATCATCATAATCACTCAATTACATCCAATTGAAGAAGACACCATCCCTTTCAGGAATTAACACCCTAGCAAAAACAGAAGCCATACCTCTCTCTCTCTCTCTCTTATCATCATCCTCAGAGAAGTTTGGTTCAGGCTTTGAGAGGCTTCTTATAGACTAAGACTTAAGGCTAAACTCCTCAGTACAATTATATACTGCATATTTTCACTTGGTATCTCCAGACTATTTTACTCCTAAGACATAAGTACTGAGGGGGATAATGAAGTATACAGCTTAATCTATCTGTTTGAAAAATATCTCCCGAGTTGAGTAGAATCGTTTATTGGTACCCATCTATCTGTCTATCTATCTCTAGCCAGACACCTTAATCCTGTAACGGGTGGCCACGAACAAATCACCTCCATGTCGCCCGGTCCCCTGCCATTAATTACTCTGCCCTCCCTCCAACTCACACACCCCTTCCCTCATATACTTCACCACTCCATCCCTCCATCTTACCGCCATGAATTAAAAAAAAAAAAAGGTGCATCATCAGTGTGAAAGGGTTAAATGCCAGGTCAAAGGTCAAGGTCATAGTGTAATCAGGAGGGTTTGTTTTCGCTCGTTATCATGACACACGACCCTCCCCAAACATCTTCCTTTCGTCTCCATTTGCTGGCAAAATAGAGAAAGCAAATATGGCACCGCAATTACCTCCTTCACTCCCAAGACGCATTTCTTATTTCATTCTTGATCTGTCTGTTCGATTCCATTCAGCTTTGGAGAGCCATACCCTTACACTCATCTATTAAGAAAGCTCCGCAACACCTTTTCCTAAGCGATTTGTTTTGTTTATTACACTTTTCTGTCCTCTTTTGTCTTGCATAAATCCTTCCAATATTTCCACACTCTGCTTAAATGACGTACAAAAGGACATTAACCAGTCATATACAAAAAAAATCGCTACGGATCAAGTGTTAGGGAGCTTCCTTAACCGACGAGAATACGAGCCTTGGAGTGGAAGGGTTAGATGTCTCCTTCCTTACTCCTTTCCTTCTTGAGAGGCTTCTTAAGATGAAAAAAAAAAAAAATCGCCTAGTGGTTGCATGACTAGAAAAATATATGCCATTTAGCTGAAGGCGTCAATTTCTTTTCTTTGTTATCAGTTCTGTAGGATGATATATTTTTCTGTTTTCCTTATCTCTTTTCTCACTTTCTCATATACTCGGTTTTTCGTACGTTATCGCCTTTATTTATTTCATGTTTTCTTTTTATGACACTGTATTCCTGATTCCGTTACTCTTTGATTTATTTCTCCTTTATTTTTTTAACATTCATAGCAAAGATAAGGACCTCTCACACAACTATCTTGCAGTATCATAGCGTCTTTGCATATTCTTGAGGAGAGTCGTCTGCTGGTTTGTGAAGAGTATACGAGTAAAAGCAGCCTTCATCAACCCTCTCAGCCTAATGTCACTTTTCACATATAATCCTTTCCATCACCAGACGATTTGGCTCAAGTCTGGGGACCCGCTTTCTTGTCGGTTAAGGAAGCTGCCTGACACCTCTTTCTAAGCGATTCATTTTGCTTATTATACATTAGTGTCGTCTTTTGTGTTGCTTATATCATCCTAATATCGCCATGCCCGACATAAGTAAGGTAGAAAATGATACTGACCAGCCGGAACCAAAAATAAATCGCTTATGAAAAGGTGTTACGGTGCTTGTTTACTGAACGAAAATTTAGGCCTAGGGATATCCCTCGTTATGGACAGGTAAAATGACACGAACTCTCAGTTGTAGAAACATTACTTTATTTAATACAGCCTGAGACTAAACTAATGTGGCCAGCTAAGAGGATAACTGCAGTCTATTTATCTATTTATCTATCTGTCTGTCTATCTGTCTATCTATCTATAGCCACACGCCTTAATCCCATAAAGAGTGACCACAAACAACTCGTCTCCATGTCGCCCTGTCCCCCGCCATTTCGTTGCCATTACTCCACCTCACACCCGCCTCCCTCATAAACCTCTCCACCCCATTCCTCCATTTCATCCTCGGTGTCCCCCTCCCACCCCTCTGCCTCACTCACATAGTTAGTCTCTCGCTCTCCACATGGCGAAACTGCAATATAAGTCTTAAAACTTCTTCAGATCTTTATACAAATCTTCTTACAGGCTAATACCAGACGATTTTATTCAATGTAGAGAATTCCTTTGCTGCCACGCGCTTTCCGAAGTTAGGTTCTTCGATCTGGCTGACATAAGACGATTTCATTCAGCTGAGACCATACGTGGAACTAAGAAGCTAAGAAATATGTGGACTGAAGGCTTTTTTCTACCACGATGAACACAGTATTTGCCTCTCCACTCATTCAACAGGGCACCGTAATAGGCTTCACATCACCTCGTTATCTAGTTATATGGTTACCACTCGGCGTTGTAAATGGCTTCCTGTGTTATAAGAAACTACTAGGCTTGTTAGGCAGTGTAAAGCTACTTGAAGTGGATTTAAGCGTAATGGAAGGTGACAGGATGGATGGGAGAAAGAAGAAGAGAGAAGGACACAGACAGGAAAAGAATGATGAAGGCCAAGGAAGAAGTAGCCAGTACTGTATCAAGTGAGTGGATGGTGGCCGCCACAACCAAACACCCAAATAAAAAAAGAATGTAATATAAAATGGAAAAATAAAGTGAATACTGACAACATTAACGTACACTAAATAAAATAAATAAAATAGAGAGTATCTGGAGTGAACAGGCTGTATAAAGTAAAAAAATAAAATAAAATGAAATATAGTGAAAAATATGAGAAAATCAACAAAACAGAGGAAAATGTGGAGCGTCTGGAATAAACGTTGGGGGGGGGGCAGAGGGGGAGCAGGGGTGGTAGGGGCAGGGGGGAGAGGGGGAGCAGGGGTGGTAGGGGCAGGGGGGAGAGGGGGCAGTATCTCCATCCGGCAGGCCTGAGGAGGACAACGTGACATATTTAAGCCCCAACAAATATTGCTAAAGGAGCAGGAGACTAAAACACACTGCCCTGACCACGTGACTCAGCCATTCCTTAATACAGCTAACGCCAGACGATTTCATTCAGGTAAGAGTGAGTCAAGGGAGCCTAAGGTGAGTCACAGGAGCCTAAGGTGAGTTACAGGAGCCTAAGGTGAATCAGAGGAGCCTAAGGTGAGTCAGAGGAGCCTAAGGTGAGTCCAGGGAGCCTAAGGTGAATCAGAGGAGCCTAAGGTGAGTCAAGGGATCCTAAGGTGAGTCACAGGAACCTAAGAGTGTTGAACCCAAACATTTATCACCAAGAAACTAAGTAAGGAGATTTCCAAACTGGTAAAGATCGGATTCTTAACGCTCAGTTATACATGAAAAAACGAAAGAAATGAAGACTTAGAGCTTACAGTACCTAAAACACACACACACACACACACACACACACACACACACACACACACACACACACACACACACACACACAGATTAAACACTAGTTCCTTCCAAGATGCCTGGCACATAACATAGGAGTTGAAGAAAAGACATAACCCTGAGGAACACCATTCTCTCTCCCGTCCTGACACTTCCATGCATATAACCAGATAACACCAGGCGACTTTGCTTAATGAAGATAAATTTTTGATGTCAAACGATTAACTCCTCAAGTCGTGTGATGTGTCTTTACACCTGTGCTCGCAATGGAGGGAAGGGGATATTGCTTTGGTCGGAGTGTGTGTGTGTGTGTGTGTGTGTGTGTGTGTGTGTGTGTGTGTGTGTGTGTGTGTGTGTGTGTGTGTGTGTGTGTGTGTTTTACAAATAACTCAAAGATGTTTTATATAACTTTAACCGAACTTGTTGGGAGGGTTGTGTCACCTAGGGTACTGACCTGTTTTTCAGATCAGTAGGTAAAAATCAAAGCCACAAGACTAAGTCAAAGTTTAACCTAAGAACGTCAACTTAAACAGCTTTCCAATTTAGACCGAACGTGGTGGAAGGGCTGAGGGTAAGACACGAACGAAGAGATCTGATTTTGAGGACAGTCAGCCAAAGGTCAAGGTTACAGGACAAAGTCAAAGTTCAACCATGTGTCTGACTGTGATCAAAATAACTAAAACAACTTTGGTCTGAGTTACATCAAAGTTTATAGAAGAGTTAAAGATCAGCTTGGGAGATGATCAGTTTTTTTAGAACAATAGGTCAAAGGTTAAGGTCACAAGGCAAGATTAACTTATTTTCTTATCTGATTAGACCAAACTTCTTGAAAATGTTCAGAGTAAGGCATGAATAAAGAGATTGGATTTTGAGAACAATCAGTCAAATGCCTTCTTCTCAGGGAAAGGTCAAAGCCAAGGTCACGTAGGAAGGTCATCTTAAACAGCGCTGATCCACTTAGGGCCAAAGTTAGTGAATGGGTTAAGGGTCAGGCAAGAATGAAGTTGTTTGGTTTTGAGGGCAACCAGTGGAAGTTAAAAGTCACAAGAAAGAGTCAAATATCCAGCTCTTAGATCAGTTAGTATTTCTAGGTGTTGTGATCTTTAAATGAACTTTATTGTTTCTGGTATATTCTTCCTAACTGCAGGCGATTTTATTAAGGACCTCTAGCAATTAATAGGTTTAAAAAAGCCATATCTAACACCTCTAGTTCGGAAAGCCTCTTCAAAGCTGATAAAAAAATGAATAATAATACGCTAACAAAATTTAAAATACCTTACTGTCTTGAAGAAATTAACACATACAGGTATTTTCTTCAGGCTAACACGGATATTATTTTTTTTTAATCTGCAAGAAATCGTAAGAAAAGGGGGAAGAATTGAGGCGTTTCTTCACAATGAGAAATAAAGATAATGAGTGAGAAGCAATAAAGGGGGAAGTAAGTCGTAGAGCGAAAGTAAGAAAAAGAGAAAGAGGAAATGACAAAAAAAAAAAGAGAAGGGAAGCAGAGAGAGAGAGAGAGAGAGAGAGAGAGGCATCTTCCCCATCACCCTTCACATAGATAACTTTTCCAATTAGAGCTACACAATACCGTCCTGTGAGGAAGTGAGCAGGAAGGGGTAGCAGGGAACAGGCAAGGGCTCGTATCCTCAACGTCTCTTCTTTAGTGATTTATTTTGATGTATTATAAATTTTTACTGGGGTAAGAGGAAACAACATAGGGGATTGTTCTCACTTTGGCTTTAAGTACTTCCTAACATCTCTTTCTTACCGATTTATTTTGTTATTTTGCAGTTTATGATTAACTTGTGCGTTATCAATATTTTTATTAAGTCTACATTCTCTCTCTCTCTCTCTCTCTCTCTCTCTCTCTCTCTCTCTCTCTCATTATCCATCTTTTTTTCTGTCTCTAGTTTCACTTTTTTCTCGCTCCTTCCCGCGTCGTTAGTGAATATTTGGTCTACATTTTTTCTCTTCCCTCTTCCTTAAATCTTTTTATTCTTTATCTCCTTTCTCTTGTCCTTAAATCTTTCATTCTTTATCCTTTTAATTTTTTCCTTCTCTCACTTTTCACTCTCCGCTTTCTTTTCTCTCTCTTTTTCCCCTTCTTCCACTTCCCATTTGTTGTCCTCTGTTACTGAAGTCTCTCCTTTATTTTCCACTCTTCGTCTTCTCCTTTACCTCTCTCTTTACCTCTCTTATTTTTATGTCTTCTCCAGTATTTTATTAAAGCAGACGGCAGACGATTTCCCTGAGCTCAGATTTCGTATAGAGCCTAGGAGTGTTAATGGTGGTATCATTGACGCTTTTTTGACTACCACAGTTCTATTACACTCCTGCTAGACGGACGATTTTACTCAGCTGACCCTGATTCGTGGGAGCGTAAAAGAGTTAACCTGTCTATTTCATCTCAACTCTCTCTCTCTCTCTTTCTTTCTCTCTCTCTCTCGCTCTCTCTCACTAACAAAAAATTCGTGCTGGAAGCCTCTTTATTTTTACTACAAAATAAACTTCAATTTTTAGCGTAATGATTTTGGGTATCATGAAATTTTTGGGCCTTAATTTTGGTTTTTATTTTTTTCACCTTTTTTTCTTAATTTTCTTTAGTGCCCCCCAACTTGCAGGGGCTGGGCCTTTGATTCCCTCTTTATGCATAAACAATAGGCTATCAACCAATTCGCCAGAGTGGGGAAAGTTTGGAGAGGCTTCGTGTTGCCCTTCTTTGACACAAGACGATGATGATAATGACGATGATGATGCTAATGACGACGACGATGATGGTCAGACGAGGGGGATTAATACATACATACATACAAACATAGACAGACAGATAGATAGATAGATAGATTTTATATATATATATATATATATATATATATATATATATATATATATATATATATATATATATATATATATATATATATATATATATATATATATATATATATATATATATATATATATATATATATATATATATTCAGTAGGTATTTGTACGATGCTAAAGTAATCACTGTAAATATGTGCTTTTGTGGCCCATGTTTTCCAAACCTATAGTGTAGACCTAAATGTTTGCAGTGCCTAGTTAGAATGCTGTATCAGACACCAAAGTCAGTCTTTGTTATGTGTAATTAATGTAGTATGCAGGTAGTTATCAGAAATCCTATTTATATACCGGTCATTGAATAGGTCTGTGTCTGGCTAATATGCGGTTAATTGCAATACGTTAATTAAATATCTTGCTGTTAATGTTCGTTTCAATACTCATGATATATTAAATAGAATAATTCAGAAAGAGTTAAAGGAGAAAAGAAATTATGAGAAAATAGAAAGGATAGGACTATATCCACTACGTAAGACGTGGATGAAACAATAAATTTACCTCTGTTACTGACTCACTGCATTAAGGATAAAACAGACGGGGTATAGGCAATAATGATAATATTGTTTCATAAAAACAGTATTTATACACCTGTTAGCAACAAATAAATAACGGATAAATTAGAATGGAGGAAAAGCAAAAGCATGAGGTTAAACTGCAAATACATTAACATCAGAATAAGGGGAACAAGAAAAGCCTATACTCCTGTTATTGACCATATATGTACTAGGAGAAAAATATTAAGGAGGAGAGATAAACATAGCTACTTTATAACACCAGGATGAGAAACAATAAATATACTCCAGTTTGTGTGTATTAAAGATTTATTCGGTTACCCAATAAAAACACTATATTTGTTTCCCATACACAATAAGCTTATGCGTAACTATAATAGAGGGCGTGAGGGACGGCCTTCAAGTTACTGAGACTTATTTTGGTAATCCATTTTTCTGTTGGCTGTGGCACTCACTTCTATCATTGTTTATTTAGTCATTGATGGAGACTCCTCACCTTCCCAAATCCCTGCCAATACACACGCGACACGGCCAGCTCAGGGGCAGAAAATAATCAGTTCCGTGTTTTACTTGACTGTGACAGTGTGTTTACCTTTGTGTGCATTTTGTTCATTACCTTTTAACAGTTATCAATCCACATTGGACTCCTCTCCGTCCTCTAGTCAAGCTCCACCAAGTCCTCGTAAACGTACAATCGATCCCTTACGGTGGAAACGTAAAGTGTGTAAAGAAAATCTCATTTGTGGTGAGGCAAGAGCTGTAGGCGCTGGGTTAAGTGCAGAAACTGTAGTGAAGTAGGTCGTGATAATTTTAAGCTAATATTTGACGACGTTTGGCTCGTATGTGATTATGACAAGCAAAACTTATAAATACTGAGGATTGTGAAGTGTGTTTTACTGTATGTGCCAGAACTAAAGTACATCCAGTCAGTCCAACGCATTGTGCACTGTGTAAAGGTCAATGAAGCTGAGTATAAAAGTGTGTGCAGTGGGATTTGTGCAGGTCTCTGGATTAAAAGAATTTAAACTTTTATCAAGAAGGTGCTTGGAACTAGTGTTGTGGAGGAGGACTGTACAGAAGCGGGTCGAGTAGGCCGCCTTTCAGGGTGTCTGTGTGAATCTGCCTTAATCTATATTAGTCACTACAGGGCTGGACCTTCTACTCAGATGTAAATTGATAACCAGAATAAACCCCTTCCTATGCTGGCGAAGTACTAAAGGGGAAAGGGTGCCTATAGAAAGTGATGCACGTGAAAGTGGAAGTGTTGCAATGGCTATGACTGTGTTTGTATTTTGTGTCCACCATTGGCCGAACCGATAAAGTGCGAACATGTACAAGGGTATGAAAGCCCATGCTGCCAACACCCGATGAACTGTCCGTCAAGGCTTGGATTCAAACACTAAATTTAGGGCAAACTCATCATGTGACGAGTATGCATCGATCCAGCCACAGCCGATCTCTCCTTGTGCGTCAGTGGTTATGAATTCTCACTCCTCCCCACCCACCCCACCATCACCACCACAAGTTCGACACAGCTCCAGGGCCGGTGAGTGTTATTTTTGGTTGTTAACAATAATAATATGTACTGATAAGTGTCATGACGTTGGATTAACAATTGACAAGTTGATTTCTTTACTGCTTTATTAACGTTCTGGAATATAGAAAAAAAAATCCTTCATATCTGGGTACTATGGCTGTGCGGCATATTGAAACTTTAGACTTTCTTACTGGAAAAAAAAGAAAGAAAGTGGGGATTCCACGCTCGTAATGTGGAGGCGGGGACAAAATTTCACTTTTTATTTCATCTCGTCTACTTCTTACTTCGATGTTAATTATTCCTATGGTGAGTTATTCTGTTCTTATCTGCCCATAGACGGTACTCTTTGATATGATTCATCAGGGAGGAAAGTGACGGACATGCCCTAGTTATGAAGTAGACAGAGCTGAACAGTAGGAGAATTTTTGTCCCCTGCTGTACCAAAAAAGAAGAATAGACTTTTCCATTTACCATTTTTTAATTACTTAGGTGGATTTCCAGTATACGAGACCCCATGATAAATAACCTTAGTATATACGAGTGTGTGTGGTAAGTAAACAACACTACGCATAGCCACAGCAAAATTATAAACTTCTAAATCTTTAAATGCGTTTATCTCGAAACTGTGTTTTTGCACGAGCTGTCTGCTGCTTAAGGCTCATAATCTCTCTCTCTCTCTCTCTCTCTCTCTCTCTGTTTTCATTCATGTTTTTTTTTTCTTCTACAAACTTCTTTTGCAGCTCAACATTAGGCTACACGAAGAACGCCATTTTCCTTTTGGTAGCTACCCAGGCATATAAGATAAGGTTAGGTTATTGTTGCTCTAGGTACGAGAGAAACGTACTGAACAAACGTTTCTTCATTCGGTGAATTATTTACGTATCAGTGGCTAAAACTGACGAAATCCATGAACATACTGTCCTTTGGGAATAGCAAAAAGAATGAGCTAATTGGCACTAATGCGATCCTTTCTGATATTATTATTATTATTATTATTATTATTATTATTATTATTATTATTATTATTACCTTTTTTGGAGGACGGTCCAGTGGAAGACTACCTTCTGTATCAAATCTTTCATAACGTTAGAACAATTAATTAGTTTTTCTTAAGTTTGAGGGGTTTTAATGGAAACAATCGAAATGAGATTGAGAGAGAAAATTTAATAAACTTTCCCCACACTGCATGAGGGTGGCAAAATCTTTAATGAACCCTTACGGTGCTACGACGTCTTCATTTTATATACAGAAAAGAAAGAATCAAAGACTCGAAGCCTGTCTGGGAAAGGCATCCCATTAAGAACGGGATGAAATTGTTAGTTATTGTTATTATTACTAATATTATTATTATTATTATTATTATTATTATTATTATATTGTTTTTTGTTGTTTTTGTTGTTGTTGTTTTGTTTGTTGTTATCATTATTATTGTTACTGTTGTCAGCTATTTTTACTGTTATTTTTGTTACTTTCTTCTTGTAGTTGGCGTTAAATTTTGTCATCTCTTCTTGAGTACGAAGTTGTATCAGTTAACTGCCGCTAGAATATGATGCCGGTCAAGAAATGCTATGGGAAGGCTGCAGAACCATAGTAATGTCTTTTCCTGCCACTGAACTTCTCAAAATAAGGTTCAGAAAGACTAAAATGTGGATCAGCTTCATTTAAATCAGTAGAGACATAGCACTGTTTTTTCCTTACCTTTTAACTGCATTTAATCTTCAATACGACGAAAATCTGGGAAAGGTTAAAGTAAAAGAGGTATAGTACTTAGGCTGCCTGTGTTGATGACCTGGCCCTGTTATGATGCCTGCAGACTCCAACCCCTGCATCCAAACTGAGTCGGGTCGTAGACTTGAAGTGGCAGAGATGTTTCGAGCAGAGTGAGACCCGTATATTGATTGGCAAGGGAAGCTTCGTAGCACCTCTTCCTTTGCGATATGCTTTGACTATTATAATGAAAATTTTCTTGCCTTTGGTTTTGATGTCGCAAGGAAAGAGGTGTCACGAAATCTCCAGTATCACTTTGAATGCTACACCGAATGAGACTGGACAGCTTTGGTTAATAATTCTTTTACAGTTCTGGGGTTCTGAACCAGAGAAGTGATACTGCAAACCATATAATAGTTGTTGAATATTGGCTTTGCAGAATTTTTGTGAACTACTTGTATCCTTCAAGTCTGTGAGTTCCATGTCTGTGAAGCAAGATTCCAACTAGTTTCCATTACTAGGGTTCTGTACCACTGAAGCAGGGTTCTAACACATTTTCATATCTAATGTTCTTAACCAGTCAAAAGAGATTCAGACCCATTCATTACCAGGGTTCTGAAGCATTAACATGAGATTTCAGCCAATTCACCTGTTGAGTTCTGAATCAATGATGTGAGATTTTGCTTCGTTTATTTTTAGGGTTCCCAGCCAGTGACATGAGATTCCAACCAGTTCATCTATAGAGTTCCGGACCAATGACGTGAGATTCATTTCGTTCATTTTTAGGGTTTCAAACCAATGAAGTAAGACTTTCAAACCATTAGGTTACTGTTGATCAGGTTAAGAAGAGCTCATTAGATTTGTGCTAATGTTACACATCTGAGCGTGGAACTAGTAAAACAGTTCTAACTCATTTAGTTACTGTTGAATGACTCAGCAAATTACCAACTTCTGACACAATTCAGAGATGCTATGAAAGGACTTTTGACAACCTCAACCATCCTGAAAGTTGCATGATTACCCTCCCATACAGGGTCAACAATCCCTTTTCATGTCTCAGATTCTGGATAAATGAAGCGAGATTCAACTTCATTTAAGTATTAGTGATTAGTTCAACATGACTTTTTGTACGTTTGACGTTATTTCAAGACACTGTAAAGGAACAACTGAAGGGAAAGTCAGCTCCACTTAAATCATTAGTTAACAGTTTAGCATGGCCTTAAATTTTGACAGTATAAAGATACCGTAAGAGAACCATGATCGTCTTCTCAATCGCCATCAAGAGTTCACCAACAGTCCCCGCTCAGCATTCTGTTAATGAACATTTCTCAGTCTTCCTGAACGTCAGAGGGTATCCTTCCTTATACTTTTCCCCTTTGTATTGTACTTCATACTGTTGTGTATCCTATATACAGTTTTCTTATGCATCACTTTATATAGCTACAGCCGATTGGAAAAGTCTGGGAAAGTTTGATGGCGCCAGTCAGTGTTTGGCAATGTTTGGATACAAGGATGTGTTCTTTCAAAGTCGCTTGGCTTGCTTTTCTATGTGACAAAGGTTAAGTAAACACACACGTCCAGCTAGTGACAATATATTAATGGATCCTATACATTAGTAAGCTCTAGTTCATCCAGGGTGACTCGGCTGGAGATGAAGACGAGGTAGATACAGTTCGTTCACCTTAAGTTGGCCCACTTTATATCTTGTAACTCAGTGGCAGAAAATGACAATATTGCAGCACTAAATCCTTTCCATTACACTTCTTTGTGACAAGCATCATATCCTTGTGTTGCTCGAGTGTTATGTCTTAGCTTTCAAGATGGAGAGATTGGAATTTTAGGCCAAGTTAAAGTGAAAAGAGTATAGCAGTGGCCCTCCAGCTTTCACGCACACTGGACTTGAGTCTAATTTCTCTACATATTTTTATCACAAATATACAAGTATAAATATGTTTCTACTCCTCTATCTATCTATCTATCCGTCTATCTATGACCAGACCTCCTCAATTCCAGAAGGGATGGCCATGAAGAAACTACTTCCATCTCATCCTGTCCTCTATTAGGCTGCCTTCCCCCGAACTCACACCACTCTCATTCATATAATATTATTCTTACACTTATGTGCTTGATTATTCACTAGTATATTTTTCTAGTTTACATCTTTTTACACACTGCTCTCGATTCTACTTTCACCGAATATTTCCATCACACATATATAAAGGAAGTTAACGAGTATTTTTACATAGGAATTTCAGTTAGTGTGTTCATTTAACTCTCTGAATTGGTGTAACCTCAAAACACAGTATCACCTCGATTCTGGTTTCTCCAAAATTTTCTTTCACAGATATGTAAAGAAATGTAAACATCTTTTTTTAACATACATTTCCATAAGTGTTCACTGGTAAGTAATTCTACTGCTATTTACAGTTTCCATATTTTTACACAATAGTCTCATCCATTTTTTTTATCACAGAGATATAAACATATTCAATTTTACATATATAACAGCAGTACTTATTCTTACATATATAATTCTAATCTGGCATTGACTGGTAAAACTTATAAAATCAGAGAAAGGGATTGTTCTGATTTGAGCCAACGTTAGAAGTGCAGGTCAAATTCTAGTAGGTTTAGGAAGGTACTCTGGCAGCTTTTCCTCGGATCTTTTTTTTTTTTATTATTGCATACTTAATTGTTATGAATAAAATTAAGAATTTTTACGTGTTTTATGCAAAAATAAATATGGACAAAACTGGTGTCAATCAATTCATTATCTGTGTTTATGCTTTTATTTATTCATTTATTTACACATTTATTCTGTCTTGATTTCGTGAGTGAGTCTGCACAAATATCGTACATTGCAAAGAGTTTCAAGTTAAACAGAAATGCATCGATTAAAAAAAAAAAAGAGAAATTCTAAGAAGATATTTAAGTCTTTAATACTGACAAATTAAAGAGCCAGTGCAGGATTAAACTGCTGAAGAAGAGGTGTGTGACGACCTTCTAAGCTTACCAGAATACGACCCTTTTCCCAACCTAATTAAAGTTATGGTATTGAGCAGATTAGTAAGAAGTTCCCCCCCTTTTTTATTTAATTATGTTTTGTTTTTCATCTGTGCTGCATCTCACAAAAACCCTCTCATTGCGATGACGTCTTGCCCATTTATTCTTCCTACCGCCAGACGATTTTAGTCAGCTTAAGGGAGACCGATCTTGGCGAAAGGGTTTACAGGTAGATAATTAAGCCTTTCACTTTGACAGGCACAGTCACGATCTGTAGTTTCTTATGGTGAGAGGAAAATGGAGAATAAGATAGGAGAAGGCCAGAGGAACAAATATGGACGACCCATTTCTCTCTCTCTCTCTCTCTCTCTCTCTCTCTGTCTCTCCCTCTCTCTCTGTCTCTGTCTCTCTCTCTGTCTCTGTCTCTCTCTCTCTCTCTCTCACACACACACACATACACACACACACACACACACACACACACACACACACACACACACACACACACATTACTGAACCGCCAGTGTTCATTCACCTGGCCTCTCACCAACCTTACCTTCCACCTCCCTTTCGCCAGGTGAGGCAAAGGAACTAAGGACTGTACATCACCTTGCCAGTCCACCGGGTCCACGCCCAGGTGAGCCTGGGGGCCACCACAACCACAACAACAACTTAGACAGGTATATCTTAATGTGAAAAAAATTATCTGGCAGTAGCAAGAATAAACTAAATACGAGGCATCACGCATTAGATCATTAATTAAGTCCCTACACTGCGACTTCATACTAATTTACTTTTTCCTTCTCCAGACGATTTTCTTCAACCTACGAAAGGCTCCTCGTACTGAAGAGGTTAATGAAGGGTGTAATTAACCTCTTCAGTTCGAGCAGTGCGTCTTGAGCTAATTAAAACAATCTGGAGAGAGCAAGAAAAATAATACCTACAGCCATGAGCAAAAATTAGCTGTCTCCTCCCTGCTGGCTTTGACGACAGAAGGTGGATGAAATATTTTAATGTGACAGCAATACGAAGCGGAGAGAGAGAGAGAGAGAGAGAGAAAGTGACCATGGGACTGTCCGCGAACTTTTGCTTATGCCTGTACGCATTGAGCTGAGGGAGTTCAATAATAACTACCAATCTTAAAATATTATCACCCACTTGGAGTTATAAAGACCCTAACACCTTTTCCCTAGCGATTTATTTTTCTTGATACTCCTTACTATCCTATCTTATGTTTCACGAATCCATCTATAGTAGGACTCGCCTAAGTTTGCGGCTGTGGTGTGGCCCGCACCTGTGTACAATGGTGCCACGTTTCCCCAACTTGCGATGTGAAACGGAAGCTATTTATGTACAAGGCAACACAAATACGATAAATTCAGATGAATAAAACTTACACTTGTGTATTTTGGTGGATGAATCAACAGTAATCTTATTATGCATAAAATATTTATACAGTAACACAGAAACATGGCATACATATTGTACAGTGTTGCTAAAAGAAATTGTAGTCACTTTTAATGTTTTTTAGCGTAGTTTTAGGGTGAGTAATATTATTACAGTTATGGATATAAGAGAATGAGCCTGAAAAAAGAAGAAATATGCCAATATCCAAAGTAAAAGAAATAATTCATATAATTCTTGTGAGTGGCAACACTGACACACCCAGTCTGGCCTAAGATAAAGTACGTACCCCTCCGTAGACCCAAGCTTAGCTTGTACAGGTGTTGCTAGGGAAAAATGCTCACATTTACTGGCTTTTACCGTAATTTTAAGGATGAGGAATAATCACATTTATAATCATAAGCTAATATGTAGGACAGAATAGAAGGCATTTGCCAATACCGAAGTAAAAAAAAAAAAAAAAAAATATTATTCACTCGTGAGCGGCAACACTTCCACACCCAGATAAAGAGAATGAATGAATGAAAATCAATCATGGTACTGCAATAACGGGTCATCTGTCGCCGTATACAAAAAATGATAAATATCACTAAATATAACAAAACCAAATTAACAAATGAAAGCACAATTATAAACAACTTATAAAAGAATCAAAAGTACTCAGGGTGGCTCACATCTCCCGCCAGGAGAGAGAGAGAGAGAGAGAGAGAGAGAGAGAGAGAGAGAGAGAGAGAGAGAGATAACGGTATAGAAAACGTGGCAACACTGTACACAGGTGCGGGCCACACCACAGCCGCAAACTTAGGCGAGTCCTACTATAATATCGCCATACAGTGCATAAATAACGTGCAAAAGGATAATAACCAGCCATATCCAATAAATAAATCGCTAAGGAAGAGGTGCTAGGGAGCCTCCTTACCCGACGAGAATACTCGTACGTGCCTAAGCTACCACTGTCGTGTACATTTAAGGGTAGATGACCAACCTTCCTCCCTTGATGCCTATACATGACCGATTGAACCAGAATCTTGGTACGAGGTGCCAACACTGAACATAGAGTAGATACATAAAGGGCTGTATTTTAAGTGGCCTTGGAGATTCCGTAACGCCTTTTCATAAGAGATTTATTCCTTACATTACACCACTGGATCTCCTAGTATGCTTTTGCTGCAAACTATGGGAAAGGGACTGTAAAGGCGGAAGATAAGTCGACATGAAAAGCACAGAGCGGAAAGTTAAAGTTCAATATGCAAACTAAGTCGCCAAGGAAGAGGTGCTTAGAATCCTCCTGGACCATTTAGAATACGGCCGAAACAGTGACCCTAACTTGAATACACGAGTAAGTTCTCTATGTAAACACCATTAATATAAACACTGAACACATACTCGCCACACACCCACACACATATATTAGGTATTCGTGTACAATCAGTGACAAAGCTTCGCTACATATTTCACCTCTACTTTTTATTTGTGTGCGTATCCGACTCTGGGCATAAGCTTCACAGCCTGCTCCCAAGGCCCAGCAGTCCTCCTGAACACCTCTACGTGTCACCACTTCAACGCTAACACCCACTGTCCACAATGAATACAAGCTAGGGCTGTTTCATACAGGACTGGTGTATTGGTTTTAGTGGGGGTATTTTTACCACATGACGGCCGGTCTTTTGGTAGATCAGTAAAGGTTGCTTTTATAAAATTTAAATCCATCCTTAAACTGTTCCCTGCCCCAGCGAGGATTCGAACCTGGGACCACTGGGACTGCGGGCCACCTCTCTACCGATTCAGCGACCGCCTCCCACACTGCACACCTTCAACAGCTGGTTGATATTCCTAAGCTGGGAGAAGCTTGAAATATATCTCTGTCCATAGATAATTCTCTTTGATATGATGTGCTCAGGAGGAAAGTGACGGACATGCCCTGTAAGTGTGAAGAAGACTCAGTGGAATAGGAGGCGAAATTTTGTCCCCGATTGCACATTTGCGGTCAATAATCCTTTTACACCTCTGGAGTACTTAAACATCCGAGATACTGATGTGGGATTTCAGGTCTTTCAATCCACTTAACCCTCTTGAGTCTGAGAAAGTATTCTCTGCCACCTCCAGACAATTTTCCTACCTCCATACTATTTTCTGTCTCAAGACGATTCTTCTGCCTCCACACGATTTTCTGTCTCCAGACGATGCTTCTAGCTCTACACGATTTTTGTACATCCTGTTGATTTTTCTTCCGCCAGACGGTTTTTCTACCTACTGAGGATTTTTACCTCCAGACGATTTTTCTACCTCCAGACGATTATTTGCTTCCTGACGATTTTTAAACCGCCAGACGATATTTAAACCTTCAGACGATTATTTAGCCTTAAGAGGATTTTTCTACCTCCAGACGTTTATTTTCTTAACCTCCTGACGATTTTTAAACCAGACGATTTTAAGTCTCCAGAAGATTTTCTACCTCCACACGATTCATCAAACTTTTGAGAAACCACTTTTACTGACAGAGCTAGATATAGTCTCTATTAATCCCCTCAGACCCTGATCCTCTTCCAAAGCTGAATAAAATCTCTCTCTAAGCAGGAATTAAATAGGAAAATACTTCATCGCCTTGAAGGAATTAGATTTTGAGATCAAGGACTTATTTTTTCTTATTCTTGACACCTCCAGACGATTTTATTCACCTTAGGAGAGACTTCCAACTGAAAGGATACGATACAGCCGTCATTAAACCCTTCAATTCCTTCTTTCTCCTTCGTGCTTGCTGTCTCTCTTCTCTATCTCCTTCTCTCTTGCGCTACAAGGTCTTTCTGGCCTAGCTCAGTCTTCTCTCATCCTATTTCAGTATACAGTAGGCTATATATAAACCTTTCAGTACTACGATGCTTGCAGAAACTGAAGAAAAAATCATTTAATAGTAGATAAAATATAAATGACATACTCGGACTGTAGGGGTTAATTACTTATGATTAACAATTTCCCACTTGGTTCTGACACTGCTTCGAGACGGTGTACACGAATTATTTACCGCTACTGTACATCGTGATTTTACACTAGGAATTATTTTTACATTTACACAGTCTCCACTTAACACCAAGTGACTCAGATATTCAGACATAATGGCTTCCCTGTAATATCGTCCACATGAAGGATTCTGATGTTACTCTTTGAATACTTAACTCGAGTCATGTTTTATCAAGGACGAAGCACCTTTTCCTCTGAGTCTTACAAGTGGCTGTCTTTTGTACGGTTGAGTCTAGATTGTTTCCTCTACGACTTCAGGAGTGAGTGTAGTAAACATGGTAGCAGCTTAATTCCATTTTGTCTTTTGGGGGGCAGAAGAGTCCCATTGGCCGCCCTGTACCACTTGCATTGACGAACACTTTTTCCATACCACTTACTTTGACAAACACTTCATCCGTATCACTTGCTTTGAACACTTTTCCATACAACTTGCTTTGAACACTTTTTCCATATCACTTGATCTGAACACTTTCCACTCCACTTTTTTTGACGAACACTTTCCACACCACGTGCTTTGACGAACACTTTTTCCATTCCACTTTCTTTGAACACTTTTTCCATACCACTTGCTTTGGCGAACACTTTTTCTATACCACTTTCTTTGAACACTTTTTCCATACTACTTGCTTTGGCGAACACTTTTTCCTCTGTCTCCACACCCCGCGACCAGTAGTTACGAACAGGGCGAACAAATCTTTCTCATGTACCGGCACCCACATCTACATTATTCAGTTATGTTCATGCACGTTCGTCTGTGTGCGAATATCCATACACATTTTGCTAGCTGGCTTCTGTCGGTAGAGTCCATCCTCCTTAGGTTCTTTTTTTATATTTTGTTTCTCTTTATTGCGTCTTTAGTTACGTTTGAAAGGCGTAATAATATAAAAATTACATTAGTTTGTCCTTTTCTTGTCCTCTCATTCTTCATCTTCGTTTTCTTTCTTTTCTCTGATTTCCTTTTTCCCTTCTCACCTTTTAATTCGTCATCTTTATTCTTTCTCCAATTCTTCTCTTTTCTCTTATTTCCTCTCTTCTTACCTCTTCCTCTTTTCTCTTCTTCATCCTCTAGTTACGTTTGAAAATTGACATTCTATAATGAAAATACAAAAGAAGTTATTTTTTAGCTTTATTTCTTAGCTCGTAGGAGTCGTATATATTTAGATACACTCCCTTCTACACTGAGAATCTCCTTGGTTATCAGAAATATGTCTAAGTGGAATGTTTGGAGTGGTGAGACTTGGAAAAAAAAGAAAATGATAAATAAATGAAGGTGAATAAGGAAGTGATAAAGTAAGAAGTGAAAAGAAATAAAAACAAGAATGAATCCCAAATAGTAAAGAAATAGAATGAGAAAATAAGGAAAATGTGAGAGGGAATAAATGAGTAAAAGTGAAGGAGAGAGAGAGAGAGAGAGAGAGAGAGAGAGAGAGAGAGAGAGTAAACAAATAGTGGCACGGAAAGCAGAGGGGAAAACGTAATAAATAAATAAATAAATAAATCAGCCTCATGTTACCCTTTTAGATGTGTAGTTGAGATTAATTTTTTTTTGACAGGTGGTTTTTTTGACAGGAGGATGAAGTGGCGCACTGGAGACTCAAACCTGTGCGTAATATGTGGACTTATTTCTCCTGGTCTTCTTGTTCCCTCTTCCTCCTCTCCCCTGTCTGCTTTCTGTTTCTCTCACCATTTCTCTTTTCTCCATTTTCTCCTCTCCATTTCTCTCCTCTCCTCCCTTATGCTCTCCATTTCTTTCCCTTTCTCTCCTCTCTCCATTTTTCTTTTCTTCCCATTTCTTCTCTTCATTTCTTTCCTCTTCTCTCCATTTTTTCCTCTTCTCTCCATTTCTCCTCTCTCTATTTCTCTCCTCCTGTTCTTCCAAGTTTATATTTCCTTTTTTCTCTTTTTTCTCTTCCTCTTTTCTAGTATTCTCCATCCTTCGCCTCCTTTTCTTCCACGTCTTCCGCCCTCTCACCTTTCCTCTTCTCTTTTCTCTTTTGTTCTTTCCTCCATCTTTTTCTTCCCTCTCCTTTCCCTCCAGCTCTCCTCCCTTCCTCTCGTCCGGGTTCTTTCCTCTTCTCCATCTTCTTTTCTTTCTTTTTCTCTTGTTTCCTCTTTTCCATCTCACCTTTCCTTTCCTCATCTATATTCTTTCTCCTTTCCCCCCCTTCTCTCTCTCTCTCTCTCTCTCTCTCTCTCTCTCTCTCTCTCTCTCTCTCATCTTATCTTTTCTCATTTCTCTTCTTTCCTTTATTCCTATTCCAAATTTTTCTTCCATTTTACGTTTTCTTCCTCTTTTTCCCTCTCTTCTTTCCTCTCCTTGCTCCTCTTCTCTCCTCTCTACTCTCTTTTCCCTCCATCACCGACCTCCTCACTATGTGCCATAAAGGTAAAGAGAAAGACGTTGGAGGAGGAAGAGAAGAAGGAAACAGCAAATCCTTCTCTTTCTACGCCGTCTTTTTCCCTCTCTTTTTCATCTTTTCTCTTCCTCCCTCTCTCTTTTCTCTCTTTTCTCTTCTTCCTACTGTTTTTCCTCTCTTCTTCTCTCTAGTTTCCTCTCTCTCCTCTTCTCTGCTCTTCACGTCCTTATTTCTCCTCCTATATTTTATCAACCTGTTTTTCTACCACGTTTTCCTTTCTCTTCCTATCCTTTTCTCTCTCCTTTTCCCTCCTCTCCTCTCCCCTCTCTTTTTCCTCTCCTTTCCTCTCTCTCTCCCTTTTTCCTCTCCTATCCTCTCCTCTTCTTTTCTCTCCTCCCCTCTCCTCTCCTCTCCTCACCATATTCTCTTCCCTTCTCCGGCTAGCCAGGATAAAAATGGAGGGATGGAGGGAGAGAAACCATTACCGCTCTTTTTCACTCTTTCCTCTCTCTCTCTCTCTCTCTCTCTCTCTCATCCTCTTTCTTCCTCATGTATATTCTCTTTCCCCTCTTCTCCATTCTCTTATTTCCTTTTCTCCCTCTCGCTCTCTGTTTTCCCCTCCTCTTTTCTCTTTAATTTTCCCCATTTCATTCTATCTCCTTCATCGTTTTTCCTCTTTTCTATAATTTCTTTACTTCACTGTCCTTCCACTCTCTAATCTCCTCTCCTCCTCTCTTCCTTCTTCTCTCTTTCCTTTCCTCTTCTCTCTTCTCCTGTCCTCTCCTCTCTTCTCCTGTCCTGTCCTCTCCTCTCCTCTACATAACCTATCCCCTTACAGTATGCTCTCCCTAGTACTGAGAAAGGTAAAGAGGAGGTGTGTAAGAGGGAAGAGGAAGATTTGAGGCATCCTTCCTCTTTTCCCGTCCTCTTCTTCCCTCCCTCCTCTCTTCCTTCCCCCTCTTTTTTTCCTTTTCTCCTCTCCGGTTCTCTCTTCGAATCCTTTTTTCAATGTTGCTTCTGCTCCCACTGCGTCTGTTTTGGTTTTAGTGGTTATTTTTTCACATGTCGTCTTCCTTCCTCTTTCCTCTTCTTCTCCCCTCCTCTTTTCTCTTCTTTTTCCCTCTTCTTTTCTCTTCTTCCTTCCTATTCTCTCCCCTCTCCCCCTCCTCTTTTCTTCTCCCCTTCTCTTTTTACTTCCCTCCTCTTTTCTCTTCTCCCATCCTCTTTTCTCTTCTTCTCCCCTCCTCCTTTCTCTTCTTCTCTCCTCGTCTTCTCTCCTCTTTTCTTTTCACCCCTCCTCTTGTTTCCTCTTGTCCCCTCTTCTTTTCTCTTCTCCTCTCTTCTTCTCTCCACCTTTCTCCTTTGCCCCCCTCCTCTTCTCCCCTCCCTTTCTCTTCTTCTCCTCCTCCTCCTCTTACTTTTCCCCTCCTCTTCTCTCTTCTCTTCTTCTCCTCTCCTTTTCTCTTCTCTCCTCCCCTCTACACGGCCGACCCCCTCACCATATGCTCTCCCCTCCTCCTACTGGTAAAGGTGAGAAGGGGGGTGGTAGGGGAGCGGCCAGAGGGGGGGTTGAGGCCCCCTATTTGTCTCACTGGGTGGTACCTGAGGAAGAGAGAGAAAGATTATGGTTAGTCCTATACTCCTCTCACTATTACTTGGCTTAAAAGGTTGAAGTTAGCCGTATAATCCATTCCCTTTAAACTTTCTATACTCCTCTCACTATAACTTGCCAAAAAGTTGGATTAAGTTGTATAACCCTTTCCCTTTAAAATTTCTATACTCCTCTCACTATTACTTGGCCTAAAAGGTTGGAGTTACTCGTACAATCCTTTCCTTTTAAAACTGGCCTTAAATTAAAGTTTGTCCTATACTATTTTCAGTTAAATTTGACCAAAAAGATTATAATAATTCCTGAACTCCTTTTACTATAACCTGGCCTAAGCTAATATCCTAAATTCCCTTCACTTAATATTGCCTTAAAAGATTATTGTTAGTTCTATACCCCATTCACTTTAACTTGGCCTAAATTATTATAGTTAGTGGTTTATATCTCTCTTTTACTTGGCCTTAAAAAAACTCCTATATCCCTTTCACGTTGACTTGGTCTAAATTTGACCCCTCTGCTTCTCACTTTCCTCTCCTGGCTAATATTGGTTTTCTCCTACTTCTTCCCTCCCCCCCCCTCTCTCTCTCTCTCTCTCTCTCTCTCTCTCACACACACACACACACACACACACACACACACACACACACATCCGGCAAGTGCAAGGAAAACCACGCAAGTCAAAAGTTAGGCTGGATATCCTCTTCCTTTGATGCTGTATTGCAGTCAGTTTAACTCTAGTGCCTGAGAGGGACGCCTTCATGTGGTGGCACTGATTTAACTGGGTGGGAAAGCTGCCTGGTTATGCAAACGTCCCTCAGCTCCCTCCCTATCCCCCAAAGAGGGAGAGGGTGGACTGCAGGAGAGGGGAACCTTAAGCCTGCAGTTTAGTAGGTTCAGTGTCTTCTAAAAACATCTTCTTAGCTGAATAAAGTTGCTGGAGGTTGCAAGAATAAACTAAAAAAATGAAGAATGCAACTGAAAAGGTTAAGTGAAAATGTAATCCAGTTCAATGAAGAGTCTGCAAGGAGTGTAACCTTAAGTACCCAGGACGATTAGTCCACCAGTCACGCTCCATTGCCTAGGTTACTGGAATTTGTAGACAAGCATTTACCTTCCACTTTCCTGCATTACTCACCGCATTCCCTCATCTGTTATTCTGTATTTCTATCTTTCTATCTACATATATATGCATATACTTAACAAGGTTAAACTTTACAATCTTATTATTTAGCATTATCGTTCAGTAGACTGTTACTGATGAAGGTTAATTGGCTTCTGGTCACATTTTTACGCTAAGGATCAGCAGTTTCTCGCTGCACAGCTACGAATGCTGATGATCAGCGCACCCTACATTGTCTCGAGATCAGTTTTTTTTTTCTGGGCACTGAACAGACAGAGGACAGAACAGGCTGATCCCTTATTTCGATAGTTGGGCATGAGTGTGAAAAAGTGTTTGACAATGATTGTGCTATGATCTGTACACTTCAGCAAGAGATGGAATTACACGCCCATGGAGGTACAATACCACTAGATATACAAGTACAGGAGGGAGAGAGTGATGTAATGAGGCGATGCTTCATTTAGGGAGTGACCAAAACATTTTGATAGATGGTGTTCGTAGCTCGATAGAGGCAGGAAGGGAGTTGGGCTGCGGCTGGGTAGTACCAGGTAGAATCTTTTGATACTAACCAGAACCTAATGGATAGTGTGCTGTGATGAAATGATGCTTCATTCACGTAACTGCTGAAGCATATCCTTGTTGTCTGAAGGGAGGAACTCTAGGAAATGCACGCCAACAACTGCTGAGACCCCATCCTTTTAAGTTACTATGGCATACCTGAATTAAGCGTGGTGCAGCGACATGCTACTTCACTCAGTGATTTGGGCAGGCCAGAACTCTGACAGCCATAGATAGTCAAAAGTAGAGAAATGTTTTTTATCCTGAGAGTGGTACAATTTGGTCAAAAACAGAAGATGCCGCACACCATAAGCATCCCATCCACACCTGAGGGAGAGAGTGGTACGGCCAGATGATACTTCATTAAGGCAGCAACCAAAGCAGTTTCAGACCTTGGTGTCCATAGTTGGTTTGAGATGAACTTTTGGCCATAAGAGTAAGATAACTAACACAGTAATAACAAATGGCACCAGCTTCTATCAAAATCACCCAAACATACATAAGGGACAATGTGGTGCGAAGAGACGAAGTTTCACTCACACAGGTTTGAACCCTAGCGTCTGTTGCTGGGCATGGGTAAGGAGTTATTGATGCTAACACTACGACAATCTACACTCCAACAACAGATGGCGCCACACACCTTCAGAATCGCCCCAACCATACCTGAGGGAGAGCGTGGTGCGGCGAGACGATGCTTCACTCAGGCTGGAAAACTCTGTAGCGCGCCGGTGGAGGGTCGTGCTGCCCTCCAGTGGCTGGCGGGAGCACTCCAGGCACGGGAACACCACCCCGACTACCCACTCCACCACTGGGATTCTTCTGTAGGGTTTTATGGAGCCACGGTTATCAAATATGGTGGAGGTTAGGGCTGGGGAGACTGGATTAGGGAGGCATACTTTCTCTGATGATATATTGTTTCATGTTATTACTGCTCTTTTTACTTAATACATTTTATAGGGGATGGAAGGATTATTTTTTTGGGGGGAGGGGGGGAGAAAGAGCATATAGGCTTAATTCAGGTATCTTTATATCTTGTCGCTTGTATTATATTTATATACCACCACCTCCAAAAGATGAACATAACACCCATATGCTCTGCCACTTATTACATCACCCTGACTACTCACTCTATCACTAGGATTCTTCTGTAGTGTTTATGTAGCCACGGGCATGTACTAGTGCAGAAATTAGGATGGGGCGACCTAAATGAATAGAGTAAATTTTTTTTTTTTTTCATTCATTGCCAGACGTCATGTATCCCAAATGGGGTGGCCAAGGGCTTAGAGTTAACTGTTTTACAGGGAGGGGCACTAATCCTCCACCAACCCCACTTGACACGTAGGGATGCCAACAGCATCTGGTGTTCCCAGGCGGTCACCCATCCAAGTACTAACCAGACCCCTCTTTGAATTTACGTTTGCTCTTACTTTTTGCTGATATTACCTTTTAATATCTATATCCATATCTATCTATCTGTCTATCTGTCCATCTATCTGTCTGTCTATCTATCTATCTATCTGTCTATCTATCTATCTATCTATCAATCAATCTATTATATGGAGTTAAGACACACTTTGCCTGATATTATCTTGTTTAATGTTGATATTGAGATTCTCCCTTCTGGTTTATTTACGGTGCTCATGGTCATGTAAACGAGTAGAGGTAAGGATGGAATCAACGAGACTTTGGGAGCAGGTACTTTTGCCGTCATATTTTCCGTTCTTCTTTAATAATAATATTGCTTATATTCAAATGGTGGGGGGAGGGGGAGAGCGGCACACATTTAGTGATTTCTGGTGACACATATCTTGTTTTTTTATGTATACCTTCACCCATTGAAAAAAGAAAAGGAATTACACCACACTATCACATACCACTCCACCCCACCACAACTGCTACACGCTTCGCCGTTGGGATCTTTTTTTTTTTTTTTTTTTTTTTTTTTTTTTTTGCCTCGGTCATGAAGGAGCATAGAAGTGACTGAATTTGGGCTGTTGTCTTTATTCAAGGCGTTTCCATCTTTCGTATTTTTACTTTAACTGTCTTTATTAGAGGGTGGAGGCCGGAACTTTCTGTGGGAAAAGGGGATATATATTGCTGTTGATTTCTGGCGTATTATTCCCCTTTTTTTTTTCCAGATATTCTTAGCTATCAGTCTTTATTGTTTTTATTATTAGCTACATTTATTTTTGTGGAAGGGGAAGTGATTTTTTTTTTTGGGGGGGGGGCGACAGGGGCACTTATCTTGGAGTTTTCATTTTTTTTTTTTAATCATTTACTCAGTGAGTGAAAAAGAAATATGCTAATCGAATAATTTTTCATGGAGCACATTAGCCCTCCTATGGTTCTTTCACAATCACTTGGCTCAGACTTCGTCCTTTTTGCAGCTTATTTAACGTAGCTCACTGGCAGAAAAAGACGGTACTACGGCTCTACATTCTTTCTATAGCATTTCATCCGGACTTGCATCATATCATTTTGTTAATCTAGCGTTACCATACAGCTTTAAAGGTAGAGAGATGGGAATTTTAGTCCAAGGTAAGGTAAAAAGACTATGTTCATTCCCTCACTGGATATCTCTCATAGGATTTATTTTGGCACAGTCATGGAAGCTAGTGCAGGTCTGAATGAGAATGACTGAATATTTTTGAGGCGCAGATCCTCTTTGGTGTTGTTTTCTAGCTCGCTTTCACTGCTAATTGCCATCCTGTGCTGGGAAAATATTTCAGGATGATGATGATGATGATGATGATGAAGGGCAGCGAAATTGCAGGGGATAGAGCGACATGGGGACGATTTGTTTGTGGCCATCCCTTACAGGATTAAGGCGTTTGGCTATAGATAGATAGATGGATGGATAAGGATGCTTAATTTTTATGGAGTGGATATCTTTGTAATTTTTCTTGCTTTTTTTTTTTATTTATTCTGACTCTTCCCCCCCTCCCCCCAAAAAAGGCAAAATACACACCAGCCATAGTATCAAAAATTGTAATTGCGAGGATGAGGCTGACTGTGTTTGGAGGAAGAGTTACAAGGTGTAAGGTGACTGTTTGGAGGGTGACTTATATGGAAGGAGGAGGGAGAGTTATTTGTCAGGTGACTGTTTGGAGGGTGACTTATTTGGAAGGAGGAGGGAGAGTTATTTTGTAAGGTGAATGATTGGAGGGTGACTTATTTGGAGGGTGACTGAATTTAAGGGGTGACTGGATTTGGAGGGTGATTGTATTTGGAGAGTGACTGAATTTAGACAGTAGCATCTGGAGAATAATATGTCTGGAGGGTGACAGAATTTGGAGGATAGCTGGATTTAAAGGGTGACACTTGGAGGCTGACTTATTTGGAGGGTGACCGAATTTGGCAGGTGACACTGAGGGTGACTTTTTTTGGGGGGGTGACTTTTAGCGGGTGACAGGATTTGGAGGGTGACAGATGGAGGATGACTTATCTGGAGGGTGACATTTGGAGAGTAATTGAATTTAGAGGGTGATTGAACTTGGACGATTATTGACTTAGAATGTGGGTAATTTGAAAGATTATTGTTATTTTCATCATTATTATCATTAGTTTTATTTTATTTATTTATTTATTTGTTAAACGGGGGGGAAATCTTTTGTTGCTGTCGCTTCCTAGTGTCACCTCTCTTGTTTATACTGTATATTAATAAAAAAAAAAAAAAAAAGGCACAACACACACATACAGTATTTTATAGCGAACTAGACATATTTAAACTGACATGAATATTGTAGCGCTGTATTGTGCGTGTGTGTGTGTGTGTGTGTGTGTGTGTGTGTGTGTGTGTGTGTGTGTGGTGGGGGGCGGGGGGGGTACAGGAACTGCGGGTGTCATGATTCTCTTTTGGTGGGCAGATAATTCTGATGTTAGGCTTCTTTTCGTCATAGTGTGGGAACAAGAGGATGAGGGATTTGAAGGATTATTGTGGGATTATAATGAATGTCTTAATTTATATCCAGTAACGTGGTAGGGAACTCACTGCCTTACGCGATGCGAACTCGTAAATCCCAATAATTGACAAATGTTCCCCTCGGATGAACGAATTTAGTTGACACTGGCCAACAATATACATTTCGAAAGTGGTATAGATATCCAGTATAGCACAACGGTAAGACACACTGAATGTAGAAAAAAATGTGTTCACACCCAAATCATAGGAAAACAAAGGGTTAGACAGGGATGCACACGGTGAGGGTCATGCACCATGCTTCTCTGTTTGTGATTCGTGCCTTTCCAGGATACTATAGTGGAAGTAACAGCGTGCTTTCATGCATTGCTCTGCTCACACTTAATACACAAGCTACAGTAATTTGTACCATGTGATGTCAAATACAAAGAGCACTGAATACACAGCAGCCAGCCGAATAACTTTTACTTTTTCATGACGATAAAAGAATCGGTACATTAGTAAGAAAAGATGATGCTTCCAGTGAAAAGCAGATTATCCTGACTGACTGAAGTGAAAAGGATATTTAATGTTAATGCTTAAGCCAAGGAATATAAGGAAAAAATACAGTATATACCAAGCCTAACAGGTTAATTAGTCACCAGTGATAATACACAATGACACGAAATCTCCTGGCATCAGCTACCTTACTCACTAACGCCAATGCAGGGGTTTCGTGCCTCTCTGTGTGCCCCCCCTGGTGTTGGAGGTGGACTAGGAAGCTTAGTGCCGCATTTTAGGTGATGAATAAGGCTTCGTAGCACCTCTTCCTTAGCGATTTATTCTTCACAATACACTTCAGCATTTCATTATTTGCTATGTCATTAAGATCGACTTAGTCTGCAACAACACACATGGGAATACTGATGCGTCCTGTGTAGACTAAACCGCTAAGGGAAGAGGTGTCACGAAATATCCAAAGTCGCTTAGAATACGAACCATTATGCCGAAAAGCAGAAAAGAGAGAAAAAAGTAAAGATTCCACGAGGGTATGTTAGTGAGCTAGGAAAAGTATGCAAGAAGTATATCAAAGAAAAAATATTAAATAATGAAAAGGATCTTCTATTGGGCTTGGGTGACTTACTGAGGAGTTCGTGAAGGTGGTTTTGGTGGTGCTCCATTTTTGCCTTGTTAGGGAGAGAAGGGGTGAGGGTAAAGCTGTAATCAGGCAGACACAAATGAGATGCAGTTTATAGTTTGCCCTACCCCTTGTCTACTGTTTGTGTGTGTATATTTAAACAGTGAAAGCAGGGTAAAATTGTAATGAACGAAAACAGATGAGACTCTGTTTATAAGTTGCCCTACGTTGTGTCTACTGTTTTTGTGTGTATATGTAAACAGTGTAAACAGGGTAAAGCCGCAATCTGGTGGAAACAGATGAGACGCGATTTATGGTTTGTCAGATGCTGTGTTTCTTTCCCCTACATCATCTTTTTGTTGCAGTTTATAGTGTGTGCAGTATAAGTATAAGCATTTTTTGAGGATGGTTAATTCCTGTGTGAAGTGTTCTTAGTATGATGAACAAAAGGGTAATACTCGCTCAAACTGAAACTGGAGTGCCGAGCTTCAGTTTCTTATAGGGTGCAGCCTGGAATGCCTTGAGAAATGGACTACAGGGGCGGGATTCTCAAATGTATTTCACGATCGATTCCCTGTCGTAACTCAACTTTGTTTTTGTAGGGAAGGCAAGAAATAGAATCTTTCCGTGTCTCATTCATTCTGATAATAAAAAGTTACTGGAGAAAAGTTACTGTAAAAATGTATTTGTTTTAGAAGGAAGGATGAGGAATAGAATCTTTCCATGCCTCGTTCTTTCTAATTTAAAAAAAAAATTGTTACTAGAGGAAAGTTATTGCAAAAATTTTTATTTCTTGAAGGAAAGACAATAAATTAAAAAGTTCAGAGTCTTTCGATATCTCTACTTCTCCCTACAGAAAAAAAATAATAATAATGATTAGGGCAGGGAATTGATCGTAATGTCTTAGAATCATACTCTATCTCGCCACTCTAGATTAATGTTCCTAGCAGATTCAATCAAGTGACTTATTCTGAACCCCATCACTGCGGGGATGTTTAATGGTTTGTTTCTTCTAGGCGATATTTTTAGGGGTGATTTTTCAGTGGAGAGAAAATAGGGAAAGAAAAGAAAAAAATATTATGTCCGAGTTAATAAGGGAAAGTTCAGAAATATAAGAAGGTCTGCTGTTTTTCTTTGTGTGTGTGTGTGTGTGTGTGTGTGTGTGTGTGTGTGTGTGTAATTAGAGTAAGTGTAGTTGTTGCATAAAATATCATCGCGTGCAAGAGCCTACTTTTGCAGTCCTTCTAAACAATGCGTGGATCTGTATGTAGGCAGTTGTTGTATGAATTTTAGATGCAGAGAAACACACTTTTATCCAGTGCCTGTGTATGTGTGGTTTGAAAAATCATTGTAATTCATGTATGTGCAGAAATGGATCTAATTTATGACATTCATCTGTATTTTAGAGTAACTGGTAAAGATATAGTTTTTGCTTAAATGTCTAATTAAGCTTTATTTATTACTCCTTTGTTTGCATGTGGAGATGTGACGTAAGATATTGTGGAAGATGCTAGTGCGTAAATATAAACCAGTCATTTTTTTTGTTGGTGTGTGTGGAAATATGTTGCATGAACTTGTTGCAAATCCTAGTGTTGATATATACTGTACACGTTATTCAGAGGTGTGTATGTGGAATTGCATCACAGGATATTGTATTTTGTTGGAGCAATATACACTAGCTATTCATCTACGTGTTTGTGATGTAGCAGAAATTGTTGTTCCAAAAATTATAAACGAAGAATTTTAACACTTTTGACATTTGTTGTAAAAGAGAAACTAATATCCATAAAACGGGCAACCAAAAGAATGTGAGTGAAAATGTGTGATTCATTAATTAATATAATGGAAGTTCAGCCTGTGGAAAGTCAGTGGGAAAAAGATATGTTGGAATGAATATGTCAGAGAGAGAGAGGGAGAGAGAGAGAGAGAGAGAGAGTGCAATAAAAGAAAGAAATAAAGAGAAAGACAGGCGTGGGAGGAAAAGAAGTAAGAACAGGAAAAATGTGTTGAAACTTTAGCAGATGGAAAGTGAAAAATAAAAAAATAAAAAAAAGGAAGGAAGGATTGTAGCAAGAAAAGAGATCTGGAAAGAAAGGGGATGAAGAAAAAATGAAGAAAACGTTTTACAAAAGGGGTAGAGAGAAAAGGAGAAAGAGAAGAAAGTGAAACAAAGAAGGAGCAAATTCTGCAATCAAGGAAGATGAAGGGAGGAAGGGGAAGACGTGGAGAGGCTAAAGAAATAAAAGGAAGGAAGGGTTTAAGCAAAGAGAGGTGGTAAGAGAAGAAGAGAAGGTAGGAGGACGAAGGAGGAGTGAAAAAAAAGAGAGATGAAAAGGTAAAAAATAAAGGATGGATGATTTGAAGAAAAAGGTGCTAAAAGGAAGAGATAAAAGAAGAAGTGAAGAGAAGTGAATATGGGGGAGGGAAAGAAGAGGAAAATTGATCTGTAGTTTAATATACACAAAGAGGAGGAAAAAGGAAAAATTAATGATGGATCGAAAAGGAGAGAATAAGGGAGGAAAGAAAGACATACGACAATAAGGGTGACGCTAAAGAGGGGGGGGGGGGATTTAAAGGATCAGGCTGCTACTACTGTAATATTTATCATCTGGGAAATTGACAGGCAAGGGATATTAAGCTGTTTAGTGAAGGATGTTTAAATGGGTCACATGCCAGTACTACACCTGGCCACACCACGTCACACCACACCACATCACACCGAACCACACCATATCATACCACACAAATTCATTCTATACCACACCGTACTACATCATACCAAACCATACCATACCATACTATACTGTACCATATTACAATAAACCACACCACACCACACCTCACCACACCACACCACACCATTCAGAATTATACCACAGCACACCTCACCACATCTCATTCAGGTCGCTTCATACCACACCTTACCATACTAATCACAGCTCACATCACAAACACGTTTAGTCGTCACACACACACACACACACACACACACACACACACACACACACACACACACACACACACACACACACACACACACACACACACACACACACACACACACACCACAATCCTCTTTTAACAAACATCTGACAGGAAAAATTTAATCAGTAGTCATGCAAGGGACATTATCAAGGTACAGTTTGGAATTATTTCATCATCTGTCACACAATCATTATTCATTCTCCACCGGAACCTCTTTCAGGATTTATTCAACCTTGATTCACCTGAAAAATTGTTAAAACAGCTGAGGAAGGAAGAGATTAGTAAATGAATGAGGACGGTATATGGTGAAAGTGACGTGGGTAAATATCTGAAACAAGTAAAAAAAATTAAGTTGAAAGAGTAACCCTATCAGTATTACCAAGCTAAGACACGATTACCGGGTCAAGACACTAATACTCAATGAAATCAATGAAAGTAGTGAATAAAAGATGAATGCAAACGGGGTGAATAACTCCATGATTGTAAATATTAATGAAAAAGTATGTGATGATATAATTTTAACAGTCACTGATGTATATGCAGAAATAATAAAATGAAATAGACAAACTGTAGTGTGATATTTATAGTAACAGTGATAAAGCCAAGATGAAAGAGTCTGTATCACCGTGGAGTGAAAGGAGGTCATGTTCGTACCGCTGCTAAAAGGAAATATAACTGAAGCGAAAGCGGAAACTTTTGTGGAAAATGTGAAGTGAGGTTGTTTGGCCATGTGGAGAGAATGGAGAGCAAGAAACTAACGAGGAGAGTGTATGTGAGAGAGGTGGAGGAGGGGAGAGGGAGGGGGAGGCCGAGGATGAGAGGGAGGGATGGAATGGAGAGGTATATGAGGGGGGGGGTGAGATGGGGGGAGAGCAGAGAAATGGCGGGACATGGAGGAGTTTTGTTTGTGGTCACCCTTTACAGGATTAAGGCGGCTGGCAATAGATCAAAGGCGTCCGGCAATAAACAGATTGATAGATAGTATTGTAGGTAAGGTGAACAGATTAACGACAACTGAGAAAAAAAAAATAGGCGTAAAAATCTTGGGAATACTGAACAGGGTAGTTTCGAAGTGGTAAAGGAAATCGAAAGATAAAATGTTTTCAGAAGGCAATTAACAGAGAAAGTATATGAGAAGAACTACAATAAAAGACATTTAGAGATCTTGAAAAAGCGTATAACAAAGCGAACATGGAGAGTTATGGAAGGTGTGAACTGTGTATAAAGTGGAAAAAAATGACAAGAGCAGAGAGGATGTATGGCAATAGAGTGTATGTGTGGAAAATAGGTAGATGATGTGCGTTGAATAATTATGAATGACTGGATTTAGACTGAATATACGGGGAACAGAACTAGGATGACGTTGGGTACAAAATTTGAGTGAGTGAGGACAAGTTAAAGCCTTTCACCTGTCCTGCAGGTATGTGTGGAGAAGAGGCGGTAAATGATGTGAAGATGAATATATAAATGAATAATTAGAGTTAGTGATGAAAGAACCGAAATAAGATGGCGATGAGTACAATTTGAATGAGTATAATTTAAGGCATTTGACCAGAGATTTTTGCAGGTATGTGTGGAGAAGAGGCTGTAGATTATGTGAATGAGTCAAGTTATAATGACTTTGAATATATGAGAAAGCAGAATTAGGATGTAGCTGAGTACAATACACGAGACAGAGACCAATTTATGCTATTTGACCTGAGATTTCTGCAGATATGTGTGGAGAAGAGGCAGTAGATGATAGGGTTGGCGGCTGAGTTGAGAGGGGCCAGGGACTGGATGAAGGTGGCCACTGCAACGTTGGTCGGGGACTTAGGCACGAACCCGTACACTTGTAGCAGGTCGAACACGATGTAGGGCGACCAGCAGAGGACGAACACTGCGGCAGAGACGGTATGTCGGCTGGATGTTGTGCGGTTAGGGAGCGGTCAAGAATTTTTACGTTCTTTTTTCCCAGCTAAGAAAAACGTCAGAAGAAATTGAGAGTTTTATATAAATTTAATCAAGGTATTTATGAACCAAGGCCTATAATTTCTCTGTTTACCCCATCCGAACTTAGGAAGAAAGTCCAAAATTAGCTATGATATCTTTCCTTTCTTATATACCAGCTAAGAAAAACAGCAGAATAAGAATGACGTTCTGTACCCATTTCAGATCACATTTATGATTCACTGCCAATTTTCCCTTTGTTTTTGTAATTAGAATTTATCAGTGACTTCGAAGATTGATGTTGTTTTACTTTTATGTCCTAATGTGTAAAACACACACACACACACACACACACACACACACACACACACACACACACACACACACACACACACAGAAAGAGAGAGAGAGAGAGAGAGAGAGGAAATAAATGCTCAACTACATCAATTAAACCCACCTGTTAATGACCCACCTGGCTTACCTTTCCCCGTGTTTGCGTCATTACAACTTACCAAAGACGATAACAAGCGTCATCTTCACTGTTTTGATCTTGGCTTTGGGGATGAGGCCGCGGGAGGAGGCTCGTCGGGTGTCCTCCTCCCCACCACACACCCGCAGGTCACCGTCTGGGGGAGAGGCAAGGGGGCAGGGGTTATTACAGGGCAGGGGAGGTCAGGGCAGGGGAAGGGAGGAGCAGAGTAAAGAAGGGGTGTATAGACTATTTTAGAACAGCAGGGGATGGCAGGGCTGGGCAAGGTAGAGGAGCGTGAAGGAGGGGTGCATAGTTTATTTTTAAAGACAGGACAGAGGTGGGAAAGGCAGGGCAGGGTATAGTAGGGCAGGGAGTGCAGAGTGAAAGAGAGGAACATCGATTACACTAGGGTATGGCAAGGCAGGGTAAGGCAGGGCTAGGTGAGGGAAGGGCAGGGCAAGGCAGGGCAGGACAGAGCATGCATCAGTAATGACAATGAGATATAAGTCATGGCTATAAATGCATTATGAGACGACAAGTTAATTAAAATCATACACACACACACACACACACACACACACACACACACACACACACACACACACACACACACACACACACACACACACACACACACACACACACACACACACACAGACACACACACAGACACACACACACACACACACACACACACACACACACACACACACACACACACACTTCTCTCTCTCTCTCTCTCTCTCTCTCTCTCTTTCCCAACCCAAAGTGCTCTCATCAATTAACCACTCATGTACTGATTCATTCACTTACACTTCTCTCTATTTACTTTTTCGTTCCCACACTTTTCTTTCGATTCTCTACTTATTTTTTGGTCCGCGTATTATCTTATACTTTACATCCAATAGTTACTTCTTGGTCTTTGTTTAGTACCAGTATATTCTATTAGGTCTTTATACTTTCTTCTCGGTCCATATATCTAGAGTTTGGTCCAGATGTTTACACTTTGGTCCACAATTAACTTCTGGGTTCGTACATTTACTTTGGTCCATATATGCTTATTTCTTGATCTATACTTCTATTTTTCGGTCCACATGCTTCCACTTCGGTCCATTGGTCTACATAATTTTTGGTTGATATATTTTTTGGTCTATTAAATCACACTTTGGTCCATATATTTATCCTTCGGTCCAAACGATCCTACACGTTTATTCATACACATACACCTGGGTACACATAAATTCCTAGCTCCCTGGTCCACGCATGTACCCTTAGGTCCATCCAGACTTAGCTCATAAGGGTCTGATTTTGAGGGATGGTTGGGGTTTATTGGCCACGTTAATGCCGCTCAGGGTAGAATAACTGGCCTGCTTTGCCTTTGAACTCTGGAATAGCGTAGCCCAGGGATCCTATTCTTCTGATGAGGTAATACAGAGGTGAAAAAGTGATTGACTGATGGTTACTTACTTCTGGGACCTATCGCCTTGGTGCCGACGGTCATAATTTTACTTTTCGACCAGATGGTGTAGACGATGATGGCGTAGCAGGCGGTGATGATGATGGTGGGGAAGACGAAGACGGTGAGGGCCACTAGGGTCATATACACCTTCCACTGCCACGCCTCGGAGAAGTCGATCCAGCACTGCAAAACACCTGAGAGGGGAAAATAAAGGTTAAATATGAGTCTGTATAAATAGACGTGTGCTTTTTAGAATATATACAGACGAAACCGTAAGAGTCGAAATTTGGAGTGTTGCTAAAGTGAACAGGATTGAAGGACTTTGCCTCCAAAAAATCTTAGTGTGTGACTGACAGAATGGGCCAGTTCAAGAGATGTTCCAGTGTCTAAATATACGGTAATTAAACTCATCTGCTCCCATCTCAATATGTTTAAGTCAGCCCTCTAAATACGGCCGTCAGCCCTCTAAATGCGGCCCTGTCACCCCTCTTAATACGGCCCTGTCACCCCTTCAAATACGGCCATGTCACCCCTCTAAATACGCCCCTGTCACCCCTCCAAATACGGCCCTGCCACCCGTCTAAATATAGCCTTGTCACCCCTCTAAGTATGGTCCTGCCACCCCTCTAAGTATGGTCCTGTCACCCCTCTAAATATGGTCCTGTCACCCCTCGAAATACTCCCCTGTCACCCCTCTAAAAAAAAACCCTGTCACCCCTCTAAATACTCCCCTGTCACCCCTCTAAATATCCCCTGTCGCCTCTCTAAATACGGCCGGGTCACCCTTTCTAAATACGGCGTCATCCCTGTAAATAAATCGCTTAATAAATCCATGCCATCGTTCTAAATCCAGCCTCTCATCTCAAATTAAACGCTTGAATCTCACGCCAAATATAAACGTGAAATATGTGCGTCTCGTTTTTTAGGCCAGTCGCTAGAATATGGCTCAGCTGATGATATATTTTTACATTATTTTGTTGAAGCTATTTTTGTATTAGGGTTATTTATGTATACCTTTTTGCCTTCATTAGTACGGTTACCTCACATTTCACACCTGAATGAACGATCCTGAAACTGTGAATACGACTTCTTATCTTTATCACTCTCTTCAGTCATGCAGCAGCCCTTCATTTCACAGCCTATCCACAGTGAGTATCAAAGGGACAAGATAAAATAAAAAAATGTTTTGGTTATGATTAAAGCTTTCAGATTACTATGACCATTTCTCAGCTGCATGAAGTGGTTTAATGTCACTGGGATTAGGTTGACCCACGCAATGAGAGGGATGATGGTGACAGTTTAAAGTTTTTTCCAGTCTCCTGTGACTGAGCCTTAGCTGAATAAAATCATGTGGTACTACTTAGAACTAAAAGAGGAAAAAAACTATAGACGACGCTACTCTTATTATTTATTCTTTTCTTATGCGTTCGACTCTGAGAGGTTTAGCAGTTAAGAAGGATTGCTTGTCGTAAAAATTGGCTAAAATCTATCACGAATGCATCAGATGCCGCCTCACGCGCCTCTTCCGGCTTATATGTGTTCGAGTCGAGCTGGAAGTGGGTGTCATAAATTCCAAAGACACCGGTTTGCATGAGTGTGTGTGGTCATGCAAGAGAATTCCTTAATTAGGCAGAGTGTGGGCGCCATGCGAGATTTTTATGTACATGACCGAAATCTCGTGAGCCAGTGAAGTTCCGGAGGCTAACACCTCTTCTTGGGCAGTTTATTTTGATGGTTTTCCCTTAGCCACCTCACTCTGCTGACGTACACATCCTTTTATTCTTGCTAAATTCAGACGTCCATATTTATTTTGGAAGAGATTTTTTCGACCTAAAGGTGTTTCATAAGGTGTTTAATGGATCGCTTAGTACGAAACGTCTTTCCTAAACAGAATAAAATTGTCTGGAGGTAGCAAGAATAAACTAAAAAATCCTTATTGATGCTGTTAATAAAATCCTGTGTGTAATTCTTTTAAATATCTAAATGCTTTACATAATTAGCCAATAAAACAACAAAAGCACTCAATATGCAAGGACATACTACTATGGAAGGAATGTTAGAGACTCCTTAGCCCACGAGACGAATTAGGAAAGCTTATTAGAAAGAAATAGTTCCTCTGGTGGGGGAAATACCTACACAATATTTGATAGAGATTATTTCAGTTTTCTTTACGAGACGGAACACTTAGACAGAGAAAAAAAATATGTAGTTAAAGAAATGACCTTAATGACGATAGATTACTGTACGAGTTGATGAGTATAGTTATCCAGCTCACCGTCCCACACAGTTACTTACCTACGCACTCACCGTTTCACTCACTCACTCACTCACCTTCCTTCTCGCTCACTTACCATCTTACTCTCTTAATCATCTCACTCATTCACCATTTTACTCTCACTTACCGTCTCACTCACTCCCATACTCACCATTTCACTGTCTCACTCACCTCCTCACTCAGTTATTCACTCACCATCTCGCTCGCTCACTCACTTACCATCTTACTCACCGTCTCACTCACTCCCAGACCATTTCACTCTCTCCCATACTCAACATTTCACTCTCACTCACCTCCTCACTCAGTTATTCACTCACCATCTCGCTCGCTTACTCACTCACCATCTTACTCACCGTCTCACTCGCTCACTCACTCACTCACTCACTCACTCACTCACCGTCTACTGAGGCCTCCATGAAGAAGACGAGGCTAGGGGAGGCGAAGACGGCAGACAACAACCACGCCACCACTACCAGCCGTCTCGCCCTCCGCCCTGTACAGTAGGTTAGTCGAAGTTAAGGTAGGCTAGGTCAGAATAAGGTAGGTAAGGTTAGGGTAGGATAGTTAGGTTAGGGTAGGTTTGGGTAGGTAGATTAGGTAGTTGGAATATGGAAGGTAACGTTAGGGTAGGATGGGGAGGTAGGTTTGGTTAGGTTAGGTGATGAGAGTTAGATTGTTAGTTTCTGTTAGGTTAGGTTAAGTTAGTTTAGTTGGATTAGATTACATTGGATCTATGTTGGGTTAGGTTAGGCTTTACTGGGTTAATTTAGGTTAGGTAAAAGATAGATAAAGATATACAGATAGATGGATGAACTCGAATGACTGAGTTGATATCATGTGTGACGGCTTGACCAACAGGATAAACAGATAAACAGACATGAATAGAAATGTAAATAAATAGATAGGGAGATAGAGAGGATGGGTTAGATAGAGACAGTCAACTAGACAGATAGATAGATAGACAGATAATTAGAATGATACCGATAATCATATAAATACAGTAGAATCAAAAGGACAGACAGACGTAGATAGAGAGAGATAGACGAACAGACATGCTGACATACAGACAGATTAATGAACTCACAGCTGCCGGAGAAGTTCATGGGGTGTGTGATAGCGTCATAACGATCGATGCTGAGAGCCACGAGGACATATGTGGAAGAGTATGTCACCACCACCTGTAAAAAAAAAAAAATACAATTAGTGGTATTGTGCGGAGAGACAGACAGACAAAGAAATAGATAGATAGGTAGACAAACAGACGTGCAAGATCAAGAGAGACAGATAGACAGGCGTGGGGGAGAAAGACAGACAAACAGGCACACACATAAAACTTGGGAGAACTGTCACCAACACCTGCAAAGCCAATACTTTTATCATCAGGTAGTGGAAGTACATGGAGAGACAGATAGATAAAGAGACAGATAGAGACAGATCAGACAGATAGATAGGCATGCAGGAGACAACTAGACAGACAGACAGACCTGGAGGAGAAAGGCAGACAGACAGACAGACAGACAAAAGCAGACAAACAGACAGAAGCAGACAGACAGACGTAAAGCAGACAGAAAGACAGACCTAGAGGACATCACCACAACCTGAAAATATAAAACAACACATTTATTTAGTAGAGAGAGAGAGAGAGAGAGAGAATCTGAACAAGGTCAAGTGGGAGAGGGGGGAGACTTAGCCCTTTGACTGCTTATCGCGAGTAAAATCGGACTAGGTAAATATTGTTAATGGATCCTTACTCGACTTTAGTCCACGGCTTGGGAAAAATTCTGGGCCACACTACTTTGACAGCTATCGAGGAGGTTTGAAATGGGCGCTCATGTGCAATTGACTTTCAGGTGGCCTTTGCCATCTATTCCAATGTAAACATGTGACAAGTCCCTCCCGCCGCCCCACGCTGCGGGTGCATGGGATGGTACCCCTATTCCACCTCGGGATCCACCTTCACAGGTAAGTTACGTACATAATACTATTACTGATGAACAGTGAACAACTATGGAGCAATATGATGTATGAAATAATGCGATGTTTTGTGCAGCAAGAGAAATGTGCGTGATTATCTGCAATCCGCTGATCACCTCTGTAGCATACTGGAACTAATACTGAAATCAGATTGAAGAAACTCTGTAATAAGTGCTGGGCAGGAAATATCTTTTAATAGGATGCATAAAGATATGTGTACATACGCTGGTTAATAAATGAAGGCATATAAGCTTGTTGTATCAGAATACATATTTGCCAGGAGCCTCAGCTGTTGTCACCCGCTGTTGCAAAACACAGGAAGACTGCACCCTTTCCACCTCAAAACCTACCTTTATTGATAAATTACTTAATATATAACTGCTAGAGCAGGAGTCCTACAGTAATAAATATGCAGCTGAATGCATGATATAATTACACTGATGATGAACAGTAGCTGGTAAATTATTTTTTTCAGTTTTATACCGGTATGCCTTAATTATGCCACATATTCTTACATTCATATATTTTTAGTGTATATGATGCTATACAAATATAGTGTGTTCTTCATTATTGTCTGTTTCTGCAATTATTATACCGTATGCATTCTTTGACAAGAATTTACCACACATTTCAGTCACTATTTGATTTCTGTAAAATTTTTCACCAGCGTTTTTACTATGTTCCAGGTGCTTTCTGCAATTATTATATGCATTCTATGACAAGAATTTGCAACACATTTTAGTCACTATTGTATTTGATATCTGTATTATCACCAGCGTTTTTATTAGGCTATGTTTCCAGGTGTCAGACGCACAACAATTGTAAAGTGATGATTTTTGTGGATCTTTATAATTACGGTAACATTTGTACTTCTGGCAAACTCTGAATATCATTTAAATGCCTGCTGTCAATTTTTTTATTTGTTTACAAAAAAACGAATGTTTTCAGTGAGAAGTATTAAATTTTGATCTTATTTACAGTTTCAAGCATTTTCAGTGTTATATATTGAAACTTCATGGCCAGGTTAGCTTAGGAAATACCAAAAAAAATATAAAACAAGTACTGGATACATTCCTTTTTTGGTGGAAAAAGGAACCCTTTCGGGAACCACCCGGAAATCGCGTGCGGTAGTCAGATGGCTAGGATGAGGTGAAGGGATGGAGTGGAGAGTAATATCTATGAGAGTGGAATGAGATGAGGTAGGGCAGCCTGATGGTGAAGGACAGGGCGACATGGAGACGATTTGTTCATGGTCACTCCTGGATTATGGCAACCAACAATAAGTAGATAATGAAAATAAATGCATGCCTAATGACCGCACAAGTCATTAAAGGAAAGAATAGCTTGAAAAAATAAGGTGGGGAAGTTCTGCGACCTCCACGTCATCCAGAATTATAAGCTGAGTTGAGAAGTTGTACGCTTAGAAACTTGTGTAGTGTATTCAAGAACGCTGGCTAACATTATTTTATTTAAAAGAAGAACTATGCATTCCCACTCATCTAATGTTAATACACGCTGAAATTTTGAGAAAAGCCATAGCCTATATTATTTTTTCATATGACACAGTTTGAAGTGGTTAAAATTTTCACATTCATGATATACTTCTTTCTCTTCTCGCCATGTCTTTATGCTTTTATTCAGCATAGGAACGGGATTACTGAAGGCTCTCTGTATCCCCTGAAATTCCTGGAATCTCTCATCTTATTAAAATCGTGTACCGTAGCGAGAATATACAACAAAGATAAGACAGAAAAGAAGAAGGATCATGTTTCTTACCTGTGCAAATCTGACTGCTTTACATCCCAGATTTCCAGCGTGCCATGACACCGTACTCTTCCACACGATGTCGGTGAGAACACTGATCAGACCCACGGAGAGATCTAAGAGAGGGGAAATTCGGTATGAGTCCATGTTAACCTTGGAGAAAATGTATACTGTAATGAGACTAAGATACCCCTCATGCGCGTGCATGCAGAGAGAGAGAGAGAGAGAGAGAGAGAGAGTCACTGAACAGTCTGCATCAAAAGTCCTGTTGCCTCCTTTTTTTCTTTATGAAGTTTGACAATCAGTCTTCTGAATCCACAGCAAAGAACACAGATGACACTGATTTACAACTAAAAATAAAGTCACTAGTGTCGGTTGCTTCAGATTCACCTCACTGATCTTCGAAGTCCACGGAGAGACAAACAGGAACAGGGGAAAAGGATTTTTTTTTATGCCGACTGTACCTTTAGGGTGAAATCTGGCAAGTCTGAATTGTAGAGTTTTATGAGTGTCACCCTATCACTTCGAATGATGTTTGCCGCACTCGGAGGGGTCCAGGTATTATGGGGTGAATGTTGAGGGGTGGTGGTTATTAACAGTGTGTCTGGCGTGTACTTAAAGCGTGTCTGGTGTGTATCTGAGGTGTGTGGTGCGCATCTGGAGTGTGTGATGAGTTTGTGTGTATATACATGGTTTGTATGTAAATAAATGTACAAAAATTCTATATACACAGCTTAATCCCAAATCTTTTTCTAAAACCCCATATATATTTTTACCGCCCAAATTTGTATTGCCCTTATAGATAACTTTTCCCAATATAAATTTTTACCAGCATATCTGTTGGCTTTATATGGAATGCTTTAAAAAAAAGGAAAGAAAGGAAAGAAGGAAAAAAGAAAAGATATACGAAAGAAAAATTGAGAAGCAGGAAGCATACCGAGAAAATGGTAAAGTTATCTTGATATCATTGGTAACTTTTCTTTCTTACTTCTCACAACATGTCGATCCCTTTGTGTGTGTGTGTGTGTAAGTGTGTGTGTGTGTGTGTGTGTGTGTGTGTGTGTGAGAGAGAGAGAGAGAGAGAGAGAGAGAGAGAGAGAGAGAGGCGGACCGACAGACAAACAGAAAGCCAGACACATAGACAAATAAAGAAGTGCACACACACACACACACAAACACACACACACACACACACACACACACACACACACACACACACACACACACACAGAGTGAGTCTGGCTTTAGATCGTGAACTAATCTAATCCTGCGAGCCAACACATACACAGACAAATTACCATGAACAGCAATTTTACACTCCAACACTCAGCGCTTTCCACTCCATTGCCTGGGAGAAGGAAGGAAGGAGGGAGGGAAGGAGAGAAGAGAGGAAATGAGGAGGAAAGGAAGGAGGGGAGAAATGATGAGGAAGCGGAGAGAACAAAGAGGGAAGATGGAATGGGTAGAGAAAATGGAGGAGAAGAATTGAACTAAGAGGAAATAAAGGGGACGTGAGAGAAAAGAAACAAGACCTAGAGAGAGAGAGAGAGAGAGAGAGAGAGGACGAATGATATGAAGAGAGGAAGCAAGAACGGAAGGTGAGAAATGGGGGGGAGGAGAGAAGAGAGAAATAAGGGAGGGAAAAAGAGAGAACGTAGAAGAGAGGGAAGCATAAAGAAAAAGAGAGAATGTGGGAGTTATGAAAAGATGGAGAAGATCTGAGACGATAGAACAGAGTAAATGAAGAAAACTAAGACAGATAGCAAGATAGAGGAGGAAGGACACACACACACACACACACACACACACACACACACACACACACACACACACACACACACACACACACACAGTGGTAACGCTCTCGCTTGCCATCTGGTAGACGGGAGTTCGCGCCTCGCTCAGGTTGCGAAAAGTTTCACTGACGAAGTGGGTGGTTACTGTCCCCCTTGAGCAAGGGGACGGGTGTGTGAGTGTGTGAAGGTCACAGCCTTGCCCTTAGATCGGACTATATGAGCTCTCAACTCCCTTCCGGGAGGGTAAAATGCTGACGATCACGACCATCAAGTGATCCTGACCGACCCGGTGAATTACACACACACACACACACACACACACACACACACAGATGCATGAGAGAGCAAAGGAAGGAAAGGAGTAAAGGGGGACAAAGTTTGAAGAAGGAGAGGGAGAGAGAGGTATTCATGAGAAGAAGGAAGAAGGAAGGAAGGAAAAGGGAAGTGACGGAGAAGGCAAGAAATAAGAAGGCAAGAAGGAAAATACTACAGAGAAAACAAGGAAAACGAGAGAAGGAATTAATGATGGAGAGAGAGAGAGAGAGAGAGAGAGAGAGAGAGAGAGAGAGAGGACAGGAATGAAGACTGAAAGGAGGAAACGAGAACAGGCAGAAATTATGAGAAATACTGAGAAAGATAAAAAAAAAAAAAATGGGTAGCTGAATAAAAACAAAAAAAATTAAAATTAAAATGATCATATGGTAGATTTTTATGACTGAACAGCACCAGAGTAGAATAGGTAGAAGTCAGGAACCAGAAAAATATAATAATACGAGAACCAGTTGAAAAAATACTAGATGAAATGTATACCTGGCTTCGTTCACTCTCCAATTAAGCTTTCGATGTCCTTGTCGCTGTCGTGCAGCGTAACTATCAGTAAAAAATAAAATGAAAATAAAAAAATATCAACATGGTCGTCTGTGGGTGGTAGAAACATTTTTACAACTGTCAGTGTAAAGAAAATAAAGAAAAAATCACGCACTCCTCTCGACAAAATAAAAAGAAGGAAAAACACCAAATCCTCTCAGTAAAAAAAGAATTATTGTAGACTACACCAGTTCCCGTCAGTAAAAATGGCAGAATCCCCTCACACACACACACACACACACACACACACACACACACACACACACACACCGAGCCAGAAAAGTAATAATTCTTGTTTACCACTGGATAGTCGTGATCTTCGTTCCCGTATCGTAAACCCATAACACCTTTAATTTAGCACCAGGTACCGGTATCGTAGTACAGGTAAACGAAAAAACATAAACATGGTGTACTGTTGCAGACACTAATACCAATCCACTTCATTACGATAAATAATAAGTGAGTGACCGATAACTTTAGAAACTTGGTGGGGCTGTCTTCGGAATCCTCCCAGATTTTCAGGATAATGTGTAAGAGTTTCATAATTGTTCGTCTTAAAAGTGGAGAGATATTCCTGACCCCAACTTTACATGCTAAAATTTCCCTCCTTCAGTAAGGCAGTCAACCGTTCCTCTTTCGGGTGATGAGGGGGGAGTTAAGGGACGTTTATTTCGGCAAACAGAAGAATTGCTCGCCATATCGGTGCCACCACATGAAGGCGTCTCTCTCTAGCGCCTGTGATACGGCATACATCAGGTGGTGGAGTTTTTTGTCTTTTGCTGCATATTTAATGTTGTTCAAATGCAGAATAAGACAGTGCTGCGGCTCTACATCCTTTCCATAGCATTTCGTCGTGAGTTGCACCATATCCTTGAATGAATCTCCTGTTGCTGCTTAGTTTTCAGTATGGAGGGATGATAGACGCAGATCAAATTAAGAAACAACACACACACCACAAAGCCAGTCAGGAGACAGGACGTGTGTGCCGGACAATCCCCAGGTCCTGTCCTCCCCACTTACCATTTATTAATCAGTCCATACCCCACTGACCGGGCTAATGTATGGCCCGGCCTGCACATCTTCGAACGAACGAACGAACTAAGAAACAAGGTAGTGTGCACTCTCACCTTTATATTTAATAAACAAAGCAGTGTGCACTCTCAAATTAGTGTGCTCTCTCCTTCATGAAATCAATTAGTGTGCAGTCTTGCCTTTATATTTCATCATTGCTGCACGCAATTCAATACCCCGATCCCTCCCATTCTGTAAACTCTTCACAACTCTCTTCACTTCTCCCATTATTACCTTCTCTGGCAGTAATTCATGCGAGGAGAACATGAAACAGAAAGCATATACAGTATTAGAGAAAATATATCAGAGGAGTGGAAGAAAGTTGTGACTGTGCCGTGTATAGAAGTCGCTGAAATGAATAAAATATTAACGTGGAAAAAGCTTCCTGAGTGTTCTGCGTTTGTTGTGGGTCATGTAAAAAAAAAAAAAAAAAAGGCATACGGAAACACAGGTAAACGAAAAAACATAAACATGGTGTACTGTTGCAGACACTAATACCAATCCACTTCATTACGATAAATAATAAGTGAGTGACCGAAAACTTTAGAAACTTAGTGGGGTTGTCTTCGGAATCCTCCCAGATTTTCAGGATAATGTGTAAGAGTTTCATAATCGTTCGTCTTAAAAGTGGAGAGATATTCCTGACCCCAACTTTACATGCTAAAATTTCCCTCCTTCAGTAAGGCAGTCAACCGTTCCTCTTTCGGGTGATGAGGGGGGAGTTAAGGGATGTTTATTTCGGCAAACAGAAGAATTGCTCGCCATATCGGTGCCACCACATGAAGGCGTCTCTCTCTAGCGCCTGTGATACGGCATACATCAGGTGTCTTAATGTCTAATGGGTAATGAACACTCCTCTATAACCAGTACAGCCACCACACCACCACCTCCAATATAACCACAAATACCACCACACCACCACCACCAATATAATCACAAATACCACCACACCACCACCACCAATATAATCACAAATACCACCACACCACCGCCGCCATTACCCCCACCCACCTGTTAGGGCCAGATTAATCCTACCCTTCTTCGTCCTGAACAACATGAACAGCATACTACAATCACCACCACTACCACCACGATCACCATGACCAGCACCACCATCCTTACTTCGCCACCCCACACCACCACTACCATCGCCATAGCATTACCATCATCAACACTGCCCCTCATCACAAACACCTCTACCACCATCACCACTCTGCAGCCAAAATTACGACTCTCCTACCACAAGCACCACCACCAACAACAACACAACGATCACTACTCTCACCACCCACGCGATAAAGAAGTTAATGAAGTTAGTAATAGTCTTCCTGAGCTTGGACAATATAAACATCACACAGCCTTCAGCACCGTCACCACCACCATCCACACTATCATCAGCAGTACTACCATCCCCATCACCACTTCCCTACCACTAAAATCACCACTCTATCACCACCACTGCTACATCTACTGTCACCACCTCAAATCATTTACCAACATCACACTCCCCTACGACAATGAGTACTACTTCCCCTACCACCACCACCATCACCACCACCCACCTGCTAAAGCCAGATGCATGATGAAGAAATTAGTCCTACTTTTCCTGGTCTTGGACAACATAAGGGCTGCGAGGACTGCCACGTTGCCCACCACGATGCTGATGAAGAGAAGCCACAGCACCGTAAACTGCTCCGTCTGTCGAGAGTAGAGAAGAAAAATATAACCCACGTATTCTCTCCGTTTTGCACACACAAAAATTAGCCGAGAAAAATTGACAGTACCTATGGCCAGAAAATATTCAACAGCGACAGCACCGTGAACTGCTCCGCCTGTCGATAGAGGAGAGGAAAATATTACCCACGTATTCCCTGGGTAATGTAATATGCGGGAAAATATACCGAAGGGGATTTCATACACGTATTGCTAATAATTTTCTTCATTTTGCTTTCTTGTGTTCCGTATTAACTACACGCACGCGCACACACACACACACACACACACACACACACACACACACTCTCTCTCTCTCTCTCTCTCTCTCTCTCTCTCTCTCGCCATCTTTCCTCCTGTCTCTTCGCCTCCATTTATCACGTTTTTCATCCTTCACTCCATCACCGGAATTGCCTTTACCCCAAAGTATCTCTCCTTTCATCTTTTCCCTCCCTTCTTACTCCTAAATCCATCTTTCTTCAGTTTGGTTTCCTTTCCTTAATCCCTGTTCTCTCTCTCCCTCTCTCTCTCTCTCTCTCTCTCTCTCTCTCTCTCTCTCTCTCTCTCTCTCTCTCTCTCTCTCATGAAAAGGGATTATTTTATTTTGGGACAGGAAGACAGCGCCTCCAATGCAAGTGCAAACTCACCAGCCTGCCTGTGTATCGTCGTCAATCGCAAAAATCAATAAAGTCTACGTAAACCGCAATCCCTGTTTCATGGCCAGATTCTCGAGCAAAATAAAGGACCGGTGTTAGTTCGGTGGTTGTCGTAGTCACCTCCCGTTCTGCAGTGACTTGATTGAAGTAGTTACGGGCAGTATGTCTTTCCATATGTTTGTGCTATGAACCCTCACACAAACGCACGCGCACGCACGTACAGAGAGAGAGAGAGAGAGAGAGAGAGAGAGAGAGATTAAGGAAACAAAACAAATGATGCTGGTCCAAGGAGGAAGGAGAAGGGATACATCTCTCTTCGGTAATCGTGACAGTATGTTCGAAATTGCTCCTTTTGTCCAGGAAGATTAAGACCTGTTTTTGTTAACCCTTCCACATTCGTCTTCCATTCCTTTTTGAGAATACATGAATATTAAAGACAGCTCACTTTTTAACATCACACTCACTCTCACCTCTAACAAGACCATTCCAATAGAAGGGAGAACTTTGAGGATTTTTCCCCTCACTCGTCTTCGGTTTCGCATTTTCCCTTCCCATTTCCTCCCTCACTCTCGCTCTCTCCTCACTCCCACTTTCGCTCTAATAGTTTCCTTTACACCTTCACTCTCATTTTCTCATATTTACATTCTCATTTTTTTTTTTTACTTTCATATTCTCTCATTTTTTTCATTTTCATTTTCACTCGCTCAGTTTTCCTCTCATTCATCATCATACATTTCCTCTGACGTTTACATATTCTTCTCACTTTCGCCTTTTTACATTTTCCTTCTCACTTCCTCATCCATTTTCTACAAGAGGCCACACTAGCAAGAGGGATGACTAAGATATTTCCAGTTGCTTGCCCTTTATCAATCTTGCGAAGTTGGTATCATTTTCGGCAACTCGAACTATACCGCTGCCCTAAATTCAAGGCTGTGTGTGTGTGTGTGTGTGTGTGTGTGTGTGTGTGTGTGTGTGTGTGTGTGTGTGCTTTAACTCTATCTATCTATTGCCAGACGCCTCAAGCCCGTTTGGGGTGGCCACAAACAAATCGCCTCCAAGTCGCCTTGTCCCCCTCCATTTCACTGCCCTGCTTCCAACTCACACCCCCCTCTCTCAAATACCTCTCCACCCCATCCTCATCTCATCCTCGGCCTCCCCCTCCCTCTTCCCCCCTCCACCTCACTCACATACACTCTCTTCGTCAGTCTTTCACCCTCCATCCTCTCCACATGGCCAAACCACCTCAGTGTGTTCCTCATAACGCTTCCTATCACATCCACATCCACACCACAACACTCCTTTATATCCTCATTCGTCAGCCTGTCTCTCCATGTGACTCCACAGGCTCCTCTTAAATAACTCATTTCCACTGCTCTCACTCTTGACTTGTGTCCTTCCAACAACGTCCAAGCTTCACTTCCATACGTTAGAGTTGGTATCACAATACTGTCATGTAGTAACTTTTTCACTTCCATGCTCACTTCCCTGTTTCTTGTCACTGCTTTCAAAGAACCAGCAACCTTTCTTCCCTGCTGTACCCTTTCAAGCACTTCACCCTCCAGACCTCCATCCTTACTCATCACACTACCCAAGTACTTAAACGTACTCATATTTTCCAATTCCTCACCATCCAACCTCGCTGTCCATTCACTGACTTCACCTCTCTCAAAGACCATCACTTTACTCTTCCCTACAATCACCTTTAGATTCCGTTTCTTACACACTCTCCCAAACTCATCCACCAAGCTTTGCAGCTCCCCTTCGTCTTCACTCAACAACACAGTATCATCTGCAAACAACAGTACAGGGAGTTTCCAAACACTATCCTCTCTCACCAGGGCCACTCCAACATCCACTACCCTACGAGTATCTTGTATCTTATTTATTACCCCATCCATGTACAGATTGAACAGCCATGGAGACATGACAAATCCCTGTTTCAACCCAACTTTCAAAGAGAAAAATTCCGTTAGTTCCCCATCCACACGCACTGCAGCCTTCACACCATCGTACATACTCTTCACAGCATTCAACAACTTCCCATCTACTCCATATATTCTTAACACTTTCCACAATCCTTGTCTATCCACCCTGTCATATGCTTTCTCCAAATCCATGAAAGCCGCATACTACTTCTTTCCCTTCTCTAGAAACTTTTCCACTAAAGATCTAAGAATGATTATCTGATCTACACAACGTCTTCCCTTCCTAAAGCCTCCCTGTTCTTCTCCAACTGTTTTCTCTATTCTTTCTCTAACTCTGTCAGTAAGTACACTTTTCCTATTATACTAAGAAGACAAATGCCCCTATGATTACCACACACTTCTTTTTCCCCTTTTCCTTTGTACAAGGGAATAATTATACCTGACTTCCAATCCTCCGAGACTCTACCTTCCTCCCAGGCCAATCTGCACATCTTCCACATCCATTCTACTACTATCTCTCCCCCATGCTTCAGCATTTCACCACACACTCCATCAATTCCTGGGGCTTTCCCCGATTTAACTTTCTTCATTGCTTCCACAACTTCTATCCTACTGATTTCTTCCTGTCTTCTCACCTCCCTCCTTCTCCCAGCCATTCCCCAGCCACTTATACTCGCATTACTTCCATCCTCTATGTTCAACAATTCCTTAAAGTGTTCTCACCATCTGCTCACTTTTTCTCCCTTCTCCACAAGTAATATACCATTTTTATCTTTCACTCCCCTGCTAACTTCACTTCCACCCTGTCTTACTCTTTTCACCTCTTTCCAGAACATTTTCTTACAGTCCCTCCACTTTACACTCAAATTCCTTCCAAATTCCTCATCCACTCACTTCTTACTCTCTCTTACTAATCTTTTCACCTCTTTCTTTCTACATATAACTCTCTCTTCCGCCTCTCAACTTCTTCCACGCCCCTATTTCTCATCCATTCATTGTATGCTTTCTTCTTTTGTGCCACAGCCTGTCTCACCTCTTCAGCCCACCACGCTGTTCCTTGCACCCCCCTCCGTCTTCACTTCCTTCCACACACCACATCACATGTTGCACATATTTCTTCCGTAAATATCCTACACACACCTTCCACGTCTCCCATCTGCTTCAATTCATATTTGCCCAATCGTTCCTCCACTTCTCTCTTATACTCTGCCTTTTTCTCATCCTCTTGTAACCTTTCCACTCTCCTTGCAACTACTCCTTCTTCTCGTCTTTCCCTTCTTCTATTCCTCCAGCTTACTTGAATCCTAATTCTGGCCACCACCAAGTAGTGGTCAGAAAGTCCACTCCCCCAACCTCCTAGGTTATTTGATGAATTTAAATGAAACTTCCCAGATGGGTTAGTCGGTATCCTGGGAATTTTTTCGCCATATACAAAATTCCTATCATGATTTTTTTTTTTAGGTGTGACGGAATTTAGGGCAATTATGGCTTCGATATATTGGTACATGTTTTATAATTGCAACTGCACAATAAGTGCGAATAAACTTAAAAGGACGCCATCATGAAAAAGGGAGTTATGGAGGTAGGGAGAAAATGTAGCCTAATATTATGTTCTTGTATCAAGCTCATTTCTGCTGATAAATATTCCTGAGCCGTAATACGCTGTTAATTTTCCCCGCTCATGGATATAAAATTTCATCCAGTATTTTGTCTCTGCCTCCCACTTTCGTCTGCAGGCTAATTATTATGCAGTGAGAGATGCTTGGTATGTTTGTCAGTCCAGATACACAAAAATTCACCTAATATTTCACCTCTTGTACCTCTCACCTCTCTTTGCTGGCTAATATTTCCAGGCAGAGGCTTAGTAAGTTTTTCTGCCCATAGATGATTCTGTGTAATGGTCAAGGAGGAGAGTGGCGGACATGGCTTAAGTGTGAAGTAGAGGCACTGAAATAAGTACCCTAGCTTTTGTTCCCGATTGTACACTTGACTTAGCTGTATCCGAAAAACGTCATCCTCGTATCTTGACATGTGGCTCCTCGGAATTCGAATCCACGCACGTACAGTCCATGACCTTCCCCCCGACTGGCACCTTAGACCACTAGACCCCCTGGCGTCCTTACCCCGGATGTGCTACCCGGAAAAAGCCACACTGGAAGTCCAGAACCCCTTCAGACCTGTGACGTGTTTTCTTATTCTTGCTACCACCTGACAACTTTATTCCGTTTTGGTGAGACTTCCAATTGGAGGAGACAGGTGGCCTTAATAAACATAGACTTAGCAAACTCGTTGAAGATTATAGACCACGTATTGCGGAGAGGGACGCCTTCGTGTGGTGGGGTACCTATATAACTGGGTGGTGGAGATGCCCGGTTAGACAAACGTCCCACTGCTCCCTTCCTATCCCCCTAAAGGAGGATGGTGGACTGCAGAAAGGCGGTTTTGGTCTGTAGTCCACTGGGTTTAAATTTGAGATGAATCTGGGGCGATCACTACCACCACTACTACTACTAAATCATTCCTAAGTTGACTTAAATCACTCATAGATAGCAAAATTTCAATTTAAAAAAGCCATCAATATGCAAGAGCTGAGGGTGGATATCAAACTACCCCTCTTCATGGATTTACACAAGAGAGAAAGCCTCCAGTGAACTCTTGGAGAAACAAATCTATGCGCGGCCGACACTCCGACCGGGGATTTCTAACTACTGCGCTCTCCTGAAGGCTGCTTAATGAGGGACGGCATTTTCTTTTTTTCCGTATATTTTCCCTGTATTTTTCCCCTGACTTCTTTTTTTTTTTTTTCCCCGCGCAGTGGAGGTTCAGTGCGAATTCTTTTCTCAGGGAAGTTTGGGATTTTCGGTGTGTAAAAGTGTTTGGATTTGAATGGGAAACTGCTTGTGCCTGGCCATAAGATCTCTCTCTCTCTCTCTCTCTCTCTCTCTCCTGATTTAATATTTTCTAGGCAAGTAATCTCCATACACTCTATATAGTACTTTTTCCTCTCTATCTCAACCCTTCATCTTTGTATACCGTACCTAAAAACACTGCTTCTTTTCTTTTCTTTTGTGCTAAATAAGATGATGATGATGATGATGATGATGATGATAATAAATATAATACAAATGATGATGATGATGATTATGATGATGATGATAATGATGATGTTGAAGATGATGTTGAAGATGATGAGATGATGATGTACGATGATGATGTTGAAGATGATGATGATGATGATGATGTTAAAGATGATGATGATATTGAAGATGATGATTAAGTATAATGAAAATGATGATGATGATGTTAAAGATGATGATAAATATAATGAAAATGATGGTGATGATGATAATGATGATGATGATGATGATGTTAAAGATGATGATAAGTATAATGAAAATGATGATGGTGATGATGATGATGCTAAAGATGATGGTGATGATGATGTTAAAGATGATGATAAATATAATGAAAATGATGGTGATGATGATGTTGATGATGATGATGGTGATGTTAAAGATGATGATGATGATGATGATGATGATGTCTTCCTTTGTACTTCACTGCTTCTTCCTATCGCCTCAAGAAAACTGCATCTTCACTCTTTCTCTAAAATGTCTTTGATTAAATCTTGCTTCCGCCAGATGGACTTTTTTTTTAACTTTGAGGGAGAAAGCTTGTAAAAAAAAAAATCTGCATTCTACATTATGCACTGTAGTTTAAGAAAGGACAGTGTGTGTGTGTGTGTGTGTGTGTGTGTGTGTGTGTGTGTGTGTGTATGAGAGAGAGAGAGAGAGAGAGAGAGAGAGAGAGAGAGAGGAGCAGGAGTTATAGGCAGACTTTCTACGCCGTAAAGATGTCAGTTATTCTTTATGAGAGAGAGAGAGAGAGAGAGAGAGAGAGGAGTTATAGGCAGACTTTCTACGCCGTAAAGATGTGTTATTCTTTATGAGAGAGAGAGAGAGAGAGAGAGAGAGTCTGGTCCACGGACAATTTGAGTTTTGTGAGCGGGAGGGCGTGAGGTCGAGAGGGAATAAAAGTTAGTTAGGAGAGAGAGAGAGAGAGAGGAGGAGTTATAGGCCGACTTTCTACGCCGTAAAGATGTCAGTTATTCTTTATGAGAGAGAGAGAGAGAGAGAGAGAGAGAGACCCAGCACATTCTCCTTCCTAGTTCCCTCTCACTCCTATTCAGTCTTTCTGACCACCTGCCTGTTACCATCCTCTCACGTAACTCAAATTCCTCCTCATCCATTCTCTTCTTCCCAGTGGTCGAAATTCCTCGTCTACCACATTATTTCAGTGATGCGGACGTATTATCATTATTATTATTAGTAGTAGTAGTAGTAGTAGTAGTAGTAGTAGTAGTTGTTGTTGTTGTTGTAATAGTAGCTCCCGATTTACGTAATACATGAACTTAGTGTACTGCTAGTTGAAGTGGACTCTCTTTGGGAATCCACCATCCTCCTTTCGGGGTAGGACTGGAGCTGAGTAACGTTTGTATAATTAACCACAACATTTGCTCGGCTAATTTTTCTCACTATACCCATTTAACGCCAACTCAGACCCAAATTGACACATCTTCATCTTAAATACTCAGTTCTAACAATGAATTAGCACTAGAAGATGATGCTAGTCACGAAGAAGTACCATGGAAAGGACGTAGAGCTGTAGTATACTCCGATTCTATTCTCGAATTATGCGAAATAAGCTTCAAAAGGACGAATATCTTGGCCAAGTTAGAGTAAAAGGAGTATATATGAATACGCCCCCCTCCAGCACCGATAGGGACGGATGGATAGATAGACAGATAGATAAATAGGTAGATAGATAGACAGATAGATGGATAGATAGGACAGGAATCGAGTGTTAATGGACGTTAACAGTGTGTCATGTATAAATATTAACTAGCAAGGAAGAGATGTTTGTAAGCCTCAGAATTCAAGAAAATACGGTACCCCCTCCTTTCTCTCTCTCTCTCTCTCTCTCTCTCTCTCTCTCTCTCTCTCTCATATCCCCTTTTCCTCACCGCTTCACTTTCTCCTTCTCTGCTTCAAGCCAGTTAATAAAGCGAGGCACCCAACTTTCCCCCGCAGTCTCTCTCTCTCTCTCTCTCTCTCTCTCTCTCTTTCTCTCTCTCACACACACACACACACACACACACACACACACACACACACACACACACACACACACACACGTAGAGTCAACTGGAGCCAACGAGTGATTAGCTGACAGTGTCTGCGCAAACATTACGCTCACGTGTTTTCGTTTGCTCATCTCTCTCTCTCTCTCTCTCTCTCTCTCTCTCTCTCTCTCTCTCTCTCTCTCTCTCTCTCTCTCTCTCGTTGTATATATGTTTTTCTAATAAATCCTTTCACCAACTCACTCATTTCTGTCCCTATGCACATTTATCTCTATTTACTTTTACAATCACTCCATCTTTCTCTGCTCCACCCTCTGCTCACAGTGTCCATCAGAATAATCACTACAACAATTACGAGATGAAGACAGGCAAACTTTTTTCATGTTTCTTATTTCTTACCTGAACAAATGACACTTTACATGCTTTTTTTTTTTTTTAATTGGAGGAGAAACTAAAATCCCGCTTTTTTCAACCCGTCTCAAATTTCTACAGGATTATCCCTTCGTCTTTATGTATGCTAAGCCAAATCCTTCATCATTTCTCAGGATCTTTATCATTTCATTCTCTGTAAATCTGTCCTGTTAAAATGATGTAACTTTTCTTGTCAAATCTGCTTGCCTGAGAATGGGTGTACTAAACCCAATTTTCCGAAACGTGGCTGCTGAAAAACGCGTCACATAGGCCTGTAAAATCCGCTAAAAATCCGCAAAACACAAGGCCCGTATTCTCGGTAAGGAGTCTCCCTGGCACCTCTTCCCTGGCGATTTACTTTGGATATGGCAGGGCTATATCCTTTTGCACGTTACCTATGCAGAGTATGGCGAGTTTGGAAGGATTAATGTAGCACAGCAGAGGGGAGTATGGTGTAAAAGACAAAATCAGTCGCTTAGGAAAAGGTGTTGGGGAGCATCCTTAATCAACAAGAGTACCGGTCATTGTCACCTATGTATACCGACCCTTTATTTTATTTCTATTTATTTATTTTTACCTTTGGCAGTTGCTGAATAAATGTATGTACCGTAATTGGCCCAGTTTAGATGTATATTTCTGATATGCATGGGGGATCACCACATACAGCTCTTCTACACTGGGTGGAATCAAAGCTTTTCGTCTCAGCATCTCTTCTTCTCTCACTAACTCCCATTAACCTGTGTCTCTTTGCTGCAGTGTAAAAATCTCTCTGTCTCTGTCTGTCTGTCTGTCTGTCTCTCTCTCTCTCTCTCTCTCTCTCTCTCTCTCTTCTCCACACACACACACACACACACACACACACACACACACACACACACACACACACACACACACACAAGAATGAATATTGAAACAGAAAAAAAAGAAAAAAAAAAGATCAAACAAATACCTGCTACTGAGACGTATTTACCATGCAGATTGGGTAACTCCCTTATGGGTGGGAAAACTCTAGCATTGTATTTCAAGTAATATTAAAGGATTTCGGTCAGAGTGGGTCATAGGTGCCTGAGAGCGAAGATCTTTGACAAATTACGAAGCCAAGGAGAACTCAGGGACTCTCTTTCTCTTTCTCTCTCTCTCTCATAGCTCACCAGAAGAGACCACGGTGAATGGTAACTTTTTCTCTGAAGTGTTTGGCTATCTTTCTCGTCCTCTAGCAAATACACGGGATCAAAAACTGGACCAGAAGTAAATATTGGGGAAGGCCGGGAATCTTCTCAGCAGAAATCTTGAGCTGGATTCACTAATGGACTTAAGATTAGCTTCCTCTTGCGACTGAGATATGTTTATGTAGAAAGAGCAACAGATACGAGAGGATTATGCGTTCTCCTTGTCCTTCCCCCAATTAAAAATCATTGTTATAAGAAGCAAGTAATGGTAAGATTTGTTTGTGAATCTGAGACATGAACTGATATGAGAGAGAGAGAGAGAGAGAGAGAGAGAGAGAGAGAGAGAGAGTTGAGAAAAGTGATTGTTACAGTGACAGGTTTACCCTCATCCTCCAACCCTAATTTCTCCTCCTGACAGCCTCAATCCTTCCACCTTTCTTTTCTGAGCAGGGATATCTGGCTCTATGTCGAGGAGGTGGGAGGGTAAAATAATCTAATCGGCTCAACATGCATATAAACCTGCTAACGCCTTCGATCTAGTAATGCGTTATTTTGTTTTATCTCGCTGTTTCTACACGTTCATATTATAACTTTGAACAGACATCTAGTAGCAAAGAGGTTAGTGAGGCCTACAGTATATCAAACTCCCTTAGTTCGTAAGGTGTCTCTAGATTTTAACTGCTGGATTTGGGAACTACGTATACCACACCCTCTAAAAAGAATGAATAAATTTATCAAATATCCAGCGGCGTTTGGTAACTTCTTGGCAATCTATATCAGGCGCGATGAGAATTGGGAGGGTCCAAGTCGGGCTAAAATTGTCGCATTTTCACAGTGAACACAGTTTCAATCTGTTGGTATAGTTTTTCCACTTGCTCAGTTCGAGGGAGTGTGAAATTAAGGCATTTTGATGGTTGTGTAACTACTGATATTCTGTAACAGAGCCATGTTCTCGCTGATTTAAGAGATTCCGTCCCATTCTGTATGTTGCATTATTACATCTTTATCTTTTCTTTACAGTGACACCTTTTTTTTTAATCTATGTTGCAAGACGTCAGGTATATGAGAGCAAAACTGGCTTTTCTTTGTCTGTTTATTGGGGGGGGGGGTACTAAAATAATCTTTACTGTGCTCAAGCCAACACCCGTTTTGACAAGATGTATTCTCATGGCCCCTCTCCACCCCATACCAAAATTTCAGCTCATCCCACCCACTTACACTTCCCTTACACTTTCATTCTTGGTGGATTTTTTTTTTTTTTTTCAGTAAACTTTCACTGCACTCACACCACTATTCCTACAACATCCATTTTCAGAGCATTTTTTTCTACCTCAGCACGATCGCCCACCATATTATTTTGCTCACTTTGCCAGTTTCTTTACCTCCCCTTTAACAATTTTATTACTCGATGCAAGCCATGTGGTCGACGAATATCTTTGTTTGGTAAACCCATGCTAAACAGAAGCTATGATTTTTGTGTAACCTACAGTCATAAAGTAAGCAATAAAACTGCCATAACACCATCAGCTGACAGTGCAAAGTCCAAATGTCCATCAGGCTGCAGGCACATCCTGCTGTCAGCACAAAACAGCAATAAACATTCGGTTAGTGTCAGGGGCGTCAGTCGGTGTTGTGACTCTGGTGTGTGGGCAGCGTCACTCACGGATAAGTGGCTTTAATTATGCATACACATGTGACTGACAGTTCACTTCAAATGTGGAACAAATAATTACAAGAGTTCATACTAACTCATTCATGATTGGTGTCACAGTTTGGTAATTCATTGTGGATAAAGCAAGGCAGTTCTATTAATTTTTGGATATTTCTACTTTTCAGAGATTTAAATATGTCTCGATTAACCCATGCAGAAGTATTGTTGCACTTTGACATTATAATATGGATCTCCCAGCTGTTCCTTCTTATATGGAAAATCTTACTGTTGTTGGAAGGGGAAATGTTGGGCACCATTTCGAGCTTGCATGGAACATAACGTTGTGTATTTGGTAGTCGGGTGATCAGGGACAGATTTGGAATGCATAAATCATAGTCAAGCATTTTTTCGTGTCAGACATAAAACCAGACTGGAAAATGTTGAGCAGATGACAACCCATTCCAGTGTCAAATAAGGATATGTGTGTATTTGGGACGTGTGATTTATCATTTTTTTTTTTTTTTTGAAGGTTGGGTATGCTTTTGTCGCACGTTATTGCATATAGGAATAAGAAGTATTGTGAAATTTCATTATAGTCCAAGGCTTTAAATTGCTTTATATTAGTTCTAGATTGCTTGAGGACATTTTTCAAAACTGAAACACACCACCAAAGCAATTAACTTTGCAAACAGCAACAAACATTTCACAACTTCTCATATCCTATACAGAATTCATACACTGTCATTAAGCTAAGAATACACGCATCAGATCACTAGAATATGGCGCTGGTCACAAAGAAGTGTTATGGAGAGGATACAAAGCCGTTTAGGTACGCGAAATCTTTATAAAGGACGAAAACCTCCAGAAAACTTACAGTGAACGAACTCTACTATGGCATCCTCATCAGTGGGATATACAAGCTTCCCCGTCACAGCAAGGCGAGGCGTAGATGTTGTGACTGTAAATAGCTTTGAATAATTAGTCTGAAAGGTGTGTTGTGCAGGTAAAAATGGGAAAGGGGGATAAGGAAGTAGGAAGACACATGGATGGGATGATGAAGGGGGTTCTTGCAATAAACATCACTCTTTTAATCCAATAGTGTCGGTAATTATTATTTTTTGTTTATTTTTAGTGAATACAGACTTGCTGGAGAGAAACGCCTTCATGTGGTTGCACGGATATGACCGAGTGATTGAGCTGCCTGGTTAAACAAACATCCCTTACTCTTCTTCCTATCCCCAGAAAGGATGATGGTGAACCTCAGGAAAAAGAACCACTTCGGCCTGTACTCCACTAGGTTCACGTTCAAATGAGCCTGGGAATGCAAAGAGAAAGAAGGATGAGAAGTGTATTTGTCAGCCAGTCTTATTATTATTATTTTTTTGTCTAATCAGAAGAGTAGGGACCAAATGCTAGACTATTATTTCCGAGGGTGACCAGCATCTCCCGCCCCTGAGTGGCACTTAGTTGGCAATAAACTCCAATCAGTCTTTGAATAAAAACCTTTAAGACCTCATTCGAATGGTGCTCCTTACCATTAAACCACCAGGAGTAACTTAGCTATATGGTTACCACCCAACGAAGTAAATGATTTCCCGAGGTTACAGGAAACTATTTATCACTCAGAGTCCCCTAAAGGTAGCACCACATTGACTGAGTGGATGATAACACTGAAGCAAAGAGAGGGAAGAAAAGAAGCCAGATGCAGTGAGCAGAGTGAAATCCTGCGCTTAGTAGAATTAAAAAGAAACTGTGTAAGATTGGAAGGTGAAATTACAGGTTAAGTTGCAGGAAAGTAGAGTAACCGAACTGCAAATATGAACTAATGAGGATGCGTTGTTCATTTTCATTTTTATTTATTTATTTATTTTTTTATGATGGGAGGACAGCGGAATGGTGTAGGACAGGCAATATGGAGGCAATTTTTTCGTGACCACCTATTTCGGGATTAAGGCCTTTGGGTGTAGACAGACGGTTAAGTAGGTAGATAGACAGACGGATATAGATATAGATAAATTGATTGATTGATAGATAGATAGACAGAAATACAGACAAATAGATAGATAGATAGATTAGACAAAAAGACATACACAAGTAGACAGAAAGAGATTTGACAGAGAGACAGAAAGACAGACAGATAGAGAAACAGACAGACATATAGACATACATAGACAGACATATAGATAGACAGACCAGCAGACAGATAGATAGTTACTTAGATAACACAATTAATTTTCAGATAGATCAAAATGTAACAAATTCACCCTGGGTATAAAGTTATTAAATTTAACTATAACCCCAAATACCGTCAATTAATTTACCTTTTACAGAGAAGCCTTTGGTCAGGTAAAATATTTTGAACTTGGAATAATTTTTGACTGGGAATAGCTGGCCAGGGCGAAATATTATACCACAGTGTAAGCTTATATTCAAAGCTTATTTTTCATAGCGTTGAAGACTGTATTTTTAATGTGATTATTTGTTTTCTTGGCTTCGTTGTATTAGAGAGTTATTGTTTGATGTTTGACGATACTGTAAACTAACCTGAATGTGTGTGTGTGTGTGTGTGTGTGTGTGTGTGTGTGTGTTAGAGAGAGAGAGAGAGAGAGAGAGAGAGAGAGTATGGAATAAATGGGGGGGAAAATGGAAAGAAGGGAAGAGTAAGGGGCAGTGATAAGATAGGAGCCACAAGAATTTTCCACAGTTTTCTTCTCAATCTTTCCCTTTTCTCTCCTCTCTTCATTTTTCTCTCCTCCTTTCATTTTGCTCTCATTTATCTTTCTTTTGCTCTTCTTTCATTTTCTTTTGCTCTCCTCGCTCTATTTATTTCTCATTTCTTTTTACTCCCACATCTTCCTTGCCTCAAACTCTCCTTTCCACTTTTTTTCTCTCTTCTTTCTCGTATTTTTAAAACCTTTTTCTTACTCCTCTTCTCTTACCTCTTTTCCCTCTTTCTCTTCCTTTACTCTCGTTCCTCTTCCTCAAACTTTCCCTTCTCTTTCTTTTACTCTTCTTTCTTTTACTCTCCTTCGTCATTCTTTACTCTCACTATGCCTCTGCCCACATATGCTTGAGGAGGCATTAAGTGATTGGTCTGTCCTTGCGTGCGTGCGTGGGTCCTTGCGTCCGTAACATTTTTCTGGGCGAGATATCTCCTGAACCCCTCAACGGATTTCGACCAAACTTTTGTCAGTGATACAGTATGAAGGGACGATGTAATGAATAGGTCAGCAAGGTCGAGGGGCCAAAGGTCAAGGTCATATGGGGCAGGCTTAATTTATCTCTAGTCTTGTTTCAACCCACAGTGAACCCTGTCGTGGAGGTTGTATGCCTTGGCGTCGACAGCTCTGGGCCCAAGTTCTCGGCGTTTCATTTCTCTTCGCTCCAAATTATACGTCTCTCTTAATCCACTTTCCTCTTTTAACTCCTCACCTCATTACACATTCGCTTCTCTTTTCCGTCCCATCAGTTCCTCATTTTCATCACCATTTTCATCATTCTTCTTTCCTTTCTCCTGTCCTACCCATTGTCCATTGTGTCTTTCCTTTTTATCGCCAATTATCCCATTATTCCCAAATTGGAAGAAATAGCTTTAAAAAATTTACTATTGACTGTAAATGGGGTCATTAAGTCAGGAAATTTTTCAATTCGAAGTCTTCCCCACGAATACAACTCCCAGTAATCAGGTTACATCCAGGTCCCAATTTGTACTCCTGGATGAAGAAGGGGGAAGGGGAAACAAATTGAGTCTGCCAGTCTGACCAGCTCTAAGATTGAAATCAGGCTCTATCAGTTGATAGATGGATGTGCTAACCAATGCATTGTTGATTCACTGTCTTATTATGGTCTATCTTATTTCTTCGTACGTTTTTATCTTATTATTAGTTTTCCTTACCAGAGTCTGGAGATCTATTGTTTTGCCTCAGTTTCTTTCCTCCTCCTCCTCCTCCTCCTCCTCCTCCTCCTCCTCCTCCTCCTCCTCCTCCCCCCAAACACTTTCATTTTGGTGACAGTCGTTTATTTTCCTTTTTTTTCTTCACCAATGTGCCTCAGTCTTGGTGTAATTGTTCCCTGGGCAATTATCTCCCCCCTTGCACACACACACACACACACACACACACACACACACCTTTTTTTCATTTTTTAATTTGGATCCTTACAAGGGATTTTTGAGGTCAAGGGTCACACGGAAACACAAATTTTCGGGATCGTATTTTCAGTAATCTTTATGACAATTTGCAAAGTATATCATTGTGTTGTTGGTGCGTGGAGACCATCTTGCATTCCCCTGAGTTCACTGGCAATCTTCTATTTCCACGCTGCTCTTTTTCTTCCTCCCCTTTCCTTCCACTATTCTCATTCTCATTCCCATCTCTCTCTCTCTCTCTCTCTCTCTCTCTCTCTCTCTCTTTCTTTCTTTCTCTCTCTCTCTCTCTCTCTCTCTCTCTCTCTCTCTCTCTCTCTCTCTCTCTCTCTCTCTCTCTCTCTCTCTCTCTCTCATTTTTATTGTTCAGAATGAGCATGATGTTCTCCACTCTCGCTCCCTCTTTTCCCCCTCCCTTTCCCTCTATCTTTAGTCCCCTCCCCCTCTCATCCACAGTTTGCATCTCCCTCCCTCTCCCTACTCCCCGTCAGTCTCCTCTCATACTCCCTCCCTCTTCCTTCCACTCTCCCCCTCACCCTGTCTTTCCCTCTCCCTCACCCTCACTCTCTCCCTCCCCCTCTCCCTGTCCCTGTCCCTCTCCCTCTCCCTCTCCCTTCCTCTCCCTCTCCCTCTCCCTGTCCCTCTCCCTTTCCCTTCCTCTCTTCCTCTCACCCTTCCCATCCTCTCTTCCCCTCTCCCTCTCCCTCTTCCTTCCTCTCTCCCTCTCACCCTTCCCCTCCTCTCTTCCCCTCTCCCTGTTTGCATCCCTTCCCACTGCCCGTCCTCTTCGTCTCTCTCTCTCTCTCTCTCTCTCTCTCTCAAACATTGCACTTTATCCCTCTAATCAGACATTTTTGTTACGTGATTGAGGACGAACAGTGGCCATGAAGGGAAGGAAAAATTGGAGAGACGGAGGAAAGAAGTGGAGAGACGGAGGGAAGAATTGGAGAGACGGAGGAAAGAATTGGAGAGACGGAGGAAAGAATTGGAGAGACGGAGGAAAGAACTGGAGAGACAGGAAAGACTTTGAGAGAGATATATGAGATAAAGAGAAAGGGAAAACTGGAAGAGAATAGATCTGGAGAGGAGGGAGAGAGAGAGAGAGAGAGAGAGAGAGAGAGAGAGAGAGAGAGAGAGAGAGAGAGGAATAAGGCTTGGAGAATGAGGGAAGAGGTAGTATGAAAAAAGAGGAAAAAAAGAGAGTGAGAGAGAGAGAGAGAAAGAGAGAGAGATTGGCGTTATTGTCCTCCTAATACATAAGGACACAGGGCTAATTAAAAGTGTTATTGCTGCAGAGAGAGAGAGAGAGAGAGAGAGAGAGAGAGAGAGAGAGAGAGAGAGAGAGAGAAAGAGGGAAACTGTGGGGAAGGATGTGGCCAGAGAAACAGGGTCCGCATTAAGAAGAGAAAGAGGAATGACAAGAATATGACACCACGATCCATCCTTCCTTTCAGTTTCTCTCTCACTCCCTCTCTCTTTCTCTCTCTCTCTCTCTCTCTCTCTCTCTCTGAACAGAATCGTCCATCTGATGTAAAAAAAAAAAAAAAAAAAAAATGGAACACTCGCTTCCATATGCACGACGTTTCCCTAATTTAGTTGCATGTGTTTTTTCTTGCTGTTTTAAATCATGGGAAGCAAGCGAATCCCAGAACAGAGAGGCTAGAGGGCCCGTTCAGATTTAACATACTCTGGACCGTAGCTGCCTTGAAGATAAAATGTAAAACGGGCCCACAATGGGATTTCTGTTTCATTTTTTTAAGAACTCCACTTTCTTTGGAGTTATTATTAATATTATAGACACCAGATTATTTCTCTTATTTATTTATATTTTTTTTTTTGAGGGGGAGGGGGATCTAGAAGGCCGGTATTCCAAGACCGTTCGAGATAAAGTCTTCAAAATAATCAGGAGAGATGTATCTTGGTTACAGGCTTCTTTTGGCACAATTTTTTTCTCCTAGCACTGGCGCCGCACCAGCGTCCCCTTCATTGTTCTTTTTCTCATTTTTTTTTTGCCCTCCTACTCAGCAAAAACTTCTGAATCAATTGGTTTGCAGATGTTCCAAAATGTAGTCGTTAGCATATACTAGTGCACCTGGGTATTGATACTGAGGTCCAACATATTGTTTTTGAGATACTGAGGAAAATTGAAATGGCCTCATGCCTGAAAATGCTAGATAGGAAAGTATTTGGCCGATTTTGACCAAACTCGATGGAAAAGTAGCGGGTCATGAGTGAACGTGATTTGCATACTATGAATGACCTTGACCCTGTTCTCAAAGTCACAGTCAAAATCCATAAAAAATTTTGAGTTATATCAAAAGTCCCTTATTATTAGTCCTACAATGATAGAAGTATTTTCATGTGGAATGTGGAGTTCTTTGAATATTGCCTCAGAATTCTGCTTTTTTGAAACTGTATTTTGGAGGCTGCTTGATCATCTTATAACAGTTACAGGTCTTAAATTATTTTAACCACTTCACTCCCATGACGTATATGGTATTCTGTTGCTATCACCCGACGATTTCTCTAAGCTTTGGAGAGACTCAAGACTGGAGGGGTTTGATGCAGCCTTCATTAACCCCTTCCTTACTAAAGGCCTGGTCTGACTTTTATCAAATCCTCTGGTGGTAGCAAAAATACATGAAAATGCGTCATGGGATTAATTTTTTTTTTCCGAGGAAGAAGGAACCAAAGGCCAGAAGTCCGCAAGATTGTTCCCTCCCCCCTCAAAAAAAAAAAAAAAAAAAAAACGCCAAATTCAAGATATGTTCATTATCGAATATCCGAAAGAGCTGTCTCAAGATAACTTCCCTGGTACAAGGAGTGTAATTTTCAAGTCAGTTGTTCCAGAATAATAGATGTGTGTGAGAGGCTGTGGCAAGGACGTCGATAAGAAAAAGAAAGAGAATAAGTCACTGAGAAGAAGTAAATGCGTTGCTTCTTCAGGCGGTGTAAAAACGGGTCATCGTACTGAATGGGTTAGTGTAGGTATTTTATAGCACATTCGAGATCCTTTACCAGTGTCATTACCTTCATTTAGTGGTAGTTTGAGTACAAGCGTAGACATCGTGTAAAAAAAATAAATAAAATAAAAAGGATAAGGTCGGATAATATAATCTGGATCGTAAACTTTTTGTCATTCTCTCTCTCTCTCTCTCTCTCTCTCTCTCTCCAGTTCTTGAACTTCCGTAATTAGGGTATAAGTCTTTCTATTACGGCCGGACCGCTTATTAAGAACCCGAAGGTCTTTGTGATGTGTATGTATGTATGTATGTAGTATGTATGTATGTATGTATGTATGTATGTATGTATGTGACTCTCTCTCTCTCTGTCTCTGTCTCTGTCTCTGTCTGTCTGTCTCTCTTTCTCTCTCTCAGAAATCAGGGAGCATAAAACAAACAAACCCCTTAACGAGCTGTATCCTTCTCTGTGACAGGGAGAGAGGAAAGGGGGAAGGGCGTGGGGTACAGAGAGAGAGAAAGAGAGAGAGAGAGAGAGAGAGGCTATGGGGTACGGAAGAAGAAGACAAAGTGCAAGGAAGATGATAACAAGAGATAATGAGAAGGAAGGGAGGGAAAATAAGGAAGATAGGGGGGGATGAAGGGTAGCCATGAAGAACGGGAAGGGATACGGAAAGAGTAGGTGAAGCAGAGATGGAAAATGATAATGAGAGGAAGGGAAAAGATGCAGGAAAATGAGTGAGAGAGGATGTGGTCCATTAGGCAACATTTTTGGTCCACTCGTTCGGAAAATATTCAAGTTCCCTTCTATCCGATGATGCATTTTTGGCGTATTATGTTTGTTGCTGATTTCAAGCGGGTTTTGTTCTCTTAGGAGAGGCGTTTAATATTTAAGGGGTTAATTAGGGCCTCTGTAATCCCATCTAGTTTATAAAATGTATTCTAAATTGATACGAAGCGTCAGGAAGGCTAGACTAAAGTAGACAATGTATCCTTAGGTTGAAAAATTTAATAGCCACCCAAACCAGGAACAATATTAACAAACTTTTTATAGCTTCAGTTGCGTATAAGATTTTTTTGTTCATTCATGCAAGTACCAAATGTCCCTTAATCAGAACAGAGGGACTAGTAACATGAAAGAATGCGAAAAAGCGAATAACGAAGCGAATAAACACGAGACAGCGTAAAACTGTGTGTGCTAATAAATAACTGCCATGAATATCTGTTTACGAAATGGTTTCAGTTTTTTAATTAATACGATTCCTGGTTCTTTGAGACCTGAGTTTGCTGCTGACATTTTTACTTTACCTCTGCCCGGTTTCACAAAAATTTCCGATCAACTCCATCTTGTAACTCAGGCTTTTATATTCAAGACAAACAGGAGACGTGCCAAGATACTGCATTCTATCGTCCGTATTCTTCTGCAAAAAAAAATCTTACGGTGAAAATTATCCTCTAAGTAATAACTGATTTAGTAGGAACGCGCAGAGGAACAAAGTGAAGAATCAGCCTTTGTTTTCTTTTTTTTATCTATGGAAGCACATATAACTTACGAGAAGGAAATGATGGTAGGGGTCTGTGTGAATATGGGTCCTGGTGTGGGCTTGAGCTTCTAGAACTCTCTCAGCTGAATAAAATCGTCTGGTTTAAGCTGAAATAGAATACTAGAGTTACCAAGACCATGTAAGGGGTTAGCGAGGTATAAAGAATGAGCTACTTATGTGAAAAGAAAAATGATGGCTCTCTTCCACCCACTGCTCCTTCGGGAAAAATAGCTGGCAGGAAAAAGAAAGAATAAAACGTAAATATTGAAGAAATTTTTTTGAAAAGTTAGTGATATGGAAGGAGGAGGAAATGGGAGAAAGAGAAGGAAGGAGAAGTGAGGGATGGAGGAAGGAGGGGAAAAAAATTAGAAAGGAGGCAGGGAGGGAACAATGGAAGGGAGGAAAGACGACGTGGAAGGAAGGAGGAAGAAAAACGGATCAGGGAATAAGAGAGAGATGAGGTATTGAGAGAGAGAGAGAGAGAGAGAGAGAGAGAGAGAGAGAGAGGGAAGGAAGGAACAATGGTAGGGAGGAAAGACAACGTGGAAGGAAGGAGGAAGAAAAACGTGGGAGGGAATGAGTGAGAGATGAGGTATTGAGGGATGGAGGAGAGAGAGAGAGAGAGAGAGAGAGAGAGCATATGATAAAGAAAAAATAAGAAAAGAGAAAAGGAAAGAAGAGGCACGTGTGAGATTAACCCCTTCAATACGTGGATGTCCTTTTTTTAGTTTATTCATGTTGTATCCAGACGATTTTAGTCAGCTTAAGAGAGGCTTTAAGATATGGAAGGATTCACTACATCCTTCATTAATCCATTCACTACATCAGTTGAATAAAATCGCTGAATAAAATCGCTGAATAAAATCGTAAAGTGATAGTGACAGAAAAAAAAATAAATAAATAAATAATGCTTAGTTAAAGAAACGATCATTTATTCCCAATTTTGTCCGAAGAATTTTTACAACTTTCAAAACACAGTGCAAATCCCATCTCTGCCAACGCGTGTCTCAGAAGGTTTCAAATTTTCCGCTATGTATTCGTCAGCCCTTGAGATGCTTATTTCTCTGACTGTGAAGAGGTTAGGGGAAGAGGAAGGAGGGAGACTGAAGGAGAACGACAAGGAAAACGAAGAGGAAGATGAAGAAGATGAGGATGAAGAAGATGAAGATGATGATGAAGATGATGATGATGATGATGATGATGAAGATGATGATGATGATGATGATGATGAAGAAAGTATAGATGAAGATGATGAAGATGAAGATGACGAAGAAGATGAAGAAGATGCAGAAGAAGGAAAAATAAAAAAGAAAAACCATACTATGTTCACTCTAACCTGGTCTAAAATTGAGCTCTCTACCGTGAATGCTGAGCTGTAACAAGAGATTAACACAAGAATATGATGCTAGTCAATAAGAAGTTTTATGCAATGGATAGAGAGCCCTAGTCTTGTCTTATTGTTACTAAGCTAATCTAAACGCTGAAATATGGTGCTAGTCACGAAGAAGTGCTATGGAATGGTTATGTTGCATTTTCTTATTCTTCGACTAAGCTGTGAGACAACCCGTAAGAAGGAGATTATCTTCCCCAAGTTAAGACGGTCAATCTAAGGACGAGGCAAGAAGGAAGAAAATGTTAAGATAAAAGAGAGGAAGGAAGGCGACAGAAAGACAGCGGAAGATAGGAGACTGTGAGAAAATGTGAGCAGGAAGGAACAGTATGAAAGAAGAGACAGAACACTGGGAGAGAAGAAGAAAGTGGGTATGAAGAAGGGGAAAGGAAGGGCCGAGGAGAAGGAGAGACGTGGGAAAAGAATAAAGTAGGAGTAAAGACTGGAATAAAGGCGAGGTCGACAAAATTATAAGAAATGATAAAGTGACAAACCATGATATGAAACTTGATATCAAAAGCCTTTTCTGTATTCAATAACAACTGTCTGACAGCAAAAATAAAGCCATAAAGTCACCTGGATTCAAGTGGTTAAATTAGAGCAGGAGGTATCTGTTCTACCTATCTACAGCCAGACGCCTTAATCCTGTAAGGAGTGGTCACAAACAAATCACCTCCATGTCGCCCTGTTCCCTGCAATTTCGATTTCCTCCCCGCAACTTGCACACCCGCTTCCTTCATATACTCGTACCTTTCTACTCATTCCCTCCATCTCAATCTCGGCCTCCCTCTTCCTCTCACTCCTACACATACACTCTCCTAGTTGGTCTCTTACTCTCCAACCTCTCCACATGGCCAAACCACCTCACTGTATTTCCCCAACCTTTTCTGTCACATCCACATCCACATCACAAAGCTTCTTCACTTCCCCATGTCAGTCTCTCTTTGTAACTCCACATGCACCTCCCAAATGGTTAACCTTGTACTACTTTTTTATTTATTTTCTTGGCTAAATAAATCGCCTGGACAGCCTGGAAAAAAAAAAATCCCGGTGTCCAAAGCAGCGTGGCGATTTACCTTTCGAATTAAGTTGTTATTTTTAGTGCAGTGATGTTGTTTGTTACCAGACGATTTTTATTCAACTTATTTTGAGGTGTTTATTAAAGTTGTATCTAATCCCCTGGTGTTTGAAAAGCCGAATAAAAGTGAGAGGATTTAACAACGAGAAGATGGAGAAGATGTCACCGTGCTCAGTGGGTTAATATAAGTAGTTTTTCCTACTCCACAGCATACGCAAGGAGTGGGTAGCGCTGATCATTTTTCTAGGCGGATTATGATGATGATGATGATGAGGAGGAGGAGGAGGAGGAGGAAGAAGAAGAAGAGGAGGAGGAGGAGGAGGAGGAGGAGGAAGAGGAGGAGGAGGAGGAGGAGGAGGAGAAGAGGAGGAGGAGGAGGAAGTCTTAATCAGAAACAAACGGTAGCGTCTGAGAGCGTCACATAAAATGGTTTTAGTACTTCCAGTGGTAATCTTAAGAAATTTTTTAGGGCTTACTATGATATGTTGTTAATAAGCGTTTTCTTTAAGCCAGTACGTTTCATAGTCTCCACATGCTCAGTACTGCCATGTTTATTAATATTTTGACCAAAGCGATTTCTCTCGGTTAAAAACAATCGTCTGTCATTAAAAGTGAAATATTCCGTAACTCTTGGAACGTTGAATTTCCCTCATCTGTACAAAATGGAGTGCTGTCAGTCTGAATAGCACTAAAAACATCGATAGCAATGAAAGGGTTAAACAGGAGGGGTTAACTTTGGAATGACCCCACAGTGAATAGGGGAGTGATTGGTGATGACTGTGTGTGTGTGTTGGGGGGGGGGGAGCGAGAGAGAGAGAGAAGGATGGAAAGCTGGACAGAAGGATGGAGGAAGGAAGGGACAGAAGGATGGAGGGAAGGAGAGAATGATGGAGAGAAGGCTGGAGGAAAGCCAAGCCTCCAGAATTAGACATATCAGCTCACAAAACCTATACTCTTGTGTGGTTTGTCTCACCCTCAGCCACCCCTCCCTCTCTCTCTCTCTCTCTCTCTCTCTCTCTCTCATGAAACCACTGAAAATCAAGAAAAATATGTAATACCTCCACGTCAGTAAGGGAAAAAAATATTATAATAGGGGAGAATCTAGACGCATACTTTTAATCCCAGTACCTGTGTAAAGACAAACTTTTTTTTTTTTTTTTTTTTTTTGATAACTCCACCTTAAGCAAATAAGTACTTGCACCAAAAACTGACTTATATATATATATATATATATATATATATATATATATATATATATATATATATATATATATATATATATATATATATATATATAATTGAATATACCATTAATGAAAATGAGATGGCTAAGATGCTTGAGGCTTCACAGAGGTCTGCAAAAATTATGAATTTGACCAAACATAACCAAATATTTAAGTAAAGTATCGGAAATGCGTGATGCTTATGACTGTTACCAAAATGAGGAAATTAGTTATACCATTCATACATAATATTCAACATGGAAACACCAACCCCCTCCTCCCCCCCCCCCAAAAAAAAAAGAACAATGCACAGGCAGAGTAAAAGAAAAAAGTTGATTGCATTCATCGGAACATAATAAAAAATATATCACCCGCTGGCCTTTTTACCGTGCAGTCTGCCACATATGAATTTCAGCTTTAGTATCTATAAAGGCCTGCTTCCGGGGAGGTGGGACCCAGAGCCATTAAAATCATTATCTGTAAACCACTAGACAGTCCATGTAAGCACCTCATTTCAAGCCACAACAGAACATTAACTCCTACGTTTATTTTTATGATTCTCTCTCTCCCCTTCCTTTTCTGCTCTTCCCAACCCTCACAACTACCCTACTGCCTGTGGAATTAGAGAGTTCACTTGGCATGCCACTTTATATTTTTATCCAACTCAGCTATTTAATAAAGCCCCGCATGCCGTACAAATATTGCATCTGGAGTCCTTCTCTGTCCTTCCTCCTCCATTCCTTCCCCTCTCATTCCGTCCACGCCTGTTCCTGCCTCTCTCATTCTTTCCTCTCCCATTCCTTCCTGCTTTCTTCCCTGCTCTTCTCAAATACCTGACCGTTCGTGGGGTAAGAAAGTTCGCATGGCATACTACATCATATTTGTAGTCCACTTAGCAGGTGAAAATATCCCTTCAGCACGTCACCACAAAACTTTTTCTCCCATTTTGCGTGTCTGACCTCCCCCGCCCCCCACCCCACCTCCTGCCTTCCTCCTTCCATGCTTCCCTTTGTCCCAGAAGCAGGAACTGACCCCGTTTGATATAGCACACTTTAAGCCACCACCAAGACCCTGTATTCTGCTTCCTAACCTTCTGTGACTACCCTGAAGGAAATGGAGCTCACTTGAGATCGCACACACACACACACACACACACACACACACACACACACACACACACACACACACACACACACACACACACACACACACACACACACACACACACACACACACACACACACACACACACACACACACACACACACACACACATACACACACACACACACACACTTTAAATTATGTAGCCTCTTAGCATCTTTTCCTCTGTGATTTATCTTGCACAATATGTAATGCCCCAGGAGATGTAGGCTGTACTGTATTACGGTAGCCTAGCCTCGGGATCCTACTCCTCCTCGAAGGGGGCAATATAGGACTGACCGCATTTTTATCCCTTCACCCCGATGACGAGGGTTGTCTGTGTAGCAAGACCTCAGACATAAAAGAATATATGAGCTTCTCTTGCCTACTGTTGTTAAAATAAATAAGAGAAAGTAGATAAATGAATAAATGAATAAAGAGATCAACCTTGACTACACACAAACCATTCACCATACACTACCTATTTACGCAGGGTATTTTGTCACAGTCCCTCCCCACCCATCCCACCCCGAATCTACCTCATCCCACCCATTTCCCTGTCTCACGCGCCCATTTTTTTGTCACTCAGTCCTATATCTTTGCCTTCCTTGACACTGACACTCATGGAGAATATCTTAAACCTTCACTGCACTCACGCCACTTACTCTACAGCCTCAGTATCTACACGGTATTCTTTTCCGTCCTTGTTCCTCCACTCACCATTACTCCAGCCCATCCCACCCACTCCTTTCCTCACCACACCCATTTCTCTGTCCGCACACCCTCTTCCACTGTTTCATAGCGCAATGCAGGCCACGTGGTTGATATACGGGCTCGCATTATTCTGGACACTGGATGATGTAACTCTGCTGAGGAAGTATACCTGTTAATGAAAGTGTGGGAGTATATCTTGATTAACTCCATTTTGAGAGGGCCTTGGGAAGCTGGGTATAATCGTCCATCTGTAGCAAGAATGTTTAAAAAATTAGATAGATAGATAGATAGATACATTAAGAAGGTTAACATATTCACTACAATGATGTCTTTTTTTCTTGATATCCACAGACGAGAATATTCCATTCAGGGGAGACTATTGGACGTGGAAGGCTTAAATAGTCTTCATTAACCCCCTTCAATCCCAGGCATCACTCCTAAGCTGAATTAAATCGTCTGGCAGTAGCAATATTAAAAACAAGTGAAGTCTTACAGCTGACGGTGTTAATGTAAACGAAAAAAAAAAAAAAAGCGAAACTGCAAAAACAAAAACCTTTTCTTGATCAAATTAACCCTTTCTGCTTTGATGGATTTTTAAAACTTTTGGTCAGGTGTCGGGAGGATTGTTTGATGAATAATGAAGGCTATATCTAACCCCTCCAGGTCGAAAAATCCCTCCAAATCCGGATAAAATCGTCTGGATGTAACGTAGACAGTGGGGAGGAGGAACGTAGTCTTCTAAATGCATTACTCAGAACGGTATCACCTTTTATGTCACCTTTTCTTTTCTACATTTTTGTTACTATCAGAAAATTTTATTCACATTAGACGAACATTCACTCACATAAATCTCCACTGAAATCCTGTCCATGATGCAAACTACGTAGGCAATTAAGTGAAACAAGTAGCGTGCAAAAGAATGTGAATATAAAATGTGAAAATTAATTCACACAGTAAAGACGTCCCAAAGTCTCCTGTAGTTACGTTATGATATTCGGTAAACGCCAGGTGGTTCAGTGGGTTGCGGCGCTTCGAGGGATGGGGTCAGAAAGGGTGTGCGTCCAAGGGTAAGTTGCGATTTCCTGGCTACTTATTGCTACTTGATCGAGCCTTATCCATCGTCTTCAGTGTTGGGAGGGAATAGCCTAGCCCTAGGCCCCGACGCTCCTGATTAGGCTGCAGAGGATTGGATAGATAGATAAACAGATGGATGGATGGATGGATCAATAGACAGACAGATGGAGATCATAGATAAATAGATAGACATTAACAGATAGATAGATAGATAGACCGGTAGGTTGTCGGATAGGTGTAAATAGACAGACCGACAGACAAACAGAAAGATAGATATATAAGAGAAAAATACATAGATAGATAGTCATAGGTAGACAGAGATAGACAGATACGTAGACAGACAGATAGACAGGTAGACAGATAGAATAGATAGATATACTGAAAACAAGACTCTATGAGCAACGAGTGTGTAAGGAAGAGAGTGCAGTTAACACACTCACGCTATCATACCCTCAGCTGGATAAAATCGTCTGGCTTTACCTACCGTAAGGGGATTGCCATGGAGAATTACCCACATAAAAAAGGGCTAATTGGTGTGATGGAGGGTAATGGACAGCAATCAACATCTTGTGCGTGTACCACAAAAAGAATATTTGCATAGGAAAGAGGTCAGGTTTGAATATGCGCACGCGACAGTGAATATTTCCGCCACTTTCTTTTGTTCTTCCCCTTCCCCTTCCCCCCCCCCCTCTCTCTCTCTCTCTCTCTCTCTCTCTTACTATGTACAGCAAGTTTATACGCGCATGTACTGGTCTCCATATAACGTAAAAGCTTGGATAGGACGGTTCAAACCAGAAAGAGGAAAGCATGAAAATAGAAATATCAATAGAGTATCCAGTGAAATCATCGATACATCCGTTCACCCAATACTCAAAGCAATATTTTTCACCTTCACCTCACAGACAAACCATTCACTCAATATTTTTAATTTGGTGAAGCGCTGTACAAAGGCCCCTGTGATAGTGCCGTGCCTCTTGATTGCCACCTTAAAAAAGGATATATTTCAGCCCCCTTCGGCTCGGAGGGAGAGTGATAGCCGGAATTGAACTTTAGTCAGGCTGGTGAAGTACGAAGAGAAGGGTGTCTGTGTAAGTAACGCATGTAAACGTGGAATTGCTGATGTTGTAGGGTGCCATGCTGCGCTGTGTGTGTGTGTGTGTGTGTGTGTCTAATTTGTTGCCTTATATCTGCCATTCAGTGCTCCTTCCCTCCTTCACACACCAGCGCTCTCTCTCTCTCTCTCTCTCTCTCTCTCTCTCTCTCTCTCTCTCTCTCTCTCTCCTCCTCGTCCTCGTCCTCGTCCTCCTCCTCCTCCTCCTCCTCTTTCTCTTCTTCAAGCCTTCCTTTCGCCTCCTCAACTTTCGTTTTACCACTCAAAATTTCTCCCGAATACCTCACTTATGGAACTGGACCCTTGCCAGCTTTGTGTGTGTGTGTGTGTGTGTGTGTGTGTGTGTGTGTGTGTGTGTGTGTGAGAGAGAGAGAGAGAGAGAGAGAGAGAGAAGGGAAATGGGGGAAGGCGGGAAGGTGATAAAGATAGATACCTGAAATGACAAATGGAGAGAGAGAGAGAGAGAGAGAGAGAGAGAGAGAGCATAACTGGTAACCGGAACATGGTACACTTCTTTTCTCGCAAATTTTCCTCCACGTACTCACAACGAGACCTCTTCTTGAGCTTAGTAAAATGAAACTGATTTATTTTATCATCTGACAGTAACCAAAAATAAATACTTTCCCCAAATTAATATTCGTAGTAAACATTATACATACAGGTCATCAGTATTTTTTTTAAGGTCCATAGTTGATTTTTTTTCCATAAAGGAGAGAGAAACTGAGTCCAAGACGTAGAATTTAAAGCGTAAGGAAGATTTTGTAATCCTGTGTTTACTTATTTGTGGACATCAATCTTTTCCCTGCCATTATGTCCCCCCTTTTTTCGTAATTATTTTCTGTAATTTATTTTTCTTCCTTTGTTCATCTCAAAAAGTGTCCAAATTATTTTATTCATAGTGGAATAGAACTTTTAAATTAAGGTGATCAGCCTCTTACACTTCACCAATCCCGTCTCTTCTCAAGGTCTTTCCCAGGCTGTGTAAAGTCCTTAATAGGTTGTAAGAAGGAACTAGGCTGCAGTACTACTTCCTCGTATCGAAGGGATGTTAATACTTTTTTCCTTAACGATGAATAAGGGATAAATAAGTAAGTGCGGACGACACCAAGTTAAGCCATTTCTCTCTCTCTCTCTCTCTCTCTCTCTCTCTCTCTCTCTCTCTCTCTCTCACACACACACACACACACACACACACACACACACACAGTTTGGACTGTAAACAATCCAGAATTTATGGAGCCACTCCAAATATAACACTGTTTTGACCCCCCCCCTCTCTCTCTCTCTCTCTCTCTCTCTGTGTGTGTGTGTGTGTGTGTGTGTGTGTGTGTGTGTGTGTGTGTGTGTGTGTGTGTGTGTGTGTGTGTGTGTCTTTCACTTGTTTTGTGCTGTACAACTTCCATCCAGTCGATTCAGGAAAATACCATTCATCCGTTCAATCATAGCATATACTTTAAGAAACTGGAGTATGTCTAGGAGTGGCCAGGTCAGTCAGTCACTCATTAAGGATTTTCGCACGCAGAGGATTTTAGTTTCGTGATACCTTGTGACGGCAGTGCATCTCTTCCGTGACGCCTTGTGAAACCCATGTGACGCTTGTGATTACTGGCGTTATTTTGTCTACTCCTTTGTTTAAGTTACCTTTTGAGATGCCTTTCTAACTGAGAGGAATTTGATGGAGACTATCCTTCCTCCACTTCACCTATCTCAGTGGAATTTGATGGAGATTGTCCCCCACCACTTCACCTATCTCAGTGGAATTTGATGGAGACTATCCCCCAGCACTTCACCCTTCTCAGTGGAATTTGATGGAGACTATCCCCCACCACTTCACCCTTCTCAGTGGAATTTGATGGAGATTGTCCCCCACCACTTCACCCTTCTCAGTGGAATTTGATGGAGATTGTCCCCCACCACTTCACCCTTCTCAGTGGAATTTGGTGGAGATTGTCCCCCACCACTTCACCTATCTCAGTGGAATTTGATGGAGATTGTCCCCCACCACTTCACCCTTCTCAGTGGAATTTGATGGAGATTGTCCCCCTCCACTTCACTGCGAGAAAATGCCTCGAAGGAAAAGAGAAAAATTCCTGGTTAGCAAAGAGAGAGAGAGAGAGAGAGAGAGAAGAAATAATATACCGTCCATCACCCCCTGGGGCTCAAGAGGTTAAGGAATAGTGAAGATTTTGAATTTTTTTTTTTTTTACTGGCTGGGACAGAGGAGATGATGCTATGAATGCCAAAATGCGACACGAAAATCAGAATGAAGGACGATGGAGTTGGGCAGAATTAAGAAAGATTGAGCTGAGCAGAATGAAAGAAGATGGAGTTCAGCAGAGTGAAGGAAGGTGTAGTTGAGCAGAATGAAGGATGACTGAGTTGAGCAGAATGAAGGAAGGTGGAGTTGGGCAGAATTAAGGAAGACTGAGTTGAGCAGAATGAAGGAATGTGGAATTAACTATGAATGAAGGACGGTGGAGTTCACATCTCATTCATGGAGCAAATTACCAGATCATGGGTCATTATCAGGCAGGACAATGCGACTTAAGGGCAATTACCGCCTTATCATGTGGCGACCTCAGTGGGCGGGGCAGGGCACACCGCCTTATGCTAGGTTAAACTACAACTAAGTACCGTGACCTCGATTAACCCCTTCACTACGATACGGTTATTTATGTATTCATTTGTTGCATCTTTTTTTGTTCCCAGACGATTTCAGTCAGGGTAGGAGTGGTTCCTATTAGCGGAGGGGTTAATGAAGGAGGAGGAGGAGGAGGAGGAAGAGGAGTAGCCCAAGGTTCATCTGAAACGTGAACCCGGAGTACGCAGGCTGAAGGCACCCTCATCCTGCAATTAAACATCCTCCTTTCAGGCGATAGGAAGCGTGTTGAGGGATTATTATGTGGCAGGGCAGAGGAACCACCCAGTCATATCGGTGCTGCCACGAGAAGGATCAGCCAGGGTGTTGACTTGTTTTGAGGAAGGGCAGGTCAAAGGTCGGGGTCACTTGGCAAGATTAGTGAGTTTTCATCCTGTGTAGGGTAAACTTAGTGGAAGTGTTCAGGGTAAGACAAGACTAATGGTATTCGATTTTGAGAAGAGTCAATCAAAGGTCAAGGGCAAGGAGATAGGTCATAGGTCAAGGAGAAAGGTCAAAGGTCAAGGTCACATGGCACGATCACCTTAAGTAGTTTTCATGCAGTTAATATTACACTTAATGAAAGGGTTAAGGGTAAGACAAGGAAGGGATTCGATATTGGAAGGTCAGTCAAGGTCACAGGGCAAGGACAAATATTCCACTTTATAACTCAATATTTATTTATTTTTAATCTAGTATGAACCAAACTTGGTGGACAGACTGAGAGTAAGCCAAGGATAAAGAATTTAATTTTGAGAACGATATGTCAAAATTCAGGGTCACAGGTCATCATGCGGCGACTTTTTTACTTCCATGCTCACTTACCTATTTCTTATCACTACTTTCAAAGAGCCAGCCACCTTTCTTCCTTGTTGTACCCTTTCAAGCATTTCATCCTCCAACTTTAATCCGATTTGGGTCAAAGCTAGTGGATAGGTTAAGGATCAGGTGCGTATGAAGCAGTTTGATTTGAGGACAGTCGATCAAAAGTCAAGATCACATGGCAAAGTCAAATGTTCGCCCTTTAGACTAAAATTTATAAAGTGCGAGTTTCCCTCATCTGTTTTTATGCTTCCTACCACCAGACGATTTTTCTGTACTTACAAAGGACCTCTGGTGGTGAAGAAGTTTACGAAAAATCCCTCCTAAGATGAATAAAATCCCTCGAAGACAGTAAGCAAAAGATATAATTCGCCTCTTTGGGTTAGAGAAAGTGAGAAAATCAACTTCAAAATGAGTGAGAGCTAGATCGAGCGAAAAAGTAAGAGAGAGTAATTAAGGGAGTGAACTGAAACTAACTGAAAGTGCATGAAAACTAGAGCGACTGAGCTGAAGTGAAATGGACTGGAAGTGTGAGAGGAAGTTATCGAAAGAGGTGAATGAAAGAACTGGGCTAATACTAAGGAAGTGTGAGCGACTGAGAGAGAGAGATAGAGATAGATAGATAGATAGATAGATAAATAGAGAGAGAGAGAGAGAGAGAGAGAGACCTATACACAGAACACACAGACCTAACTCTTCTTACTAACTGGTCCGACGATATTAGAAAGACTTACTCCCTAATTACAGAAGTTCAGGTGATGCAGGTGGAGGGAGAGAGAGAGAGAGAGCGAGAGAGAGAGAGAGAGAGAGAGAGAGAGAGAGAGAGAGAGAGAGAGAGAGAGAGAGAGAGGAATAAAGAAACTCACTGAAGAGGAAGAATAATTAGCCTCATTTAATCCTACCCTCTATTTATTGGCTTCCCTGGGGAATATATTACCTCACTTTATTCCTCTCTCTCTCTCTCTCTCTTTGCAACTCTTGAACTTCCGTAATTAGATTGTAAGTCTTTCCATTACAGCCGGACCACTTAAAGGAACCATAAAGTAAGTGTGATCAGTGTATGTAACTCTCTCTCTCTCTCTCTCTCTCTCTCTCTCTCAGGGGCTACAGAAACCGTACATATATTTCTTGCAACGGCTGATTCTTTTTTTGTAACAACTCTCCCTTTCACAGACCGTCACCTAAATTGGCCAACTTTACCCCTAGCTGTCCAGGAGCCCATACTGGGGTAATAGGGAGAGAGAGAGAGAGAGAGAGAGAGAGAGAGAGAGAGAGAGAGAGAGAAACATAAGGGAATAAGAAAAGAAAGGGAAGGATAAAAGGGACTGAAAGACAGGCGAATGAAAAAACGACATGAGACGAGGAAAAATACAAGAAAACAATGATAAACAATAGAGAGGAGAAAAGCAGAAGTTCGGAGAGGGAGCTCGAGGATTTAACCAAGAAAAAACACAAGATAGGGAGAGAGGAAAAGAGAAGAAAAGAGGAAAATACAAGAGAATTATTTTCCCCCCCGCGCAATTTGATCGACGAAAGTTTCAAGAGCCGGTCAGTGCCTCCTCCTCCTCCTCCTCTCTCGCTCTCTCTCTCTCTCTCTCTCTCTCTCTCTCTCTCTCTCTCTCTCTCACTTGACGGATTATTGCAAGTGTTGTAGTTTTTCTTATCCTGTTGATATTTTCTTTTCGAGTTTCTTTGTTGGAGCGTTTTTTTTTTTTTTTGGAGGGGGGGTGTCTTTTCATTTTCCCAGACTGAGGTTCAACTTTGTGATGTAATAATAACAGTAGTAGTAGTAGTAGTGGTAGTAGTAATAGTAGTAGTAACAATCATATAATAATAGTAGTAGTAGTAGTAGTAGTAGTAGTAGTAATAATAATAATAATAATAATAATAATAATAATAATAATAATAAAACACTGAGATATTGTTCTGCGGGAAAGAGTAAAATATTATGGGTTGAAGAATGAGTACATAATTTAAAATACAGTCACAATCAAAAGTTCACTGAAACTTCCCTCTTGGCTGCGGCGATGTGAGGTGTTACAAGAGAGATTTTATGTGTGGCTTAGTGGGTTAAGGCGCCCCAACCGGACTGTGCATGTAAGGGTTAGTATTCGGGGGATGATTGGATTTTTTGCTCACATAATGCCTCTCATGATAGCTGGATTTTGTTCTTCTCACATAATGCTTCTCATGGGCGAGTGAGGCTGGTTACCCTCGACTCAAATGTTGGGATTGTGTAACTTTGCCCCGGGCCTCTACGCTTCTGAGGGAAAAAAAAAAAAAAGAATTATGCGATGAGTGGATGGATGGACAGCAATATGAAACAATGGAATAAACTAAGAACAAAAGCTACTATCTTGGCCCTAACTCTCGTCGGAAATGGAAGCTCCCTAACACCTTTTCCTAGGCAACTTGTTTTGCATAATACACCTTACTTCAGTCTCCGTGCTATATTCATCCTTCTAATATCGCCATACTCTGCATAGATGAAGTGCAAAGGGATAGTAACCAGCCATATCCAAAAATAAATCAATAACGAAGAGGTCATATGGAGCCTCCTTACACAGTGCTGGCTAGTGACTGTCCGCTAATTTCTGCTCTGAACTGTACATTTCACTAAGCTGATAGTGTTTTCCTCCTCGCTTTTTTTTTTTTTTCCCCCCCCCCACTAATTCTGGGTCCTCTGTCCCCTCATCCCCCTGTGTAATGGTAGAGAATTGGATTAGGATATCTGAATTTTTTTCTTATGTGCGAACGGTTAGGCGTGAGGGGTAGAATTAGGATGTCACGGGAGAGCAGGCAGCAGGCGGGCTCGAGCGGATGCTGGTGAGAGGGTTTGCAGCACTTTAAAGCGCGGCCATACAGGAAGCGGGGGGAAGCATGGTTGGAAGTTTTTTTTTTTTTTTTTCAACACTGCAACCCACAGGTGTGGCTAAGACAGGGACAAGCAAAAGTGTGGAGTCGCCTGGGTTTACATGAGATGAGATGTCAGTTATTTTGCTTCAAACATTGTGGACAGTGACATGAAACATATTTTGCATTTCACAGCCGATGCTTACCTCTCTCTCTCTCTCTCTCTCTCTCTCTCTCTCTCTCTCTCTCTCACACACACACACACACACACACACACACACACACACACACACACACACACACACACACACACACACACACCTTAGGAGACATTCCATATCAGTTACTATCTATCTATATCTATATACCTAGGCTGCTTCCCCCAAGGAAAGGGAGGTAGCCGAGACAGGACGACACACTCCCCATTTACTCATCCATTCAAACACATTCATTCGCATCTTAGCCCCAAAGGGGAGAACGGACAGATCCTCACCGCACCACACTGCACAAGGGTCAACTGCGCAATGCAATGAGTGAAAAAGATAACTAGATCTGATGTGAGAGGTGTAAGGCTGAGAGGAAGACCACGAATAGGATGGATGGACAGTGTGAAGAGAGCGCTGGATGCGAGAGGGACGTCCGTTGAGCAAGAAAGAGTGGCTGTGCGTGACAGAAATAAATGGAGAGAAACTGTGAATGAATAAGTGATGACGCAGCCCTGAGGAGATATTCTCCCGCATTTGGTCTGATCAACTAGTCAGGTCAGGTGCGGGTAAGGGGATGGGTCTGTTATGATGTGGCAGGGGTAAACCATATCAGTTACGGTGGCAATAAAGTTATTCCACGGCACAAGAATACATGCATATTATAAATCTAATCACACAATGACCTGACAGCAGCCTATTTAGGAAGAGAAAAATTTTAGTCTGATCGCAAGTAATAGAGAATGCTAATCATGTTTGAAATAATGTGAATATGTTCAGTTCCTCTCTCTCTCTCTCTCTCTCTCTCTCTCTCTCTCTCACTAGTTGGCAGGCGGCCACTGGACACAATTAGAGCTTACTGTTATGAGGTAAGAGTTCTCTCCTCCCATTACTGTCTTCCCTTTCATTTCCCTCCCCCTTCCACTCCCTCATTTCTCCACCTCTTCGCCCACTCGTCCTCTTCTCTCCCCACATCCCATCCTCATCTACCATCCCCTTCTCCTCGCTTCTCTCCCCATCTTCCCAGCCACACACCGACTCCCATCCTCATCCCCACATCATCTTAGCTAGTACATCAACTCAGGGGCGTTTTTCAGGTCGGATCTGGAACTCTCCCCTTCAGTCTGTCTTTTCTGTTGTCCTTAATCGCCGGTCTGTTAAATTCCATGTGTCCAGGTACAACTAAATGAACTGATCTTGAACTCTATCTTATTTCTTGTTCAGCTTCATTTTGGCCGAACGAGTTTTGAAGGCACTAAATCTTGGGCTATTTCTTTCCTGTAAAAAAAAATAAATAGATAAATAAAAGGACTCCAGGTGGCTTTATTTAGGTTACGGAAACCCTTTTGCAGTGATGGCGTGAGGGAAAGACTATATGTAAATCCTCCGGTTTAAAAAGGACCCTAAGCCAAAAAAAAAAAAAAAAAAAAAAGACGAGGGGCAGTAGCTCTCAGTATATCAGATGCCTTCCTAATGAAAGTGTTAATTCCGATGAACAGTATAGGATAGTAAACATTACAAGTTCATTCCCCATCCTCCCTCTCTCTCTCTCTCTCTCTCTCTCTCCATTTAATGTTTTGTGGGTTATGGCCACCTAGCGAGGTTATGAGAGTGCAAAGTACGACAACGAGAGAGAGAGAGAGAGAGAGAGAGAGAGAGAGAGAGAGAGAGAGAGAGAGAGAGAGAGAGTAAAGTTGGCAATACACTGACAAGAAAATTTTTGGAAGGGAAAAATGTTAACGTAGAGTCCCAGTCAAAAGTTCCTTTACACTTTTAAGGTGTCTAATTAATCCCTTGAATCGCACGGCCAATTTTCTGGCCTGTTCTTGCGATTTAAAGACCATTTATTACCCGCCCCCGCCCCGAAGGAGCTCAGGGACGGGTATTGTTTTCACTCGGTTTGTCAGTCTGTCTATTTGTCTGTCTGTCTGTCTGTTAACAACTTTACGCGAAAACTACTGGTGCGATTTTGACTAAAATTACAAAGATGATGGGCAATGACCTTCTGATCACGTTAATAAATTTGGGGCCAAATTGGGCTAAGGCCCAAGCTGTAGCCCCGCCCCCCCCCAAAAAAAAAAAAAACGTAAAAAAAAAAGGACTTAAAAATAGTTTTCCGCCATAACTCCTTTCAAAGTCGTCATATCGACATGAGACCAAAACCTAAAGGAGCATAATTCAAATCTGCATCCTATAACATGCCTCATTATATCAGGGGGGTCGCCCCCCAGTTAGCGGTAGGGGGGTCAGTGTCAGGTGGGTCGGGCCTAAAATTTCAATTGGGCATAAAATCGTCCATTTTCACCCGATTTGTTCCAAATTCGATATGTGACATCTTTGACTTGATATCCTGTTGTTTATACGTCAGCACTAAAATGACTGCCGGGCACGGGTTTCCTGTGCCTTGGCACCGCTTCTTGTTTGGATTTTAAAGCTGGTAAGGATAAGGGGTTAGCCTACTGTAAGTTCTTGTTTTGGAAATGGATCTCTCTCTCTCTCTCTCTCTCTCCCTCTCTTCGTTGTATCCGAGGTCAGCAGTCCACTCCTCCGCCCACTAGACCACCGTTTTCCTTAGTAACAATCTGGGCGTGAGTGGCAATATCCGTGTGCGAATCGACCGCATGCAGAGTGACCTCAAAGATTTCCTAACGTCTCTTCCTTGGCGATTTATTTTTGCATATGACACTTGATCATTTTATGGCACGTTATATATATCCTTTTAATACCGACAAATTATCAAGTCTACTGTACAATATAAATCGGTCAGGAAGAGGTGTTACGAAGCCTCCTGTGCTACGCAGAATCCGGTTCAATATCCTGCAATACGGATGGGAAAAAACGGAAAACACATGCAAGAAAAAATCCAGGAATGAAGGAGGGGAAAGTGAAAAAAAATGGGAGAAAAAAGGAGAGAGAGGACAAAGAGGAAAAAGAAGAGAGGGATGGCAAAGTGGGAGAATGCAATTGTGAGAGAGAGAGAGAGAGAGAGAGAGAGAGAGAGAGAGAGAGAGAGAGAGAGAGAGAGAGAATGTGCTCCAGTGAATCCAGGAACAGAGAAATATGAAGTGATAAAGTGAGAAACAGAAAAAAGCCAAAAAGGAGAAACAAGAGCAAAATGAAGAAAGGAAAGATGTCAGAATGTGAGGATGGAGTTCTAATAGGAAAAAAAATGGGGAAAATAAAGATAAAAAAAGAAATGAAGAGCTACAAAGACTGAAGAGAAGGGTGAAGGAAGGATGGAAATATATAAGCATGTATAATGGCGAACACATAAATACTGATTCACCTCATAACGATAAATATTGATAGTGAACGATGATCTTTGAAACTCAGGATTACAGACCTAGGAGGTATGTTTTGTTTTAGAATGTTATGTACGTTTCAGAATTACTGGGCTAAAAATTGGAGCGATATTCTTCTCAGTAGCCTTGTAGAACGTGAGAATGAAAAGTACCAGGAAAAGGAAAAAATACTCAATATGGATCGAAAACAGGGGTGTAATAGGGACTGCAAAATATACGAGAAAGACAATAGAAAATAAAAACGGAAAATTCGTACAGAGATGAAGGGAAAATATATAACTGATTGAAAAATGAAAAAAGAATTAGAAGTCAAAGAAAGGGGATGAAAAAAAAAATTTAGGAAATAGAAAAGGAAAGAGTGAAAAACTGGGCGAAAAAAAGGAATAGGAAAGAGAAGAGGGCTGACGAAATGAGAGATTGTATATACGAAATGAAAGAGGAAAATATATGAAACAACAAACTCAAAATATCTATAAGAGTGGATGGCAGGGATAAAAGAAAGATTGGAAAATGTGAAAAAAAGAAAATGACAATTAAAAAATCAGATAACTTTACAAAAATGGAAGGCAAAGTGATTTATCTCCATCAGATAGATTATTTTTTACTTCGTATTATTTCTAACTTTGCCCAGACGATTTTATACCAATTAGGGGATTTTAAGGCTTGGAGGGGTTTGCCATAGCCTTCATTAGCCCCTTGAGAGAGAGAGAGAGAGAGAGAGAGAGAGAGAGAGAGAGAGAGAGAGAGAGAGAGAAACAGTGACTGGAGGTGAGGGGAAGAGGAATTAACTCACTCATAGGCCAGTATTCTTGTCGGCTAAGAAGGCTTCCTACCACCTCTTCCTTAGCGATTTATTTTTGGATTCGGCTGGTTATCCTTTTGCAGGTTATCTGTGCAGAGTGTGGAAGCATCAGAAGGATTTATGTAACACAGGCGAGGACAGCATCAGAAGGATTTATGTAACACAGGCGAGGACAGCATCAGAAGGATTTATGTAACACAGGCGAGGACAGCATCAGAAGGATTTATGTAACACAGGCGAGGACAGCATCAGGAGGATTTATGTAACACAGGCGAGGACAGCGTTCTCTGTCCACGCATCCTTAAGGTGCAATAAGCTACATCAGTCGCTTAGGAAAAGATGTTACGGAGCTTCCTTACTGATGGAGAATACAACTAAGACCAGATGATTTTATTCAGCTGAGTGTGAACAACAACAACAACAATAATAATAATAATAATAATAATAATAATAATAATAATGATGATGATGATGATGATGATGATGATGATGATGATGATGATGATGATGATAATAGAACTTGTAGTATTGGTATCAATATTAGTAGGCTATTGGTAGTAGTAGTAGTAGTTGTAGCAGTAGTAGTAACAGTACAGTAGTAGCGAGAGCCTGAGAGTGTGGATACCGGTCTCATTACCCTTTTTATAATCGAGACAACTCTAGCTTACTATTCCATCTAACAACAGACCATTATTTTCTGCATATGAGTAACAGGAACATAGAAGCCCTTGAATTCGGAAAGTAACTATAAAACTGAATAATATCGCTGGGTGGTAACAATAGCATAAAAGTCATTGTACTGAGGGGTGAAACAATAGCAACTGCCTGTGTGTGCAAATTTTGGGAGTGTCTGTCCCCGAGAAAACCAATATCTTTTATTTTTATTTCCTCTACTACTTTTTGAAGCTTTTAACCGCGTCTCTCTCTCTCTCTCTCTCTCTCTCTCTCTCTCTCTCTCTCTCTGTCTCTCTCTCTCTCTCTCTCAACTTCCCGATATTAAGGCGAGCTTGGTATTGCCTTCTCTAAAGTTTCACACACACACACACACACACACACACACACACACACACACACACACACACACACACACACACACACACACACAGATGATTTTTTCCGTCCTCTGAACCATAGGGGGACAGTGGTAAAAGAAGACAAGTAAAAAATTGTTCAATAAAATGCCCCCCCCAAAAAAAAATAACTTGAATATGGAGGAAACTGAATGAAAGAAAGAGAAAAAGTAAGGGAGAGAGAGAGAGAGAGAGAGAGAGAGAGAGAGAGAGAGGAAAATGAAAAAGTTGAAGAGAAAAAAGCGAGGGAAGAATACAGTGTTGATGAAGGGTGTGGAAATGAAGAGAAAAAACGGAAGGAAAAGTGGAGGGATGGAAGGAGGGAGGCAGGAAAGGAGAGAAAACTGTGAATGTGTGTGTGTGTGTGTGTGTGTGTGTGTGTGTGTGTGTGTGTGTGTGTGCAGTTGTTGTGGGTAAGGGAGTGTCAGAGCGAGGTAATATAGGAACCAGGGGACTGCATTGTGACGAGGCTGGATTGTGTGTGACTCTCATGAGACTCACTTGCTTGGGATGTGACGTGCAGAGGAAGGAGAGGAGACAGGACGGGAGGGAGAGAAGTAGGTAGGTAGGGTGGGGAGGGAGGGATGGAGAAAGGACGGGAGGGAAGGAGACAGTAGGGAGGGAGAATAGTGTGTAGGTAAGGAGAGGGAGGGAAGGAGTCAGGAGGGGAGGGAGGGAACGAGACAGGAGGGCAGGGAGTAGCTAGGTAGGGAAGGGAGGGCGGGAAGGAAACAGGAAGGCAGGGATAGAAGTAGGTAGGTAGGTAGGGAGGGAGGGAAAGAGACAGGAAGGCAGGGAGAGAAGTAGGTGCGGTAGGTATGAAGGAGGGGAGGGAAGGAGAAAGGACGGGAGGGATAGATGTAGGTAGGTAGGTTGGGAGGAAGAGGAGGGAAGAAGGCAAGAGGGGTAGGTAGTTGGGTTGGGAAGGGCACAGAAGGGGTAGGTATGTAGGTAGGTAGGAAGGAAATGGAGAGGAGACAGAAGGTAGGTAGGTAGGGAGAGAAGGAGCAGGAAGTGAGGTAGGAAGGTAGGGAAGTGGGAAAGGGAAGGATGAGAACAGGGAAGTTGGGATGAAGGAGGGAGAGGGAAGGGGAGAGGACAGGTAAGTAAGGATGGAGGAGATGGAGGGAAGGAAGTAGGCAGGGAGGAAAGGTAAGTAGGTAGGGGAGGAAATTAAGGCAGGTAGGCAGTAGAGGAAAGGGAGGGACAGACAGATGAGAGGAAGGGAGAAGGAAAGGGAGAGGAGAAGCCACGTAGGTAAGGAGGAAGGAGACGGAGGAAATGGGTAAGACAGGTACGCAAGAGAGAGAGAGAGAGAGAGAGAGAGAGAGAGAGAGGAGATCCAGTATTATCGGTTATGGGTGAAGGATGAGTTAGTGTATTGGGAAGGGGAAGCCAGCTGACAAATTGAGGCAGGAGACTCATTCTGACTGGCTATGCGGAGACCGGCATTCTGAGTGGCATGGGAGACTTACGACCATATTCTGAGTGACATGGGAGACTTACGACCGCATTCTGAGTGACATGGGAGACTTACGACCATATTCTGAGTGACATGGGAGACTTACGACCGCATTCTGAGTGACATGGGAGACTTACGATCACATTCTGAGTGGCATGGGAGACTTACGATCACATTCTGAGTGGCATGGGAGATTACGACCATATTTTGAGTGACATGGGAGGCTTACGACCATATTTTGAGTGCCCTAGGAAGCTTCGTTACACCTCCTCAGTAGCGATTTATTTTTCGTATTGCAGTCAACATTTTCTTCTATCTTTTTTGCATAGCTTAAATGTCGATATATTTTTCATCAGTAACACACAAGAGACAGTAGATATAATGTGCAAGATAAAGCGCTTAAGGAAAATTGTTGCGAAATCCCGAAAGCCACCTGCAGTACGATTATTATAATGCGTAAAAAAATTGTTGTGATGATTCTTGACACTCTTTCTGCCCGAGATATACCCTAAAGCAAAATGGCAAGACGTCAACAGAATAAATTGCAAAGTAGATTTTCCTTAGCCACACTTGTTACCTTGAGCACCAGACAGGGTGGTTCGTAAAGAGGCCTTCACCAAAAACTCACTGGTGGTCATTTGTGTGTTGTGGGGACGGCTCAGTCTGCTGGTATGGGTGTTGGTGTGGCAGTGGAGGTGGGAAATGAATAAAGAATGCAGGATGGACTTTGATAGCGGCTCAGTCTGCTGGTATGGGTGTTGGTGTGGCAGTGGGGGTGGGAAATAAATAAAGAATGCAGGATGGACTTTGATAGCGGCTCAGTCTGCTGGTATGGGTGTTGGTGTGGCAGTGGGGGTGGGAAATGAATAAAGAATGCAGGATGGACTTTGATAGCGGCTCAGTCTGCTGGTGTGGGTGTTGGTGTAGCAGTGGGAGTGGGAAATGAATAAAGAATGCAGGATGGTCATTTATAGCGGCTCAGTCTGCTGGTGTGGGTGTTGGTGTGGCAGTGGGGGTGGGAAATGAATAAAGAATGCAGGATGGACTTTGATAGCGGCTCAGTCTGCTGGTGTGGGTGTTGGTGTGGCAGTGGGGGTGGGAAATGAGTAAAGGATGCAGGATGGACTTTGATAACGCTGACTGAGCCGTCCCTGCGACACAATAGCGCCTCGCGAAATGGAAAGATGTCTCACTTCTCTCATTTATAATTTTCATTCGCTTATAAACTTCTCACCTATACATTTCATTCACTTACACATTTCATTCACTTATACATTTCATTCACGCGTACAATTCAGTCACTTATACTTTTCATTCACTTATACAACTCAGTCTCTTATACTTTTCTCTCACTTATACTTTTCATCCACACAACCTATTTTATTATAATTTATTTGTTTACTTACTTATTATTTATACATTTCTTTATTATTTGCTTTCTTGTCTCCCGCTGGTCAGTCACTCTTCTTTTCCCATCATTCTGTGTGTGTGTGTGTGTGTGTGTGTGTGTGTGTGTGTGTGTGTGTGTGTGTGTGTGTGTGTGTGTGTGTGTGTGTGTGTACTCCTGTCATCTCCCCGGCAGACTGTTTGCCGATATTCTGATACAGGGATTTTTACCTGTATTAGACCCGAGAGAGAGAGAGAGAGAGAGAGAGAGAGAGAGAGAGAGAGAGAAATTTGGTGGAGATGAAGGAAGAAGGATCATCACAGTGTTCTAAGTAAGTTTAAGAAATTCGTAACACTTCTTTCCTAGCTATTTATTCTACACGTAAAACCTTCACATCTTCGTCTGTGCCGATATTTAAACGAAATAAATAACAAATGAGCGAATGTTGATGTGTAAAGATAAATCACTAAGGGGGAGATGCAACGAGGTTCCTTATACCACTTAAATTCTACTCAGATTCCGAATTCGTGTCCTGGGGTAAACACCTCATCCTTATCGATTTATTTCCTAATTTTGCTCCGTTACTATATTCTTGTGTGTTATTCATGCAATCTACCTCGTCATTTAAAAGATATAAGAAGAAGAAAAAAAGGATATTAAAATGTAGTTTAGAAAATAAATCGCTAAAGAAGAGATGCTATGGAGCCTCCTTAACCTGCGAGGATACGGACCCTGATCGCTCACAGATGAACTACGAGTCGATCACCGTCACTGTAAACACTATAGTCGGTTTGTTTTCATCTGAGAGAATTATATCACTCATCTCCTTGGTTACTAGTCAGATTTATCCTCCAGTCTGACCTCATTTGGCCATTAACGGAGCTGAAATGGGTTAGGGATCTTTGCTTGACGATAATAAACATTGTAATACAATCTAGTGAAGGTGCTTGAGGGGTGAGCGAAGTGAATTTTGGCTGAACGAATTGCTCATGTTTGGTTCAAAAGGGAAATTACAGTTTCATGTTCCTTGTACCTGTGAATCAAATCTTGCATGTCCTTTAGCAGTACAGTTGTCCTTGCTTTTATTTCTGCCCCAAGCGTGTCTTTTATATTTAAGGACAATAATTCAACTTATGGCATTTCAAGTCCGACTCCTAGATTTTCTATCTATCTATCTATAGTCCGACGCCCTAATCCCGCAAAGGGTGGCCGCAGACAAAACGCCTCCAAGTCGCTCTGTCACCCACCATTTGACTACCCTCCCCCCAACTCACCCCCCCATCCCTCATATACCTCTCAACTCCATCCCTCCACCTCATCCTCGGTCTACCTCTCCCTCTCCCTCCCTCCACCTCACCTACATACACCCTTTTAGTCAGTCTTTCATTCTCCATTCTCTTCACATGTCCAAACCACCTCAGTGTATTTCTCCTAATCTTCTCAACCACATCCACATCCACCCCACAGCGTTCCTTCACTTCTTCATTCGTCAACCTGTCCCTCCACGTCACTCCACATGCTCCTCTCAAGTAACTCATTTCCACTGCTCTCACTCTTGACTAGTTCCCCTCTTGCAAGGTCCATGCCTCGCTTCCATACGTCAGGGTAGGGATCACAATACTATCATGCAGTGACTTCTTAACTTCCATACTCACCTCCCTATTTCTCATCACTACTTTCAGTGTACCAACAACCTTCCTTCCCTGCTGTACCCTTTCATGCACTTCATCCCCCAAAGTTCCATCCTTACTCATCACACTACCCAAGTACTTGAATGCACTCACATTCTCCATATCCTCACCATCCAACCTCATTGCACACTCTGTGACTTCATTCCTCTCAAACACCATAACTTTACTTTTGTTTACATTAACTTTCAGATTCCTCCTCCTACACACTGTCCCAAATTCATTCACCAAACCTTGCAACTCCCATTCGTCTTTACTCAACAGTACTGTATCATCAGCAAACAGCAATACAGGAAGCTTCCAAATCTCACCCTCATTCATTAGAGCCACCCCCACATCCACTGCCCTACCCTGCACCTCCGTTACAACCCCATCCATGTATATATTAAACAGCCATGGAGACATCACACAACCCTGTTTCAGTCCCACATTGAGATCAAAGAACTCACTCAGCTCACCATCCACTCGCACCGTAACCCTAGCTCCCTCGTACATACTCTTCACAGCACTCAACAATTTTCCCTCCACTCCATATATTCTTAATACCTTCCACATACCTTGCCTATCTATTCTGTCATAAGCTTTCTCCAAGTCCATGAAGGCAGCATACACTTTCCTTCCCTTCTCTAGATACTTCTCCACTAAACATCTTAGAACAAATATCTGATCTACACACCCTTTTCTCTTCCTAAATCCCCCTTGTTCTTCTCCAACTAGCTCCTCTGTCATATGCCTAACCCTATCAATGAGTATTCTACCATATATTTTACCAGTCACACTAAGTAGGCAAATACCCCTATGGTTACCACATACTTCTCTCTCTCTCTCCTTTTCCTTTGTATAAAGGAACAATTATACCTGATTTCCAGTCCTCTGGAACCCTTTCCTCTTCCCAAGCCAATCTACACAACTTCCATATCCACTCCACAACAATCTCACCCCCATACCTAAGCATTTCACCACACACTCCATCAATTCCTGGGGCCTTTCCCAACTTAATATTCTTCATCGCTTCCACTACTTCCGCCCTACTGATCTCTTCCTCCCTCCTCTCATCTCTTCTTCTCCCAGCCATTCCCCAACCACTTATACTCGCACTGCTTTCACTCTCCACATTCAACAAATCCTCAAAGTGCTCCTTCCATCTCCTCAGTTTCTCTCTCTTCTCCACCAACAGTCTATTATTCCCATCTTTCACTCCCCTACTATTTCCCCTTTCACACTGCCTTACTTTCTTTACCTCCTTCCAAAACAATTTCTTACTCTCCCTCCATTTCACACTCAGATTCCTCCCAAACTCCTCATCCACTTTCTTTTTACTCTCCTTCACCATTCTCTTAACCTCCCTTCTCCTGCTCACATATACCTCTCTCTTCTCTCTCTCATCTTCTCCCCTACCTCTACTCGCTAACCATTCACTATATGCCTTCTTCTTTTGTTCCACAGCTCGTTTCACCTCATCATTCCACCATGCTGTCCCTTGCACACTCTTGCATCTCCTCCTCACTCCACAAACCGCCTCACACGCTGCGCCTATCTCTTCCGTGAATATCTTACATACGTCTTCCACCCCTTCCATCTGCCCTAGCTCATACCTTCCCAATCTTTCTTCCACTATGCTCTTATACTCTGTCATTTTCTCACTATCTTGCAATTTCTCCACTCTTCTCACAGGAGTTGCTTCCTCCTGTCTTCCCCTTCGTCTCCTCAACCACTTTCTTTGCAGCTCTACCTTGGCCATCACTAAGTGATGGTCCGAGACTCCATTCCCCCACCCTCTCCACACTCTTGCATCCAACACTTGTCTTCTCATTCGCTCATCCACACACACGTAGTCTATCATTGCCTTTCGTTCAACAAGTTCACCATCCATCCTCCTCATTACTCTCCATGTATACCGGTGGATCATCTTATGCCGAAAGTAGGTGTTGGCTATTGCCAACCCCTTACAAGCACAGATGTCCACCAAAGCACTTCCATTCCCATCTACGTCAACTGGCACACCCCACTGACCAACCACTCCATCCACTCGCACATTCCCAACTTTGCCATTCATGTCTCCAATCAACAGCACTCTCTCGCTCCTCTCAAACTTGTCCATACACGCTTCTACACTCGCCCAAAACTCATCTTTCACTCTTGCCACTCGATCCTCTGTCGGGGCATACACACATACAATCGCCCACGCTTGTATACCTACTTTCATCCTCACCCATACAATCCTTGCACCCACTGTTCCATACTCTCTTATATTCTTCCACTTCTTGCTTATCATCAGACATACTCCCTCTCTTGCTCTCTCATTTTCATTGACTCCCGCACATATACCTAAACCATATTCCCATTCTCTCACCCTTTCACCTTTGCCATTTAGTTTCAGTCAGTCCACATATATCCACTTTTGCATCCTCAAGTACCTGAACAATCTCTCTCTCTTTCACTTCATCATTCACTCCTCTCATATTCCACGTTCCCACCCTAAGAATGTCCTTTGTCCGTTCCTTAGTCGTCAACGTATGGTCCGTCCGGGTCCGAGGCGCTTTGTTCGCTTTTTTAGTTAGTTTTTTTTACGGGGTGGGGCACTAACTCACTACCAACCCTTTTAGTCGCCTTGTACGACAAGCAGGGATACTGGGGGAGTATTCTTGAAACCCCCCTACCCCCAGGACACTTGTGGTCTGGTGTGTGTGTGTGTGTGTGTGTGTGTGTGTGTGTGTGTGTGTGTGTGTGTGTGTGTGTGTGTGTGTTATTTAGCTTGTTTTTCCTTCAGCTCATCTTCCATAAAAAAGTTAATCTTCAGTAATCCTTTCATAGCCACAAAAACACCAGTTATTCAATTTTTGCCGACGTCAAACGATTTTATTTACCTGAGCCTTGTTTTAGAGCTAGGTGACTTGCTTCACCTTGACGTCATCACTTGGGCGATGTGCGATATTCTTGTCCCAGCGATGTCCAGATACAGAGAGACGTCATTAGCCACCAGGTAGGATGGCGCCACCTGGGTCGTCACCTGAGCGACTTGCCTCCCAGACATAAATGTAAAGAAGAACGGCTGATACAAACACCATGGAAGGGTGATGTGATGTAGAATGAGGTGAACAGCTTGGTGAATATGTGACGATCCTCCTTACTGGTATGTTTATGTATTAATTAATGAGGAAACAGTAAATAAAGTCGTCTGAAATTTTGTACCTCCCTCCATCGACGTCTTTTTCAAGAGATCAGCTGATAATGCTGTCCCTGGGAGCATCATCTGAGTATCAAATCGATCCGGATAATTAAAATATCTCTGAAGCGCGGCTCAGTACTGCATATGAATCACTGGAACTTGAGGATTAACCTAGTGAGAAAAAGGGATTACGTGTAGATTAACTCAGTACCAATTACTTAGGGCGTAGGAAGAGGGATTAAATATTATATGTAAGGTGGATTAAGTACAAGTGTGAGGTGCGTATGGTACTTCCCAGGATCTTATCATCCCGTCCCCTCCCCCTCTCTCTTCTCTCTCTCTCTCTCTCTCTCTCTCTCTCTCTCTCACATTGTTTTTTCACTTTTTCCTTCACTCATATTCTCTCTCTCTCTCTCTCTCTCTCTCTCTCTCTCTCTCTCTCTCTCTCTCTCTCTCTCTCTCTCTCTCACACACATTGTTTTCACTTTTTCCTTCACTCGTTATATTCTCTCTCTCTCTCTCTCTCTCTCTCTCTCAAGCATCCCACATACCCACATTACGGTAATAAATCTTCATAAACCCAGACGCACCCAACATTCACTTCGAGTCCGCCTTTATTTTTCTATTTATTTTTATCTTGCTACCGCCAGACGATTTTATTGAATGTGGTAAGGAGCTCTTGTGCCTGGCGATAATTTCTGAAACAGGACGATAATTTCTGAAACATCCCTTTATCCTCGCTGACTGCACTCTATAATGTTGTATGCAGGCGAAGCATACCTAATAATCGCAGGTGTTTCATAAAGTTTCGTCAAATATTATGACTGATCAAAGTAATCATGGGACGTTTCATAAAGTTTCGTCTAATTATGGCTGATCAAAGTAATCATGGGGCGTTTCATAAAGTTTCGTCAAATATAATTATGTATCTACACCTTTCAAAACTGTTTTAGTAATGCAGATGTATGAAACTTTTTGCTTCATTGCGTGATATCCATTGACGCCTGTGTAATCATTTTTGTTGTCACCATCCACTCAATCGATGTAGTGCTACCGTCAAGCCACAGTACACTCAGTGACACGTCAGAGGGTTCCTAGGTAGCAGGAAACTATTTGTGACGCTGGGTGGTAACCATATGATCAGCAAATAGACGCCTGGTGGTGTAGTGGTCTGAGGCACTCCAAGTCAGCTGCACCCATACATATAAGTAAAAATCCGAGGAGTGGCTGGGATTTACTACCTACCCAATGCTGCTCATGGTGTAGTCACTGGTCACACTTGTCTGAAACGTTTGGAGTGAGTAACCTATCCCCGAGATCATTTGTGCCTGATGGGGCAAGAAAGGATATGCAAATGGATGAATGATTACCGCCAGACGATTTTATTCATCTTCGTCAGTTCCTCCGGTCGTGAAGGGGCTGAGAAATTCTTGCTCGAATCGTCTACTTCTCATTGAATCATCCAAACCAAGGACATCGATTTCATTTCTTGTATTTCCAGATGATTTTATTAAGCATCGAAGTTACATCTTTCAGCCCAAAGTCAGTGTTATTTTCATCTTGCTATTTCCTGAGTTTTATTAAGCGTCAGATACACTATTTAAACTGGAGGGGTTAGGTAAAGCCTTCATTAATCGCCTTACTAATAGAGAATTCCCGTAAGCTGAATAAAATCGTCTGGAGGTAGCAGGAATAAGCTATAAAATACACGTCATCGCACCGAAGGGGTTAAATTCACCTAATGTAATCCTCTGCCTCCTAAGCCTTTCCAATCGCTGTAATGTGGGTGGAAATATATATATCCTTTTTTGTTTTTTTTCTCCACACTCGTAAAAACTTGCACTAACCTTTATATCCGTCCTTATCTAATAAAGGTTTTACTGTGATTAAATGGATTGGAGTAAAGGGATGGGTGGATCCGACACACACACACACACACACACACACACGCACCGAGCAAAACCTGCCTCCACTTGCAATCTCGTTCGCGCAAGTGTAAATGCAGAATTTGATGTCTTCTTGGCCTACTCCTTTGAAAGTTATTGATATCGCTTATGATAAAATAAATAAATAAATATAAACCCTTGCTCGTGGTTGAAAATTCCATGCATTTGTTTTTCCTCGTATTGTACTGAAGGTTTTGAGACGAGGATTTTTTTTGGATTTTATTTTGAAGGAGAAATAAAAAAAAAAAAGTATATTTCATAGATTTATAAAAAATTTGCCTTTGTATTAATAAAATATTTTTGCTTGAAGCTCTTATGCAAATTTGATATCTTGCTCATTTTCCTCCCCCAGTTTTTCTGAATAATAATGAAGCCGATCTCGTCGTGAAGATAAAAAACTGCGAAAACGATGCTATAATAAAAATAATAATAATAATTAAAAAAAAAATAGCGCTCAAGGCGAATAGAAGAACGAAAAAGATTGCTTATTTCCTTCAATCCTGACATGTTTTTTTTTTTTTTCCTTATTAATTTTTGCTATTTCTGGACGATTTTATTCAGCTTTCGGGAGACCTTTTTTTTAGGGAAGGGGTTAATGAAGGCTATTTCTGACCCCACTAGTTCGAAAGTCTCCTCTAATTGGAATGAGATCGCTCTGATGGTGGGAAGAAGTGATGATGATGATGATGATGATGATAATAATAATAATGATAAGACTAATAATAATAATGGTGATGATCAAGGTGATGGTGATGGCAATAATAATAATAATAATAATAATAATAATAATAATAATAGGTATAATAATAATAATAATAATAATAATAATAATAATAATAATAATTAATAATAATAATAATAATTTTATTATAATCCTAATAAAATAGTCACCATATTGAAAGGGTTAATTACTAGTCCAGAGTACCACAGTCCTTTTCATATGTGGATTAAGCCCTTACATCCTGCTTGGCTTTATTTACCTTACTGCAACTAATTCCACATGAATTTTATTGAACTTAAAGACGTCTAGTAGTGAATGCATTACTGATGGCTTTGTCAAACTCGTATTTCGAAAAACATCTTAGCTGAATGAAATCGTCTGGAGGAAACAAGAATGAGTAATAGAATAAATTACCTGATTCAAGGCGTTAAGGAGAGAAGACTTTGTTTGTGCAGAAATAAAACTCTAATTGCTGATGGGGTTAGGAAGGCCAGACGTTTCTGAAGCTTGATAAATCTAGACGGTTTCATTCAGTTTAATGGAGACTTTTTCAACCAGGGAATTACATACAGCCTTATCTAACCCCTTCACATCTAGAAATTCTCCTTTCCTAGAGCCTAAATAAAAATAGAGGAAAACTCAAACGCAAATAAGAGAAAAAAAAAAATCACAGCATCAAAAGATTAGTGGGGTGATTGGAAATTGATATAACCTCTCTAGTTCCAGATCTGTATTAAATTATTCGCTATGTCCCTTCGTCTGAGTGTAGCCAGAATTTATTTGTAAAAAATCCCTCTGCTCGGGAACTGGGAGATGCATTTACCGAACGGGGAAGCTAAAAGGCAGGGCTTCTTATTTACAGCTCCACGTGAATTTTGAGAACTAACCAGCTTTGTCAGATGTCATGAATTCCATAAAAACGCAGTGACATCTTTATTTACAGATATAGGTTGGATGTTGGTCAGTGTCCCGCAGCCCCGCAAGAGAACGTCGCCCTAGACACACAGCAAGTTTTCCTCCCCGAACTAATGGTGAGTATGACAACTTTTTCCTGGCGGCTGGAAGTGGCTGGTCTTTCTTTTCCTGGTGAGGGAGATCATTATATTGCTTGCTGGTTGTGACTGGTCGAGTGATAGATAGATAAATAGGTAGACAGATAGAGAGATATATAGATAGATGGTAGATTCACACATGTCTATATTCGGCCCTCTGCGAGGCTCCGGACCATGCTCCTGGAGGGAGAGTGATAGCCACAGTTTAAATCTTCCCTATAAGGCTAAGTACTAAAGGAGAAAGAGTGTCTGTGGAAAGAGTAATGTATGTGAAAGTGTGTGTGTGTGTGTGTGTGTGTGTGTGTGTGTGTGTGTGTGTGTGTTGGGGTATGGGGAGCTGCATTATTTTTATTTTTATATGCATGGAAGAAGGAACCAAAGGTCAGAAGCCCGCTAGATTGTTCCTTCCAAGAAAATATTAAAAACAGTATGGAAGAATGTCTGTGCATAGAGGAGTGTTGGCAGTATTGTGTGTTGGTAGTGTAGTAGGGTATATTGGTGACATCATCGTCTTGTGTCTAGGTGTACTCGTGTCTCTCTGGGTAGGATAGTCTTAAGATGGCTATGTCTGGTGGGGGTTTATAATGGTAATTGGTTGAAGGTTTGGGATGGTAATGGTGGTTATGTGTTTATGTGTGTGTTTGCGTTGTGTAATGTTGTTTTGGGATTAACAAGCACATGAAGAAACATACTACCAGCACCTACTTTAAATGTCCGCCACGGCTGAGGTTTGAACCCAGGGTCGGGGCTCACCCATTGCCAGACAAACACGCACAATATAACACTGTCACTCTGATAGGCCCTTTTAGATTTTCCCATTCCAGCAGCACCACATTATCAGCCAGTGCCACTCGCTCTCACTCGCTCACTCTTCCACTCGCTCACTCTCACTCGCTCACCTTCTCACTCACCCACTCTCACTCGTTCAGCTCTTACTCGCTCTCTTACTCTCTCACACAGGTACCCTCACCACATTGTCCTCTTACTTCAGCGACAGCATCCGGCTCGCCAACATTTTCGGCTTGTCCCGATGTCACCCTGTTTCTGTTTAAGCTAGATCGTTCAGCATTTCTCTCTCTCTCTCTCTCTCTCTCTCTCTCTCTCTCCCTCCAATTCCCACGATGTTAGTTTAGTTTCCAAATGTCATTCGCTCCCTCCCACGCAGTACCGTCCCCCCCACCTCTCTCTCTCTCTCTCTCTCTCTCTCTCTCTCTCTCTCTCTCTCTCTCTCTCTCTCTCTCTCTCTCTCTCTCTCTCTCTCTCTCTCTCTCTCTCACCCAATATACCTCCGGCCCTCACATCTTACACCAATGTCTTTTATACTGCTTGGCTGACGACCCTGTGTCCCAACGCTGTTCCTGTCCACGTCCCCCATGCTATTGCTTATGTTCCTTCGTTATCGCTTCCACCTTTATTGCTTTATCGCTTCCTCCTTTATTGCCTATCGTCGGTTTTTGTTTATCGTGGCGTGGTTCCGACCGGCTCTGCTGCCTGGTTAGGGGTCATGAGTTTATTTGCTTTTGTTTGGCTTCGTTACCGCCGCCAACGAAGCTGGACGAAGGTTTTGCATGCACTCGTCTGTTTGTGTATTAGATATTCGAAAAAGTTATGGTCGGCCTTCAGTGAAATTTGACGGATAGGTGGCCAGTGTGGTAAGGATGAACTGATTAAATTTTGAGGTGAATCTATGGATAAATCATACATTCATTGGCGTTCGTGGAGAATTGCACTGTTTTAGACTGTGTAGCAGGACTGCCTAAGACCGAAGACTTAATTCAGTGAGACCGTAAAAGTATTCGTCCCACAGAAAAGATGAATTACAGCAGTAAATCATAAGCTTTATTGGCGTTGGCGATAGAATTCTCTCTCTAAGTGCTATCTGGTTGGTTTGACCATGGTGTGTGTGTGTGTGTGTGTGTGTGTGTGTGTGTGTGTGTGTGTGTGTGTGTGTGTGTGTGTGTGTGTGTGTGTGTGTGTGTTTTATGTCTGTCCACTGTCAGGATATCTTCTAGGAAACCAAAATTGCCTGTGTCAGCCAGAATAAAGCACCTCAGTCTTTCGCCTAATTTTGAGAGGATTAATGGAGATATTGTTTACCTTTTAAGACCTAGGACTTCTCTAAGTTGAATAAAATCGTCTGGTGGCATCCTAAATATAATAAATCATCCTAAATCCAATAAATCAATAAAATAAATAAAATAAATCCACAGCAGAGATAGTATTGAAGGTTTTCTGTATTATTATTTAAAGAAAAGGAAGAGTTCGGTTCGTATGTGAGTGTAATATTTTGGGAGAGAGAGAGAGAGAGAGAGAGAGAGAGAGAGAGAGTCAACAAATGTCTGAGAAAACAAGCAAGCAGACAAACAAAGGAGGTCAAGACTCAGACAACATAATATTGAAGCGGTAAACAAAAAATGTGTGTGTGTGTGTGTGTGTGTGTGTGTGAGAGAGAGAGAGAGAGAGAGAGAGAGAGAGGGGGGGGGGAGTAACACAGTAAAAAAGAATCGAAAAAAGGAAGAAAAGAGGGAAAAAGAGAAGGAAAAATACGAGAGAGAGAGAGAGAGAGAGAGAGAGAGAGAGAGAGAGAGAGAGAGAGAGAGAGAGAGAGAGGCTTAGCACAATTTTAAAAAACTGGGAAAAGGAAAAAGGGGGAAAAAAGAGACGGAAAAATACCCAAGGCAACCCCCATATAGCAAAGCAAGGGAAATACAACTTTAATATCCACATCATGAAAGCCCTGAATATGCAAATGACAGTCGAAAAAGATGGTAATATCTTTAATATAGTGGCCACAAGGTTAGGGACGGTGGTGGTGTGGTGTGGTGTGGTGGTGGTGTGGTGTGGTGGTGGTGGTGTGGTGATGGTGTTGTGTGTTAGTGTTGGTGGTGTGGTGGTGGTGTGGTGTGGTGTGGTGCGGTGTGGTGGTGGTGTGTTGGTGGTGGTGTGGTGTGGTGGTGGTGATGGTGTTGTGTGTTAGTGGTGGTGTGGTGGTAGTGATCGTGGTGGTAGGGATGATGAAAGGGTTGTGGTGCTGGTGTGAGGGTGTGTGTTGGTAGTTTGGGTGTGGTGTTATGGTGGCATGAGATGGTGATTAAGGCCACAGAGGTTAGGGACGATGGTGGTGATGTGGTATGGTGTGGTGATGGTGGTTGTGGTGGGGAATGGTGTTGAAAATGGAGATGATGGTGGTGATGTGGTTTGTGTGTGGTTGTGGTGTGTGGTGGTTGCTTTGGTGATTGTGTAAAATAGTTATGATGGTAGTAATAATGGTACTTTGCGATGAGATGATAATGGTGGTGATGGTGTGGAATGGTTGTGGTGGTGATGGTAGTGGTGTTGGTAGTTGTATTAGTGGTGGTTGCGGAATCTGGGTGTGGTGGTGGTTATGGTGAACACTGGAAGATGGAGAAGGTGAAGAGATGGATGTGGTAGTGTGCGAGGCTGCTTGTGATGTGTGGTGATTGTGTTGGTGATGGTGATGAGTGTTGTGGTGCTGGTGTGGGATGGTGGTGTAGTGTTGGGGGTGACATAGGAGATAATGATCGTGTGGTTTGATTTATTACCCTTATCAATCAGTCTCGCACGACCATCATCATCATCATCATCATCATCATCATCCCCACCATTACAGGAAATGAAAGTCGGTGAAGACTGGAAATGAAAGACAGCCAAGAAACGAAGCAGAAAAATAGAAGATGAAAAGAAAATTGTAAAAATTGAGTGAAAGACGTAAATAATTAAAACAAAAGAAAGTAGGGGATAAGAAAGAGAGATAAAGCTAAGAAGATAAGACTGGCTTAAGAAAAAAGTAACTGCGTAGAAATTATAAAAAAAAACAGTAGAGAACGAAAAGTTAAAACAAAATGGTATGGAAGAAGGAGGAGGAGGACATAAAAAGGAAAATTTAGAAAAATGAGACAGGCAAAAGAAATAAGAGGAGATGCACAAGAAACACATGACAAGAAGGAGGGGGAAGAAGACGGAAATAAGCGAAGACAAATGGGAAGGAAGAAAGTGATAAAAAAGACGATAAAAAAGCAAAGTATGACTGACCAAAAAATATAAAGAAGTAAGAGGAAAAAAGAGGAAAAAAAAAGAACAGTAAAATCATGAGCACAGGGAGAAACAAAAATGGCAAGGAAGAAGAGATGGTAACAAAGAATAAGAGAAAAAATTAGCAGAGTAAAAGGAGAAATGAGACAAGTAAATAAATAAAGAAGCAGGAAGAACCAAGAACCTGAAGCAGTAAAGAAAAAATAAAGAGTGGTGCGCACGAATGGCGAGAAATTAAACAGAGCAAAATCTCGCGAAAAGTCTGACAGTTCGAGCAACGGCGGGAATGAATGAGAAAAGCCGAGACTAAGTGAGACCCAATTCGCCCTTGTTTTTCCCAAGTTTTCCTGCACCACGCCTCTTCCTCCACGCCTGTTGGTCCAGTCACAGCAGCAGTTCTTAGGCATTTTAGGTTCTGTACCCCTTCATCACTACAGAGAGAAGAGAGAAGTATGCTTATGCGTAACTACAGTGTGTGTGTGTGTGTGTGTGTGTGTGTGTGTGTGTGTGTGTGTGTGTGTGTGTGTGTGTGTGTGTGTGTGTGTGTGTGTGTGTGTTATTGGAGAGAGACTTGTACAGAAGGCCTACATCTATGCACATTCAGGGATAAAATTTAGTCTGCTACTCCACTGCGTCTGCTTCATAAATAAAGTAGGTTATTCACTTTCCTACCTAACACATAATATTAAAAAAAAAAAAAATATATGAGCAAAGCATATCTAGCCTTTCTCAGCTCTGGTATATTAATCAGTAAAGCGAGTAGGTGGAATATTGATCTAATTTTTACCCTAGTCGGTACAGCTGTTGACAAAAGTGTGTGAGCGGTGGGTGATGGTGCAGAAGTGACCAATTCGCCTAACAGATGGCTCTAAGGTATGTAAGCCTTCACCACCCCCCCTCCCATGGCAACCTCTCCCCTCTCTTGCATTTTACTCTTCAGCTTCTCTTTATGTTTTGTCTTCTGCTCTCTCTCTTTCTCTCTCTCTCTCTCTCTCTCTAATAAACCATCAACATAGCTCATCTCTTACCTTGCCCCAATCCACCATTCGCCAACCCACCCACAAAGTTCACTCCCCCACCCACCTACCTATTCACCCACCTACTCTGCCGTCTCAAATGCCTTTCCACCAAGCCACCCACCTACCCACCCACCCCGGCCACGCACCCACTACACCCACCTACAAAATCCTTCACCCTACAAACCCAGCCACCCCGTCCACCCACAGACACTTCCTCACGCAGCAACCCACCCACCCTATCCATTCACTCACCCACTAACCTTTCCCACTCCCTCACCCACTCACCCTGCCCACCCTCTCATTCACCCACTCACACTCCCCACCCTCTCACTCACACACTCTCCAACCCCACCCACGCACTGTCTGCCCTGCCCACCCACCCTATTCACCCACCCACCTATTCCACACACTCCTGTACAAGTCATGGTTGCGTGGAATTCGATGGGTCTTAGCTGTGAGGTTGGTACTGAGTCTCCTTGGTTACTAGAGTCAATTTTTCTTCATGTGACGGAACTAGGGTACTGGCCTTTGGTTCCTTCTTTCTTGCATAAAAAATAAACTCCCAAAACTTGAATACTGAGTCGTAGCTGGAAAATATTCGATGAAGCATAAGAACTTTATTCCCTGTATCTGAATACCTGACTCCTTACATTTGGAGGCGAAATAAAAACTAAATGTACTGGTATCCTTATTTTCTTTATTGTATTAAAAAAAAGTGACCTTATATATGCGGAAATGATATCAGTATTTTAGAGTCAATGAAGAAGTTATATCAGTGAAGGAAATTTATCTGAAAAAATGGAAAAGGAAATTATATTAAAGTATATGATTTTAAAGTCCTGAGTACGGTACCATGCTTTAATTTTTTCTTTTTCTCCTTTTTTTTTTTTTTTGCCCACGAAACATTTTCATTTAGCTTTGGGGAGGTCTTTTGTTGCCTCAACACACACACACACACACACACACACACACACACACACACACACACACACACACACACACACACACACACACACACACACACACACACACCTTATTGCAGGTTAGTTCCGGTATCAAAAATTGTTGAGAAAAAGAATGAAGCATAACTTACCTCGTAGAAGTAATAAGAGTCCCCCCAGGCAGGAGCTAGTGCTGGTGTTGGCGTGGTGGTGTAGGTGGTATGGCTGGCAGTGGTGGTGGTGTTGGGGTGGAATGCTGAAGTGGTATAGTTGGTGGTGGTGTTGGTGCTGTTGTGTTGACGTATGTGGTGGTGTTGTGGCTGGATGTAGTGAGTATGGTATGGTTGCTGATGATGGTGTAGGTCTTGGTGTTGTAGGTGGATGTGGTTTGGTTGGTATAGATGGTAGTGGTGTCAGTGGTGGTGCTGGGGTGGTACTAGTGGTGGTACAGGTGGTAGTCAGAATCGTAATGGTGTTATTATTAGTGGAGATCTATTTGTAGAACTGGAGATGATCTTGTGGTGGTGTTTGTGGTGGAAGTGTTGGTGTTGTAAGTGGTGGAAGTGTTGGTGTTGTAAGTGGTGGAAGTGTTAGTGAGGGGTGGAAGTGTTGGTGCTGTAAGTGGTGGAAGTGTTAAGGTTGTAAGTGGTGGAAGTGCTGGTGTTGTAAGTGGTGGAAGTGCTGGTGTTGTAAGTGGTGGAAGTGCTGGTGTTGTAAGTGGTGGAAGTGTTAGTGTTGTAAGTGGTGGAAGTGTCAGTGTTGTAAGTGGTGGAAGTGTTGGTGTTGTAAGTGGTGGAAGTGTCAGTGTTGTAAGTGGTGGAAGTGGTGGTGTTGTAAGTGGTGGAAGTGCTAGTGTTTTAAGTGATGATGGTGAAACAATGGAATGAAGAAAGCCTGAAAGCACCTGGGCATAGACTTGTCATTCAGAAGTTAAATGTCTGCTTTGAACACTTAAAACGGAGAAATATGAAGCATGACAAGAAATCTGAGCAAAATTTACAATAATAATATCATGATGAAGGTCAATTCACCACATTTTCTGCTCACTCTCTCATCCTATCCCTAGTGAAAAAAAAGTCATTGCTAGTTTTCTTTCTTTCTTTTCTTTCTTTCTTTCTTTCTTTATTTTTTTGGTTAAACTGCACACGGAACATCATCATTGTTAATTCTTCTCTCATGCAGTCTTACGAATCTCAAAGGACTTCGTGTGGGGTGAGGTCTTGGCTACGTCTCCTCTTTAGCCAGATTAATGATTAGATGCTGAGCAGGTGATACAGCTTGGCCAGGTGCATAAGGAGAGTAGCAAAGAGGATTACGTAAGGCTGGGGTCTGTTTGCAAGCCTCTGTCGAAGGGTAGGTGGTATTGTGGTTGTGCTGTTGGAGTGGTGTGGGTGTGGTGCTGGTGTGGTGTCAGGGGATGATGATGTTAGCAGGATTAAGGTGTAAGTTGGCGTTAAGACAGACCACCACCACACCCACCTCTAAGTACCCACCACCTCTCTCTCTCTCTCTCTCTCTCTCTCTCTCTCTCTCTCTCTCTCTCTCTCACACACACACACACACACACACACATATATATATATATATACCCCACCATAACAAAAAACAATTGATTAGTGATTAGGAACTATAACTTACCTCATAGAAGTAGTAAGAATCTCCCGGGCCGAAGCTGGAGGTGGTGTTAGTGGTGGTGTAGCTGTTGTTGGCAGTGGTGTAGGTGGTGTAGTTGGTGCAGGTGGTGTTGGCAGGGTCCAGGTGCAGGGTGTTGTCAGGGCAGTCCACCCCTAAGTTCACCACCACCATGCCAACCTCACCCTCGCCGTGATCCAGGGAAAGGGTTGACACAGTCCCGCCCGTGTCGGCCATATTTGACCCCTTGACTACGAATGACTTAATTTTCGGTAGCACGTCACGAGTTTATTCCCTGTAGTACAGTTGTTTTTCTTTTTATGTTTTTTGTACCACGAGACAAACCTACTTAGCCTCCATTTTCTTCCATCAATACCGTAATCTTAATTCTGGTACCGCGGAGCAATTTTCTTCCTTCTCAGTTTCTCCACTAAAGTATAATGATCTTAATATTTGGCACAGTTAGACAAATTCACTTAGTTTCCATTTTCACCCTTCAGTTCGATGGTCTAAATTCTTGATAGAAAGTGGCGATTATACTGTCTTCATTTGTTCTATCAGTGTAATGCCTTTAATTTTCCACACCAGTTTATTATCGTGCTTAGTCTAGATTTACCTCCTTCATTTAGATTTTTTTAAATTTCTGGTATCACTTGGCGGCTTTACTAAGTTTCCATGAACTTTTTTAATACTCTCCTTTCACATTTGTTTTCTGGTGTGCATTAGTCCCAGTTTACGATATTATTTTACGTTCGTTTTAGCATTTACTTGGTATGCTTCAGTCACTGTTTACAATAATATTTTAAGTTTATTCTTCTACGTGGCAATTTCACCATCTCAAGTAACCTGTTCAGTAAGGTGTGTTTCTGGTTTTATTCCATGTACCTGCTATCGGTTTTTCTCAGTCCAATTTAACCCCTCAAACAATAGCATCTTAATTCACTCTGATAACCCCCTGGCGGTTTTTACTCCCCTTCGCCTCTCTTATTGAAGACGTAACAGTGTCTTTTACCCAGTCAGTACGATGATTTTTTATTCATTATTCTTTTGTTGATTTTATTTGGCCGGACCTCTAGCAGCTAAGACATTTGGAACACTCCCCATTAACTTTATTCTTGTTCACGATTAGTTTTTTTTTTTTTCTGTTACTCCAAAATTGGTCTGCTCCGCTTCAGACAGACCATTAAAGTAAAGATGTCCAAAATTATCTCCATCAGGCCCATACGATTGATGAGATCCTATATTTTTTCATCTTGGTTTCCTTAGATGACTTTTATGTAACAGAAAAGGGAATAATTTTCGTGTAGTGAAGGGATTAGTAATATGGTTAGTTGCTGGACTTCTAGATACTTCCTTTAACCCTTTTTTGGCAGACTTTATACTTTATTAATTTAAGATTTAGCAATAAACACGTGATTATATGTCAGGTGTGATTTCTTATAGTCTGATGGTTGGAAACATTATTTGTCCATTTTATTGACGTTAGCTTTCTTAATGATTTAAGTGTGGCAGCTGAGAGGGAATTTTATCTATGTTGCTGAAGTTTTGATTTCGTTTTCTAAAGTAATAAATATACACTGCACCTTCGAGATCATGGTTAAGGTCTTTCTGATTTAATGTTACAAATCTGTTTACTTAATATCTTCATGTCTCTATTCACCTACGTCTTTCCTCTTTATATTCTTTCTGTTTATACAAATATATGTCTACATTCTTTATTGTCGTGGTTATTAATTTTTTTTTTTAATTCAAATTTTTTTTTTTGTGGGGTGTTTTATTACTGTCATTGTTTTCTCTAATAATAATCTTATGTTGTTTTTAATGCGCTATATACTGTACGATTATTTATTTTCTTGTTTCTTATATGTGCACCGGTACTCACTTTCCTTTATTATTATGTGTGTATCACTGTTCACGTCTCTCTCTCTCTCTCTCTCTCTCTCTCTCTCTCTCTCTCTCTCTCTCTCTCTCTCTCTCTCTCTCACTATTTATTTTATTCACTCAGTACTGTAACACATTATTAATAAATTACAATGTATCACTATAGTTGGTCTACACAAAACTCCCTCATCTTTTAATTTCTGTATTAGACATGTTCAAGTGGAATTTATTTTAAGATTTATTTTGATTTTGAAAGCGATACTCATTTCTATTGCTTTATTTAATTAATTTTCCTGTTAATATTGTAGACATCTTGTACTATCAATGCATCAGAATTTTTTTATGGAAGTCCAGGAAAATTTTAAATAATTTGGCTATTGTTATACTCGTAATTTTTTGGTGCTTTTCTTGGTTAATTTTAAGTAGTTAAGCTTTAGGTATATTTTCTGATTTTCTAACGCTGTTCAAGGTAACTTTCATCAATTAGGCTTCAGGTATAACTTTCTAATGCTGTTTCAAGGCAATTCTCATCATTTGACTCTTAGGCATATCTTTCTAATGCTGTTTCAACGTAATTTAGTGTAGTTAGGCTGAGGTATAATTTGCTAATACTGTTCTGGGGTAATTTTGAGTAATTAGGCTTTAGCTTCTTCAGTAAGTTGTAATGTAGGTAACTTTTTCACGATCTTTGCACACACTTATGTATTATATTCGATCTAACACCGGATACCTTATTTATTTATTTATTTTGCTAAGAGAAATTTTATCCTAGAAGCCAAAAGGTTAAAATTACATTAACCCCCCTGTGCTGCTTTGGACACATGTACTGCACGTATTTATGCACGAAGAACAAAGATTTTGTCGATGCTAGAAAATTTATTGCAGTTACTTCAGTTTGGGATTATTATTATTATTATTATTATTACATTTCTTCCTATTATGCTCTTTCCTTTTTTTCTCCTCTTCGTTTCTTATTTTTCTCCTTCGGGTCTTCTTGTATCTCAACTTCACTTTTCTTACCCTTTCTTTCCCTCCATTCTTGCACTTCCCTCTCTTTCTCCTCTTCCTCCTTGCCTTTCTCCTCCTCCTCCTCCTTCTCTGTCACTGTCTTTTCTCGTCCTTTCTCTCTAGTGTTTACCTCTCCCTCCTCTTTGTTGCACTTTTTCCTCCCCCTCCTCCTCCCCCTCCTCCTCCTCTTTCCCTCTCTTCTCCTCTCCTTCGCTTTTGTGTCTCTCACTCCCTCTTCTTTTTCCTCTTCGCTAAACAGTCAAGGAGTAAAAATAAGAAGAGACATTTTCACGATTGGCTAGAAGAGAAGGACAGGACGCGGAGGGATGGAGGGAAGGGAGGAAAGGACGGGAGGAAAGATGGAAGGGAGTGTGAAGGAAACGTTGACCTTTTCTCAACCTTTAGGCGAACTTGAGGGAGATCTGAAGGAGAAAAGAGAGAAATATTAGAATATTAATCGAAACTACTGTCATCATCATCATCAACATTGTCGTCATCATCATCATCGTCATCATATCGTCATCATCATCATCAACATCATCGTCATCATCATCATCGTCATCACATCGTCATCATCATCATCGTCATCATCATCGTCATCATCGTCGTCATCATCATCTTTATCATCATCCTTTATCATCACCACCACCATCATCATCATCATCATCATCAACCCATCCTCTTACCACTAATAAATGAGAAGAGATTGTTCCAGAAATTGGACTCATTATCTGGTGAATTAAATCATTAACCATTAACAAGAATAACATACTTAAATTACCTTGACCATAATTAGAGTTAATGGGGAGAATATTTACAGTCAGGCTCCTATCACACACACACACACACACACACACACACACACACACACACACACACACACACACACACAACACACAAAACATGACTATAAAAGAGTTAAGGGATATATATGTGTGTGAGTATGTATGTATGTATGTGTGTATGTATGTATGTGTGTATGTATGTATGTGTGTGTGTATGGATGTGTGTGTATGAATGTATGTATGTATGTATGTATTTTTGCTCTTCATTAAGTAGACTTCAAACACCCAGTACATAAAAGATTTTTTTTTTTTAATTCATCCTCAGACCGGATTAAATGAGGAAATATCCTTCTAAAGAGATTTATTTGAGACTCTCTCTCTCTCTCTCTCTCTCTCTCTCTCTCTCTCTCTCTCTCTCTCTCTCTCTCTCTCTCTCTCTCTCTCTCTCTCTCTCTCTCTCTCTCTCTCTCTCTCTCTCTCTCTCAGACTGATGAACGTTGCCTGTAGGTAGGTAATAAAAGAAATTACAGTATTGTAGTAGTTTATGTGGAGTTACCCTACCTCTTCGCTATACAATATCCATCAAATATATATATATATATATTCATTGCCAGACGCCATGTATCCCAGACGGGGTGGCCAAGGGCTTAGAGTTAATTGTTTTACAGGGAAGGGCACTAATCCTCCACCAACCCCACTTTACACGTAGGGATGCCAACAGCATCTGGTGTTCCCAGGCGGTCACCCATCCAAGTACTAACCAGACCCAACGTTGCTTAACTTCGCTGATCGGACGGGAAGCGGTGTACTCAACGTGGTATCACATAAAAATACTGAGCTCAAGCAATAGTAAATTGACCAGAATATAAATGATGAGGTGAAAGAGAGAGAGATTGTCCAGGTGCTTGTGGGTGCGAAAGTGGATGCATGTGGAATAACTGAAACAAAATGGAGGGGAGAAAGTGTGAGAGAATGGGAGTATGGATGGGGTATATGTGCAGGAGTAGGTGAGAATGAGAGGGCAAAGGAAGGAGTATGTATAGTTGTGAGTAAAAGATGGAAGGGGAGCATAAGACAGTATGGATCTTTTGGGTCAAGGATTGTGTGGGTAAAGTTGAAAGTTGGAATACAAATGTGGGCGATTGTGTGTGTGTATGCACCAACGCAAGATCGTGCTAGAAGAGTGAGAGAAGAGTTCTGGACAAGTGTGGAAGTGTGCATGGAAAAGTTTGGAAGGAATGAGAGAGTGTTTTTGATTGGTGATATGAATGGTAAAGTTGGGAATGTGAAGGTGGATGGAATAGTTGGTGAGTGGGGTGTGCCTGCTGAGATAGATGAGAATGGGAGTGCGTTAGTGGACATTTGTGCTGGGAGGGGGTTGGTGATAGCCAATACCCTCTTCAGGCATAAAATGATCCACAGGTATCCATGGCGAGTGATGAGAAGGGTGGGTGGTGAACTGAATGAAAGGAAGGCAATGATTGATTATGTGTGTGTGGATGAAAGGATGCGAAGATGTGTAAAGGATGCAAGAGTGTATAGAGGATGGGGGAGTGGACTTTCTGACCACTACTTGGTGGTGGCCAGAATCAGAATGCAAGTAAGATGGAGGAATAGAAGAAGGGAAAGACAAGAGGAAGGAGTAGTTGCAAGGAGAGTGGAAAGGTTACAAGAGGATGAGAAAAAGGCAGAGTATAAGAGAGAAGTGGAGGAACGATTGGGCAAATATGAATTGGAGCAGATGGGAGACGTGGAAGGTGTGTGTAAGATATTTAGAGAAGAAATAAGTGCAGCATGTGATGTGGTGTGTGGAAGGAAGAGAAGACGGAGGGGGGTGCAAGGAACAGCGTGGTGGACTGAAGAGGTGAAACAGGCTGTGGCACAAAAGAAGAAAGCATACAATGAATGGATGAGAAATAGGGGCGTGGAAGAAGTTGAGAGGCGGAAGAGAGAGTTATATGTGGAAAGAAAGAGAGAGGTGAAAAGATTAGTAAGAGAGAGTAAGAAGGGAGTGGATGAGGAATTTGGAAGGAATCTGAGTGAAAAGTGGAGTGACTGTAAGAAAATGTTCTAGACAGAAGTGAAAAGAGTAAGACAGGGTGGAAGTGAAGTTAGCAGGGGAGTGAAAGATAAAAATGGTAGATTACTAGTGGAGAAGGGAGAATATATATATATATATATATATATATATATATATAGAGAGAGAGAGAGAGAGAGAGAGAGAGAGAGAGAGAGAGAGAGAGAGAGAGAGAGAGAGAGAGAGGGGCGTCATTAAGTGAAGGAACAGAAGAAAATTGTCTAGGCAAATCTAGTGTGAATCTGAAAAAAAAAAAGCGAGATAATTAAGAAGGACTTTCCATCCCATTTACCTCCAAGTATCCCTCACCAGTAGGTTCAGTAGATGGTAGGGTCTCGGTGGTTCAGTGCTGCATGCCAGGATTAGTATCTGGTACCGTTTCCCGCAGCCACCCCTGCTCCACATTTATAGGCAGGCTTCAGGTTTGGGGCGATGTGGAGGACTGTGATTATATATATTTGATTGGGTGGAGCACTTTATAGGGGACATATTAAGGATTCTAGATAGTTGAGAAATGACTGAATAACGTTTCTGGATGTAATGATTTGGTATTTCTCAACACTTAAAGCCAGCGTATATATTCATAAGTGGGGGCGATTTTACTATATGACTTTTCCCAGCACATTTTGAGTACTGTAATATTTTTCCCGCTTGGCATCTACCCCATAGCAGGCCAGTATTCTCCCAGCTAGTCTGGTCCAGTCAAGTAAAAGCAGTCGACAGGGAAAGTTATAATTCATCTTTTAGGCATTATATTGGTACGTTGAGTGAAATTGATAAAGAATATTAAGAAACCTGTGCTAAAAACTTGAAACAAAAGTAGTAATAGAAGTCTTTGTTTTTTTGTATGTTTTTTTCTGAGTAATATTCAAGCTTTATCAGTGAAAACAAAAGCAGGTGCAAAAGTATGAGGTGCCTAAACATCAGAACCTTCATATGAGGCTTTGTTAAATTCTGTGGAAGTTGAGCTCCTTCTTTCATAAAATGTATGAGGCTTTGGTAAATTCTGTGGAAGTTGAGCACCTTCTTTCGTAAAATTTTAGGGGTAACTGATGGAGACTTGTTCATAGAGATGGTCTTGCATTTAATAGCAATGATGCAATGGTGCTGCAATTAGAGATGAATTTTCCACGCTTTCTTGACACAAATAATGCTACAGGGAGAAAAGGAACTGCATTTTCTTCTTCCGTGATGTATTTGACTATTTTATAAGGACAGGCAAGTTGTTTTTGAAAGAGATAGACACAGAGTAAGTCTCCCCAGTGTCTAAAAGTAAAGCTTAGTACGGTCGTTTACTGGCGTCAGAAAAATGAGAAATGAGAGTAATCGTTGCGAAAGAACTAAAAATCTGAGCAGAAATGATGATTGCAATATAAATCCACCTTCCTAACAAACTGCATGAGAAGGCCAAGCTTACCTCTTGCCATATCATCACGAAAGTAGGATTAGAGGATGCCAAGTAGAAATCGTGAGAAGTCTATAAAATTTGCTGTGATAAAATACATCTGATTTTGGTCCTCTTAAAAATTTGTGTTTTTTACTGCTCTTCTTGGGGTTGTTTAAGAGAGATAGATAGATAGATAGATAGATAGAGAGAGAGAGAGAGAGAGAGAGAGAGAGAGAGAGAGAGAGAGAGAGAGAGAGGGAGAGGGGGAGAGCGAAGTACTGGGAAGGAGTAAATGTAACAGGTTGAAAATAGAAAAAGCGAGAGAGGGTTGGAAGAAATACGAAGATAATTGAGAAGGGAGAGAAGGAGGGAGAAATGCTGAAAAGAAAAGAGGAGTAATTAAGAGAAAGGGAGAGAGAGAGAGAGAGAGAGAGAGAGAGAGAAATGCAGTACATGGGCGGATAATGGGGAAGAAAGGAAATATAATGAAATAAACAGACTAAGGGAAAGGGAAAGCGAAGTAGGGTGGAAAAAGAAAAGAGAGAGAGAGAGAGAGAGAGAGAGAGAGAGAGAGAGAGAGAGAGAGAGAGAGAGAGAGAGAAAGAGAGAGGAGCTTTGAAGTGCACCAGGAACTAATGACTGTAGTGTGTAGTCTTATGGACACCCCATAACAGCTCTACCCTTTTCACTCCAACTTGGCCAAAAATTGCAATCTCTCTCTACCCTGAACGAGATTAACACTAGCAAATGATGACAGTCACGAAGAAGTGCTATGAAATGGATACAGAGCCGTTTTATCGTTTTTTTTTTGTTTTTTTTTTTTGCCATTTAGCTGCTTGACGTAGGCTGGAGTAGGACGAAAATCTGGACCAAGTTAAGGTAAAAGATGTATAGAATGTATATTGCTTTCTGAGGCTGCTGTTGTCGGGCAAATCTACCCAGCTTAACAAAAAAAAAAAATCAGTGAGAATACCTCTAATCTGCCAGTACCTAGACATTTTTTTTTTTTTTTAATATATATTCATTGACCTCTATACAATCTTGGTTAACTTTTATGTACTGTACAGTTGGCAGCATATAAACCTGGGATGGTGTCTGCGAAAATTGAAGGTTAAATAGTACAATTTCCGACGTTCATGCATCACAGTTACTTGGCCAATTCACCGAGTATTTGACACCACCAGTCATTCATGTCAGTGCCACCAACAGATATATGATGGAAAATCTGTCAAGTGTACCAGATGTTTTTTGTTGTAGCTTATCCCGAGGGGGAGCAACGAGGAAAGAGCGTCCTTGCAGAGATGTTTGTGGATATCGTCAGATCATAAAAGAGCTCCACCTTAAGATACCACAGGCGGAAGAGAGATCAAACACCACCACATCGCCAGCAACATCACCACATCTTTGTAAATATCGCCACGTGGTCATAAACATCACTTGGTCATGGTAACAAACACTGGCATTTGGTCATAAACATCACATAATAGTTATAAATATCATCTCTTGGTTATAAACATCACCACATGGTTATAAACATTACAAGATGGTCATGGTCCTAATTAACAGCACTACATGATCATAAACACCACCAGAATATTTCTACATCGCTATGGTCATGGTAATGGTAATAAATCCGCCACATGGCCAGAGACATCAAAACAAGGACATGAACACTACCACATGATCATATACCACACCTCATGATCACAGACACCACCACAAGTTCACAAATACCACCATATAATCATAAATGCCACTTCATTTTCATAAACACTCTTACATGGTCGTGAACACCCCCTCATGGTAATTCATACATGGTCCTTAACATCACCACATACTCATTACCAGCACCACACAGTCATGACCATAAACACAACAACGTCGCCACAGTCAGCACTACTAAATGGCCAAGAAGCATCACACTTGGTCATAGAAGCCTCCATAATTTCACAAAACAACACCCAAGAGTCATAAGCATCAAATCAGCACATTCTTTTTCGTAGTATCTTCTCTATTTGTCATTTTTATCGTCATTTTAAGAAACAAATTCCAATTTGCCTTTTTTTTTTTTTTTTCAGTTGACAGACGTAGCGGTAGGTATCATTGTTTGTTTGATTCACATAATTAAGCATCAGTCAGTTACAGAAACAAATATGCGAGTGTGAGGGATAAGAAGCTTTCACCTGTGGACGTGGCACTTGAAGTTTGTGAAATTTTTAATAGTGAAAATGGCTGGGAACATTTATTTGGACATAGAAAGAAGCTAACTGGGATGCGGTTTATTCATCCTACAATATAAGAGTTCTGTATATTTTGTTTTCTCGTAAATCGACCAGACCAGACAGGAAAAAAATGTAGGAAGGTGATCTAGCGACAGACAGGGAAGGACTGAAAGCAACTCAAGGTTACAAAGAAAAGGTACAAAGAAAACGTGTGAAGGTTGGAGCAGTGACAGGATATGAGTGCTGAATATGAAAGATCAGTGATTCATCATCACACACACACACACACACACACACACTTGTACAGGCCACTCTCTGCTGTATTTTTCCTCTGGGTCCTCGCGCCCCCCTTAAAAATTTCTCACCCCCTCTCCCCCCAAAATGAAAACCACTGATTCTTTGAGAATATCACTTGAAAAATCGATGTTCTAAAAAATCGTCATTATTCTCTTCAGTAGGATAACGAAATTCTTTATTATTCTTGCTGCTGCCAGATGATTTTATTGAGTTTAGTAAAGACCATTCGTATTGAAGTGAGAGATGGAGATTAATATTTGCTTTATTTGTGAATTATTAATTTCTTGTGTTTTAACTTCTCTGCCTCCTTCTTTAGTTAATTTGTTCTCTCTCTCTCTCTCTCTCTCTCTCTCTCTCTCTCTCTCTCTCTCTCTCTCTCTCTCTCTCTCTCTCTCTCTCTCTCTCTCTTCCATTATCAGATCCAAACTCCCATAAATTGCCTTCTCCCCCTCCCAACTTTGTCTCCCTCACTCTCTTCTCTCTCACATTTCATATTGGTCTTTTCCCCTCAGATCTTCTCCCCTCTCACACGCCTTCCTCTCTCTCTTCCCCTCTCTTTTGCTCTCTTCTTCCTGATTCTTCTCTCTCTCTCTCTTAGTATCTTTCTTTATTCTTTTCATTTCTGTAGTTCTTTTATTTACTTTTCACATTGGCGCTCTCCTTTCAGAATTTCTTCCTTCTTCAGCTCCTCCTCATCCATCTTTCTTTCATCCTCCTCCTCCTTTCTCTTCTTTCTTCTTATCCTCCTCCTCCTTTCTCTTCTTTCTTCTTATCCTCCTCCTTATCTTCTTGTTCTGTTTCCTCTTACCTCTGATTTCTAGTCTACATATCATTGTTTTTCGCTCAGATCCATTCTTTTCTTCTTTATCACGTCCCCATTCTTCTTCCTCTTTCACTTTCATCTCTCCTGCGCCATCCTTCCCTCTTTTCTTGCATTCCTTCTTTCCCCTTTCCTTTATATTTCATGGCCTCTTTTCCCAAACCCTCTCTCTTCTTCTTCCGTCCTTGGTATCTTCCTTCTCCCTTCACGTCCATCAGATTACCATTCATCTTTTCCCCTCTTCCTTATCCTGGTTCTTCTCCCCCTCTTCCTCTGTTTCCTCTTCTTCTCTTCTTCATCTCCCCTCTCCAGCATTAATCATCTCCCCTCTTCCTCCCTCTTGCGCTTAAACACCTTCCTCTCTCCCCTCTCTCCCCATCCTTTCATTCGGTTCTCTCTCCTTTCTTTTCACTCTCGTCTCCCCTCGCTGTTTCTTTCTTCATTTACTCGCTGTTTTTATTTATCCTCTCTCTCTCTCTCTCTCTCTCTCTCTCTCTCTCTCTCTCATTTTCTTCTCACTTCCTCCCTCTCCAGGTACACTATCTTTTACTTCCCTCTCATTCTCCTCACCTTTCCTTACATTTTCTTCCCTTAATTGCTTGTTATCCTTCCTCCCTTTTTTATATCTACAGGTTTTTCAATATATGTTTCTTACAACCCCCCAAACACTTACATTAATTTTGAAAGACGGTTTTTCTGTGCTTAAGGAGTCAGATATATCTTTCATCAACCGTCTTGCTATCATAAATCTTTCCTCGGCTGAATGAAATAGTCTGTTAACATTCCCAGCTTCCTATCACTCACTTATAGATCAAGGAAATCGTCTGAAGTTACTAAGATAGAATTATCGTAGATTTGAGATAGTTCATCATATCAGTGTCTATATCTCAGCTGAATAAAATCGTTTTGTGTTAACTGCGAAAAAAATATTAGTTATCTTGTGTACCAGTGTCTACATTTGAGGCTCCTATGACCCACTTTCAACTGAATAAAATCGTCTGGTTTTAACTGGAATAAGAGACTCGTACTAGAAGACACATGAGGTGGTTAATTAGGTCCCCAGACGATTTTTTAAAGGGATTTCTCTAATGAAGGGGTTGATGAGAGCTACATCTGACCCTTGCAGTTCGAAATGTTACCCTTAAGCTGAATAAAATCGTCTGGAGGCAGCAAGAATGAAATGAAGATGTTATCGGATTGAATGGGTTAACAAATGCGGACGTTGGTGCTGTTTTGTCTTTAATTCTGGCTATCGTTTACCCTTTCAGCCAGATGATTTATTTTTTTTCTTCTTGCACTATACTCGTTTCACTCTAACTTGGCCAAAAAATTGCCATCTCTACATCTTGAGTCCTGTTATGTAACAATATATTAAATTAGACGATGATGCTGGTCACGAAGAAGTGCTATGGCGAAGAAGTAAAGCCATAGTATTGTCTTAATCTTCTGTTAAACTACTTGAGATGCAAAGGTACGAAAATCTGGGCCAGGTTAATGTGAAAGAAAGCATACCATGAATTGTTATTAATCTAGGGATAGATTTGACACACTGGAGGTTAATATAGCATTCATTAGCCTCTCTGTCAAGGGTCTCTTCCAAACTGAACACCATCTTTTTTTACGCAAGGAAGAAGGAACTAGAGGCCAGAATCCGGCAAGAGTGTTCCCCCAAAGAAAAAAATAAAAAGATAACATTTAATACCAATAGTGCAAACCAGAAAACGTCATCGGGCTGAAGCGGTAAATATTTGCAGTCGCCGAGAACGTGTTTTCAGTTTCCTTCGTCTTGTATCCAGACGATTTTTATTCATCCCCAAAATGACTTCTCGAAATGGAAATGCCAGATTGTTGAATTCACCTGCCCCTTCTTTAACAGGGGCTCTACACTAATGAATAAAAAAAAAAAATCTAACAGTTGCGCCCCCCTCCCCCAAAAAATGAAAAAATAATAAAATAAAAATAGATTACTAATATGGAAGAGTCTAATCCCTTCACTCCGATGATGTAGATTTTTATATGATTTTTGTTATTTTCAGATGACTATATTAGATTAGGAGACTCCTTTCGAACTATAAAATGTAGAAACGACCTTTTTCGCTAAGGAAGACGTGCTAGGAAATTGTCCTGTTACCTAGAACACGGCATTAAATCACACACACACACACACACACACACACACACACACACACACACACACACACACACACACACACACACACACTATAAATGCAGTTTCTTGACAACCTTGATCCTTTTCCTTTCTCCTCCATCCCTGCCTCCACTGACGCTTTTATTGTGTCCAGCGAAGCACCACACGAAGGGAAGGGGTTAAAAATTTTCCATCAACTCTCTTACCATGGTAGTGATATTCCTATTTACTTTGTGTTATTCCCATTTATTATCACTCAGCTTAGGGGAAAAATCTCTCATAACTAAGGAAATAAAAGCTGTTTCCACTAATTTTTTCGCTTTTTAATTATCTTTCGTTTTTTTTTCTTTTTTACAATATACGAATTTATTTAGCCCACAGAAGCACCTCTCGTAGTGAAGGGATTTTGAAGTCCGATTACCTTTTTTATCCGTAATTTTATTTTTTTCTTAGGGGGAGGGGGGACCTCTCGATTTTATTCATCTTAAAAAACTCTTGTATTTAAAGGGGTTGAGAAGGCTATATCAAACCTCTCCATGTCAGTCTCTCTCCCAAGCTGAATAAAATCATCTCAGGGCAGCAGAAATAGCTAAATAAATAAAATGGATAAATAAATAGATAAATAAGCTAAAATATAATAAACATCAAGGAACAGAAAGCGTCAAGTCCCACTCCACAAACTATGCCCGGAGTGTGAGGTGGAGGGAGAGGAACGAGTGGGTTGTGTTGGAGGCTAACTTTTTTATTAAATCCCTCCTGCTGGCCAGAAATATTCACGGGGAAGCGTTACTGTTGATATTACTTCTCTGGTGTCCTAGTTTTATTTTAATTAATTGGTTATTTTGGGCTAATCTGTCTGTTTTTGTGTGTATCTGTGTATGCCTGTGTGAATGTATGTAGCCTGTCTCTTCATCTCTCTGTCTATATATATGTCATTATCTATTTACCTGTCTATCTATTCGTCTATCTGTCCATCTGTGTTTGTCTGTCTGTCTGTCTGTCTGTTTAGCCATGTATCATTCTATATGCTTTTCATTTATCCATCAACGAGCATCCGTCTGTCTGTCCTTAGCCATCTGTCTGTCCATCAGTCAATCCATCTCTCTTTCCACGTATCAGTCCATCAGTCCATCTGTTTATCTTTCTATATTAAATCCATACAACCCATTGACGTTTGCTTTTACTATTTCTAAACCAGACGACGTAACTAATCAACCAGTTAACTCATTTACTAATTAAAGGCTTATTTAAAGGCTATATCTAACCCCAAAATCTCCATCTGAATTACAGTACTGTGTCTGGAGGCAGCAAGAATAAGCTAGAATTAAAGTGGAAAATATATATAGAGGATAGTTCCTATATTGTATCTTTTTTACCACTAGATGGCAAAGGCCTCGTGTGTTGCAGGGACGGCTCAATTTTATCAGTGTCTACCCAACTTTAGTTTCTATTTCCCGTAACCCTGGTCGTCATTTTTAGTCTTTTTTTTTTTTTCATGTACACTGAATATAAGGTTGATTAGTAACCTCATGAGGCAGCCAAATTATCCGCGCTCTTCACATCAGCAGACCCAGCCGTCCCTTCAACACACAAGATAGAAGGGCGCAATATATGAACCACCTTATATGCGCAGTTAGTGATTCTGGTACTGCAGTGGACCATGGAGTGGCGATGATGTCCATGTAATAGGAGGCACACTCAGTCCGCAACCGATATGTTCCGGGTTCTACTCCCTGACCGTCTGTTTGATCTTTAAACTTTTTTACCCCAGCCCGCTTATGTTTAGGACCGAAATAGGGAGCTGGGTGGTAAAGTGGACGGTTGTGTGTCGTGGTTTAGCGGAAACCTTGGACTTTGCGAAGATTGAATGTTGGCTTTAATGGTCCCCTTGTAATTAATAGGTACTGATCCTAAACCTTCTGTCCCTTTCTTCATCTTTTCTTTCAATTCATCTTCCTTTCTCCATCTTTTCCTTCAGGTTTTTCGTTTTTCTCCATCTTTTCCTTCAGTTCTTTGTCTTTCTCCATCATTCCCTTCAGTTCTTCGTCTTTCTGCATTTTTTCCTTTAATTCTTCTTCCTTTCTCCATCTTTTCCTTCAGTTTTTTCGTCTTTCTCCATCTTTTCCTCCAGTTTTTTTCGTTCTCCATCTTTTCCTTCAATTTTTTCGTCTTTCTCCATCTTTTTCTTCAATTCTTCGTCCCTTTCCCCAAACCTTTCCTTCAATTCTCCCTCCCTTTCTCGAACCTTTCCTTCAATTCTCCCTCCCCTTCCCCAAACCTTTCCTTCAATTCTCCCTCCCTTTCTCGAACCTTTCCTTCAATTCTCCCTCCCCGTCTCCATTTTTTCTTCAATTCTTCGTCCTTCCTTCACTCCTTCGTCACTTTTCCCATCTTTACGTTAAATTCTTCGTCTCTTCCTCCACGGTTTCCTGCAGTTAATCGTGACATCCACTTTACTCTCAGGTGACATCCACTTTACTTCAAGGTGACGTCCACTTTACTTTCAGGTGATGTCCACTTTACTTCAAGGTGACGTCCACTTTACTTCAAGGTGACATCCACTTTACTTCAAGGTGACGTCCACTTTACTTCAAGGTGACGTCCACTTTACTTTCAGGTGATGTCCACTTTACTTTCAGGTGACGTCCACTTTACTCTCAGGTGACGTCCACTTTACTTCAAGGTGACGTCCACTTTATTTTCAGGCGACATCCACTTAACTTTAAGGTGACGTCCACTTTACATTAAGGTGACGTCCACTTTACTCTCAGGTGACGTCCACTTTACTTCAAGGTGACGTCCACTTTACTCTCAGGTGACGTCCACTTTACTTCAAGGTGACGTCCACTTTACTCTCAGGTGACGTCCACTTTACTTCAAGGTGACGTCCACTTTACTTCAAGGTGACGTCCACTTTATTTTCAGGCGACGTCCACTTTACATTAAGGTGACGTCCACTTTACTTTCAGGTGACGTCCACTTTACTTTCAGGTGACGCCCACTTCAAGGTGACGTCCACTTTCTTGCTGTTTTAAGTCAAGGGATTGAGGGGAGTAAAAGAATTTGTGAAGACTGTCCGTATGTCTTTTAGGTCGAAAATTTTCCCCAAAGTTGAATAACCTAAAAATAGCCAGTTTAAGAAAATCCTCTCTTACTTTAGGGGTTGATTAATGTGTCTTTTATCTCCTAAAGGTAAAAAATTCTTCCCTTTATAAACTGAAGAGTCATTTAGTAATATTAATGTGAAAGACAAGGCACGAAACATTGAAAGACTTAATTGCGTTTGCTCTCTGATGTTTATAATATTATTCATTATTTTGGGTGAGAGAGAGAGAGAGAGAGAGAGAGAGAGAGAGAGAGAGAGAGAGAGAGGGAGGGAGGGAGAGAGAGCTAATTGGGTTTTCATTGCCAAGGGATCTGGAGCCTCATATCACTTGCTGATTTGCTCTTAACTTTTCTCACTTGCTCAACGCTCCTCTCTCACGGTCCACCCCAGGTTCTAATTACGCCCCCCCCTCCCCCTCTCTCTCTCTCTCTCTCTCTCTCTCTCTCTCTCTCTCCCCGCTACCCAATATCCTCAATATCACTGCACGCTCCTATTTTTAACCTTCATTTTCCCGTCCGTGATTCGTCCCTGATTCTTTTCCTCAATACAGTGACGTAATTGGTTCATTCTTTTTACAGCCAGACGATTTTATTCTCCCTAGGGACAAGATGGTGCCCTACTTAATTTATTTATTTACTTTACTAATTCTCCTTTATTACTTTTTTTCTTAATTGCTTGACTAATTTTTCTTTGCTTACTTTATTTTCTTCATTACTGTGCTTATTTTTCTTTACTTTATTCTCATGCTGACTTTATTGATTTTTCCTTACTTGCTTTATTTTCTTATTTTACTCTTTTTTACCAGCTTTATTTACTGATTAACTTCTCTCAATTTTCTTTGCTTACTTTAATTTTTCTTTACTTCTCATTTTCTTACTTTCTTATTTTCCTTACTGTTCTTTATTTTCTTTAGTTACTTAATTACTTTACTCATTTGCTTTATTTTCTCCTTTACGTTAATCATTTTCTTTATTTGCTTATTTGCTTATCTGTTTCATTTAATTTTGCTTTATTTTCTTATTTATTTTCTTGTTTATTGTATTTACTTATTTGCTTAACCAGTACTTACCCTCTTTACTTATTTACTTTATTCAATTCACTTCTTACTTTATTTGCTTGTTTACTCATTTTCTTTGTTTATTATGTTTCTCTTCCTATCACCAGACAGTTTTATTGTCGCCTTTATTCTTGCTGCCGTGAGATGATTTTTTTTTTTTTCTTTTAGATTAAGTGAAACCCACACTAATAAAGACGTTAAAATTAGTCTTTGTAATTTTCATGGTAAGGACAGACCATTTTATTCACCTGACAAGATCCATATTTTTCAACTCACATTTCGCTGCCTTTTTTATGTGCAAGAAAGAATGAACCAGAGGCCAGGAGCCCGCAAACCGTTCCTTCCAAAAAAAAAAAAAAAAAAAAAAAAAAAGCCAAATTCAAGATCCGTTCATTTCGAGATGTTGAGGAAAGTTAACAATTTATGGGTACTGATATAAAGTCAAGGAACTAAATCTACTAAACCTCAGGCCACGTTCACATCTGTCGCTTGATGGCATGGGTGGGAGTTCTTCATCATTATAACCTGTCAAAGCTCTTACTTGCACCCGCCCTCGTCCAGTATGGCCACTTTATATATATATATATATATATATATATATATATATATATATATATATATATATATATATATATATATATATATATATATATATATATATATATATATATATATATATATATATATATATATATATATATATATATATATATATATATATATATATATATATATATATATATATATAGATAATACACCGTTCTCTGTCTGTATATGGGTTTATCCACTTCCTCCTCCTTGTCGGGAGGACCGATTTAGATGAAACTTTGCATGAATCCACTCTGGGACTCCAAATTTTGTTTAAAGATTTTTAGTGTGAAAGTTCCGAAAAATATTTTATTTGCGAAATTGTTATAGCTACCCCTTAATAATTTGCTTTCTGTAATGGATCCAACGAAGCTAAGTCCATTTTCGTCGAGCCTTATCACATACTAATTTATTCATACATATTTGGTTTATTTCAACTTTCCGAGAAGTGAACAAATTTGAGGGTGACAGGCCAAGCTAGTGTAAGGCCTCCTATTGTAGCTTACTTCCCGTTCCTCAGTGATAAAATTAGATCATTCTGCCAGGCTGCATCCCTTTCTGTCGGCTTCTTCGTGACTAGCATCGTATTTTAGTGTTAATCTACTGTTCCACCTCAGCATACAAGATGGCAAGATCATAATTTTAGGCCAAATTGAAGTGAAAAGGATACAATAACACCCATAACCAATCGGGGTAATTACACAGCGAGCGGCCTCAGAACAGCTGTTAGGTGAAATTATTAGGAATATATATAAAAAACAAACTTCACTATGCAGTCTATAGAAAACATATATCCGGTTAAATACAAAATAGCAGTTGATGATCATGGTATATTACTTCTTTTTTATGCTGAATATTAAACACACACACACACACACACACACACACACACACACACACACACACACACACACACACACACACACACACCAGGGTCCTATTCTAAGTGGCATTGACGATATCATAACACCTCTTCCTTAGCGATTTGATTTGCATGTTACACCTCACCCTTCACTGTTATTTTATTGATGAGGCTTAAGTAGCGACACAAGTTCCATCAGTACCATACAAGGGGATGCTGAGGTGTAAAATGCAGAGTTAAGGGAATAGTATTACGAATTCACCACTTAAAAATACGCTTTCAGTTTGACGTGTTTCTCCACCTTATTCATGCTACTTACAGACGATTTTATTCAGCTTAGGACAGACTTTTTGAGGTGAGAGTATACAGCACGAATCGCCTCCATCACTGCTACAGATGAATGCAACAGCTGAATAAAATCGTCTGGCTGCTGATAAAATTGTCTGGTTGCTGAAAAAAATTGGCTGTTTGAAAAAATCGTCTGGTTGCTAAAAAAATTTGTCTGGTTGAAAAAAAATCGTCTGGTTGCTCAGTAAAATCGTCTGGAGTTCCTGTGGTCGTGATGAAAAAAAGTCACAGTACTGAGGCAGCTAATCGGTCGAGGGATGTCACAGTCTTCGTCCTCCGTGACATCAAGTATTATTTTCTTCGGATATTTTTCATTTTTGCTTCATCCATCTTCTTTTTCTCCTCAATTACTCAATTGCCTTGGAGCTGTGATTGAGCTTCTCTCCCCTCCTCCCTTCCCCTCCCCTCCTTCTCCCGCCACCCCCTCCCCACTTCCTCTCCCCTTCCCTCTCTCTCTCTCTCTCTCTCTCTCGCCGTCCCACTTTCTCCCCTCCACACTTTCTCCCCTCCCTTCTCCTTTTCCAGCAACTCATCTTCTCTGTTACCCCATTCTTCTTCCCTTCCCCTCTCCCTTTCTCCCTTCGTTTCCTCTCTTTCCTTTCCCCCTTACCCCCTTCCTCTCGTTCTCCCTTCCCCCTCTCGTTCTTATTTCTCCCTGTCATTTTCTCTCACTCTCTTTTTCCCTTTTTCAGTACCCCCTCCCCTCTCCCCTTCCCCTTCACCCTTTCCCCTTCCCCTTCACCCTCTCTCTTATTCTCCTCTCTTTCACCCTACCCATTTCATATCTCCTCTACTACATTTCCCCTCTCATCTTCTTCTCCCTTTCCTCTTACCTTCTCTCCCTTCCCTTCTTATCCTAGCTCTTTCCTTCCCCTCATTTCCTCCCCTCCTACCTCCCTCCTTCCCTCCCTTTCCCACACTCCAACCCCCTCCCTTCACCTGCCCCCCTCATCCTGCCTCCCTCTTCCCCTTTCTTCCCCTCATCCCCTCCCTCTCCCCTCTCCTCCCCAGCCCCCTTCCCTGACCCCCCTCCCTATCAACCAATCACCTCTGTCTTTTCAATCCTGCCCATTTTATCTGCCAGTCAGCGTCTTCCTTTATTCTCCTTTCCAACTATCTTTATTTTCTTTCAAGTCACTTTTTATTTATTTTTTATATATATCATCATTATCACACCCTCTCAGGATGTGAATTGTCTTGTGCTCTCTCGTTCCATCCTCGCTTTCTTTTTTTTCCACTTTCTTTCGCTTTTCTCTTCCAGATTTGCCTTTTCCTTCGCGAACTTCCCCCCCTCTCTCTTTTTCTCTTTTTTTATCTCTCTCTCTCTCTCTCTCTCTCTCTCTCTCTCTCTCTCTCTCTCTCTCTCTCTCTGTGGCTTCACTTCTGCTGTCTTGTCTTGTCTGTCACATATTTATTCTTCTCACTTACTTCTGGATATGTTCTTGCCTTTTTGACATGACTTATTTTCTCTCTCTCTCTCTCTCTCTCTCTCTCTCTCTCTCTCTCTCTCTCTCTCTCTCCCATTTATTGCATTTACATTTCATGAATTAACACATTTTTTTTTTCTTTACGAGACACGTCAAATTTCTCTCAAAACTCCTCCATGTCACAAAAAATCTTGGCCAGAATTCTCATCGCTTAAGGAGGATCCGTAGCAATTCCTCCTTAGCGATTTATTTTTGGATATGCCTTGGTAATGTCCTTTTTACGTCATTTATTTAGAGTATGGCGATATTTGATGAATTTATATAACACAGGTGGAGAGTAAGATGTAATAAGGTAAATAAATCACTTAGGAAGAGGTGTTATGGAGCTCCTTTACGCCACTTCTAAGACGCTATCATTTACGGGTCTTGCCTGTCGAATGCACGAGGGTATTTTCTTCTAAGTCACAAGTCTCCCCTAGAACAGAACACGCAACAGTTGAATATACATGGCAGATCCCCAACTCTAAAGCGGACTGAACAGAGGCATAGGGGAAGCAAATTTTGTCCCGGAGTCCGACCGGTCCGGGAAGCGAACTTGGGTTTAGCTAGTTGCGGGCTGGATGTGCAACCCATTACACCACGACACCCTTGTGCATTGTTGTCGGTTAAGGAAACTCCCTAACACCTCTTCCTAAGCGATTTATTGTGCTATGATACGTCAATGTCATCTTTTGTGCTACTTAAGCCTTTCTAATATCGCCATACTCTGCGTAAGTTACAATATATTAACCAGCCAGATCCGAAAAAAAATCGCTGAGGAAGAGGTGTTAGGGAGCCTCCTCTATTTTACCCTTAGCCCCGGTGGTGTAGTGGTTAGGATGCCCCGGTCGGAGTGACGGCCTTGCATAGGTTTGAGCCCACAAGAGGTGACTGGATTTTTTTTTTTTTTCGGTCATGGGCTTGTCACACTGCCGTCGTACTGAAGGGGTGAAATAGGGATGCTGCTCAGTTTTGTTACCGTGTGTGTGTGTGTGTGTGTGTGTGTGTGTGTGTGAGAGAGAGAGAGAGAGAGAGAGAGAGAGAGAGAGAGAGAGAGAGAGAGAGAGAGAGAATTAGTTTCTTTTATGGGGGGAGTAATTGACGAGATTATAAGAGTTCGGAGAGAAAGAGAGTTCGGAGAGAGCGAGAGAGAGAGAGAGAGAGAGAGAGAGAGAGAGAGAGAGAGAGAGAATTAATTTCTTTTATGAAGAGAGTAATTGGCGGGAAGATCTGTAACAGAGAGAGAGAGAGAGAGAGAGTAATCCAATGAATCAAACACACGTCATCTTGGGTGAAGGAGGGGTGAGGGGGAGGGGCGGATAGGGGGTAGAAGGGGAGGGGAAACAGGGGGAGGGGAGTGGGGGAAGGGGGGAGTGGACGGATGGTGGGTACCATAGAGGTAGGAGTAGGTACACACACACACACACACACACACACACACACACACACACACACACACACACACACACACACACTTCCACCTATCAACAACACGAGATTCATTTAAAGCAGCCAATCAGTTTCGCAAAATCCTAATCTCCCTACATACTTATTCGACTTGCAACCATCTAAGTTCTAGCAAGGTCCCTAATTTTACTGTTTGGGGAATGGGGAGGAAAGAATTACGAACTACACCTAGCAGTTACCAGAATCTATCTAATCCATCTGTCTATCTATCTATCTATTTATTTGTCTATCTGTCTATATACGTATCAGTGAACAGGGACAAGAAGGATTACCAAATACACCTTGCTGTTCCCAGTGAATCTGTCTATCTGTCTATTATTCTGTCTGTCTGTCTGTCTGTCTATCTATCTATCTATCTATCAATCTTCCCACAAAAGGTTAATTAGGAAGGTAGGAGCGCACGGCATAGAAGTGGATATTAAGAGATTGACTGACTTTTTACCAGAGGGATGGAAGGAGAAGCCTTGTGAAAGAGACTTGTAGTTGGATTGGTGATTGGTAATTGGCAGAGCACCTTAGAAATAAAGATAGATTGATAGATAGACTGATAGATAGACTGATAGATATTAAATGGTAAAAGAGATATCAAGTCGGATTGGGGATTGGCAGTTAGCATAGCAACTTAGGGATCAATGATTTTCCCTTTAATAGATAAATAGATAGATAGATAGATAGACTTCAGTGGATAGATAGGTAGATGGATAGATAGATAGGGAAATAGATAGATTGGTAGATTGATATAGAATGATGAAGAGAACATATATAGATTGATTGATTGACAGATAGACAGATAGATGCAGAGATAGATGGATGGATGGATAGATAGACAGATTGCAAGACAGATGGACTGATAGACAGATAAATAAATACAGATAAACATAACCTGATCAAGTTAAACAGAAAGAGAGAGAGAGAGAGAGAGAGAGAGAGGGGTGAGGCATTCAGAGGCCCAGCTATCTGAAGGCCAGTGTGACAAACAGTAATTTTTATATACTTTCTCCAACCATTTTTCCTTCCCCTGAAAAATGAAATTGTTGATATAAATATTTTAAAATCTGCTCCACTGAAGTTGTTTTGCCGCACCCTGAAAAAAACATTAGCTGATATTGGCTTCATGACTGATCCTGTTTGTCTCTTCCATGTGTATGTTTGGAAAGTTGTCGTGGAACCCAAACACACACACACACACACACACACACACACACACACACACACACACACACACTTATATACAGACGTAGAGAGTTAAAGATTGATCAGAGACAAATATAAAGAGATAGATTGATAGATTGGTAGATAGTAAAATCGACACATGAGAGACAGACTGGCGTAGTAGCATTGATAGAAGACAGATAAGAAAAAGATATATATATATAGATAGATAGACGGAAACCTTAGAAATTTTACAGTGCTCCATCTTCTCTACAAACTAAGAGATAGGTAAGGAAATACAGCTAGACAGATAGACACAGCGAGAAAGACCAGTGGAAAGATCATATAGAAGATAAAGATAGAAGGAACGAAAGCCAGACAGCACTAGAGAGGGGCATTATATTCTTCTCAGAAGTACCGCCTTTATCCATTTGGTGAGGCAGATGATACGGGACAAAAAATGAGGCGTATGGAAGGCTGGGATTTTTTTCCATTACTCATAGTCCTGGTGGACGGGGTCAGGGAGTACGCTGGTGAGAGAGAGAGAGAGAGAGAGAGAGAGAGAGAGAGAGAGAGAGAGAGAGAGAGGTGGAGGGAGTAGGGAGTTAGGGAGTTTCATGGTGAGAGAGAGTGAGAGAGAGAGGTTTGTGTGGAAATACATAACTGCTTATCTGTCTGTCACTGTCTGTCTGTGTATCCATTTATGTCTATCTATTGATCTATCTGTCTTCTGTGGCTACTGAACTCTCCTTCTGCTCTGTTTGTATGTGTGTATGTTTATTCATCGATGTACTTTATATACATAGGTGGGTAGATAAGTATAGGTAGGTAAAATGATTGATATAGACAGATAGATGGGTAGATAGATAGATAGATACGCGAATGTACATATATATATTCTTATGTTTGAGGTTATGAGTTGGCTAAAAGATAATCAGTATTCCGGTATCTGTTTATCTATCTATTGCCAGACGCCTTAATCCCGTAAGGGGTGGCCACAAACAAATCGCCTCCATGTCGCCCATCGCGTCCAACGCCATTTTTTCACTGCCCTGCTCCCAGCTCACACCCCATTCTCTCATATACCTCTCCACTCCATCCCTCCATCTCATCCTTGGCCTCCCCTTCCCTCTCCCCCCCCTCCACCTCACTCACATACACTCCTCGTCAGTCTCTCACCCTCCATCCTCTCCAATATATCTCACTTAATGCCTACTATGTATGTAACAATAAATACGTGGACGGCTGTGTATGTATATTTTCATGCACATGAGTGTATGTATGCATGAATTAGCGTCGTGAGAGCAGTGACGTTTTCTTTAATTCTTCCTTGATACCAACAGACGATTTTCTTCAGCTTAGGGGTGACTTCTGGTAAATTAAAGTTAGAAATTATCCCCTATACCCCTTCAGTGCGTGGACGTATTTCTTTATTTTCTTTCTTTTACTCTTTCCTTCTTTTTTTTCTTTCATGGCTACAAGTGGCTATGTTTAACTTAGGGGGACCTCTCGTAGTGAAGAGGTTGATTCGTGTTGTAAACCTGTGTATAAGTCATAATGATGATGATGATGATGATAATGATGAAAAAGACGACAACGACGGTGATGTATAATGATGATGATAGTGACGATGACAATTATGATAATGGTGATAATAACAGTGATGATGATGATGATGATGGTGATGATGATGATGATGATGATGATGATGACGAGGAGGAGGAGGAGGAAATAGAAAAAGAGGAGGAAGAGGAAGAGGAAGAAGAAGAGAAAGGAAAGGAAGACGAAGAAAAAGAAGACATTACAGTATTTTTATGATTTTAACGATAATAAAATAAAGTCTCCTCAACTCCCCTTCCCCCACGTCCCCCCCAAGAATAAAATTAATATAAAAACTGTACTTGAAAAACACACATCTTATTTCCTCAGTTCCATAACATGTCCTTCAGAGGCTGGTCTGTAAACACGGGTCTGTTATCATTAAGGTTTAACAGTAGCTTCGAACAACAGTATATTCCTCGCTTGGGTGACCTTCAGAGGACGATGGTAAAGAGATTATGGTTTTTGAGCCAGTGTTTTCTGAAAAGTTCTCTCGCAGCCTCAGGGGAGAGAGAGAGAGAGAGAGAGAGAGAGAGAGGGAGGGAGGGAGAGAGAGAGAGAGAGAGAGAGGGGTGGGAGGAAGGGAGAAGAAGAAAAAGCAAGAAGATTGGGTGGGGATTAAAAAAGGGAAAGATTGAGAAGAGAGGAAGAGAGGAGAGGATTTGGGAGTAGAAGAGGAAGGGAGGAATAAAGAAGAAATGGAGGAGGAGGAAAAGGAATGAGTGAGAGGAAGGAGAGGGGAGGTAATTAGAGGAATGAAGGGAGTACAAAGGAGTACGAAGGAAAGGAAGCTGCGACCGCCCTTTTGTCCTTTCGAGTTTGTTTTTAATAGGGTAAGTTCTTAATGGCCTACCTTTCCTGAGTTAAAGACAAGGATAGCAAAGCAGAAAGGATGAAAGGTGGGGAGAAGAAAGGGCTAAGAGAGGAGGGAGAGGGAAAGGAAAAGGATGGAAATGTTAGATGAGAGGAGAGGCTGAAGGAGAGAGGAGAGGAGAGGAGAGGTTGAAAATAGGGAACGCCTTCAACCACTCGATCATTCACCTGCTGTAGAGACAATTTAAGGCAGCACTACATCAAGCGACTGGATGGTTGCCACTTATCACATAATTCAGAAACGTTCATAAATACACCAGTGCTTACACCGAACATTATTCATTTTATGACCATATTTTAAAAAGCTTATTGGTCCCTGATATTCCCTCTGTACTGTGAAATGGAGTCAGGATTCCATGAGATTGAATCGTGAGTGAATGATAGTGTGTCTCATTTAATTGGCATACTGTTAATGGCTATCCCTCTACCAAACTTTTTCTTACTCACTGAACCCTACCTCCTTGAGTGGGAAAGTGACGTCGGGATGATGATGATGATAATGATGATAAAGATGATGATGATGATGATGGTTATAAAAAAATTAAATATTCCTCTCACTGCTTACAAAGAAAATCACGATCTTTCCAATCATAGTGTAACTCAGAAAGCGCTTATCCTTACTCGTGAAGAAACGCATAAACCTCCCGACTTTAACTTGATTCATTAATAGGCACAAATCTCAGTGTTTGAAAATAAATCCAAGAATATTGAAACTTGTCCCCAAAAGCAGAGCAAAGAATAATTCAGCTTGTGTGATTCATTGGTAGCAGTAAATCTGTGGTGCATAATGAACCACGCACACACACACAGACACACACACACACACGGGAGTTCGCGCCTCGCTCAGGTTGCGAAAAGTTTCACTGACGAAGTGGGTGGTTACTGTCCCCCTTGAGCAAGGGGACGGGTGTGTGCGTGTGTGAAGGTCACAGCCTTGCCCTTAGATCGGACTATATGAGCTCTCAGCTCCCTTCCGGGAGGGTAAAAGCTGACGATCACGACCATCAAGTGATCCTGACCGACCCGGTGAATTACACACACACACACACACACACACACACACACACACACACACACACACACACACACACACACACACACACACACACACAACCTGTCTTCTCTGCCAATCCCTGGGCAGTTCGTCATCGGCTTGGCTCGTGTCACACTAACTCCTTTCCGTCTTCTTGGAAAGGTTTGGCGAAGCATTCATTGACATTTATTCAGGAATCTAATGTCTCTTTTTTTAATAGTATTTGGGGCGAATGGGAGTGAGGGTGCGTGAGCTGGAGAGAGGGCGGCGTGACGGCAGAGGACAGAATGACAGACGAGTAGCTTGTTTCCCCTCCTTCTAGGATTTAGGCGCCTGACAATAAGTACAGAGGTAGATATGTGTAAAAAAAAATTGCTTTGAGTATTATAAGTGTTGAATTTCTCTTTAGCACTTGCATCTGTTCCACTATCCATTCCTGTTGCATATAGCCTAAGAGCTGTACTGGTACTGAAGGGGAGTTATTGGATTGCATTGTTGATGGACGTTGTTTCTATCCCAGTGGACATTTGATTCCGATAAAGGGAGCCGTAACTCACAAGCACAGGTGACTTATTCCCAGTAGCGTAGCACTCAGTCGTTCCTCCGATATTCAGAAGCATAATTCACAACCATTTTTGCTGTCCATTACCTCTCCTAACTTCCTCAGAGGGTAAATATGTTTCGTTAAGTAAAATAGGGCGCAGGCTCATCATGTCTAACACACACACACACACACACACACACACACACACACACACACACACACACACACACACACACCTTACTCTCCGCTCAGGTGTTATGTAGATCATTCCAGTGTCGCCCCATTTTGCATACGTAACTTGGAAAAGGATATCAACCTGACACATCTAAAAATAAATCGCTAAGGAAGAGGTGTTAGGTAGTCTCCTTAACCGACGAGAATACGGGTCCAAATGTCACCAGGATTCAAGATACAAATTATAGCCTATATAATTGGAGCCTCCCATCATGTAAGGACATTTCTCTCTCTCTCTCTCTCTCTCTCTCTCTCTCTCTAACACAAACTAGTCTCCTCCCCCTCATTTATTCGTAACGACGCTTCCATCATTTTATACGCAACTTTTTAAACCATTAACTTGAAATTCTGGGCAGTGGGCAAGCGCAATTCCCTGATTATAAAAAGACACTAATTATATTATCTCGTCCGTGTGCAAATTTTCTGGCCTCATTATCAGCCTCATCTCGCCAATTACTATATTTTATCAACAAAAGAATGTCAGTTTTGCAAAATTTAATATTTTTTGAAACAGCGACACTGTGTTAATTTGGAAAAACTGTTCTTGATTTTCGTATTATAAAGCCTGTTGCTCTTGAAGGACGCCTTCACGTGGTGGCACGGATGTCACTGGGTGTCTCTTGCGCCTGGTTGTACAAACGTCCTTCAGCTTCCTTTTTATCTCCCCAAATGGAGGGTGGTGGGCTGCAGGAGGAAAGCAACCTCAATCTGTAGTCCACTAGGGTCACGTTCAGATAAGCCTGGAGTTCAGTATGGAGGTCTGGTCCCTGGATGAACACCGCATTTGCGTCTCTACACCCAGTTAACGGGAACACCATAGTAAGCTCCACATCGCCCCGTTATTTCTTTATACAGCTCCTAGGCAGGGTTGTAAATTGTTTCCTTTTTAAAGGAAACCATCAAGCTTGTCACACAGTGCAACGTCACCTGAAGTGGAGAGAAGAGTAATAAAAATAGAAAGGCTGGGAGAAACAGGAAGATGGGAGAGCAGACACAGAAAAATAATGATACAGGTGAAGGAAGAAGTAGGCAGCACTACATTAAGTGAATGGATGATGGGTGACCCCACCTAGACAGTATTTTTTTGAAGCCACAGTATTTCCCTGGAATATGAGAAGCAACCATCGCATTCAAATCCAGGTCCCCAGTTTTACAGATGAGTGAATTGGGACAAGGAGGAAACAGCTTTGTCTAGTAGTCTGACCGGTCCGAAAATGGTACTCGATATTTTTCAGTGTAAAATTGGAAATGCGACTGCTGCATAATCGGATCTCCTAATATTATGCGATCTGTTTTTTAATCTGTTTACGCCCAATGGTTTTCCTGCAGGTGCATAAAATCGTCTGGCTATTACATATCACAGTGACAAATTTCTGGGAAGGCTATGAGTTGTAAGTGCTGTCAGATTAAGTCCTTTGATCCACAATAGATATTTTCGAAGTTTCGTCTGGTGTCTCCTGACGATTTAAATCAGATTAGGAGTGACTTTTTTAACTGGACGAAGGACACATGTAATCGGGTGCATGAATTTCTTTTTTTTTAATAATTTGCCAAGGATGAGATGGAGGGATGGAGTGGAGAGGTATATGAGAGAGGGAGATGTGAATTGGGAGCAGGGCAGTGAAATGGCGGGGGACAGGGTGACGTGGAGGCGATTTGTTTGTGGCCACCCCGTATAAGGGATTAAGGCGTCTGGCATTAGATAGATAGATAGTTTTTCCTTCCTCTGTCTATCTTAAAAAAAAAAAAAGTCTGGAGGGGGTAGAGACGGACATATGAAATTCCTCCAGTACTGCAGATCTTAAAGTGAATACAGCGATGAGGAGAAGGCAAGAATATCAGAAATACCTCGCCGGATTGAAGGGTTGAACTCACAGGATCCTATAACCCACTCTTAACTGGATAAAATTTGTCTGTCGTTGCCTGCAGTGGAATACTAGAGTTGTCCCGACCATACAAGGGTTAGTAGTGATAGTATTCAACCTCACTGGCCTAAGACGGGTAATGGTGGAGGTATTAACACTCTCAGGTTGTATATTCATTTTCAGCTGAGCATAATTTTTGTCCACGGTTAGCTGGGATGGAGCACTAGAGTTGCCCCGAGTATGTGAGGGTTAATGGAGACCTCATTAACTCGGGCTCTTACGGCTCACTCAGCTGATTAAAACAATGTAGTTTTAGCTGGGAGAGAGAAATAGAGTTGCTCCGATCATGAGAGGGCTAAAATTCCCACGACGAAAACATTATCCGGGAGCCTGCCCAGTATACTAATTTATTGAGCATATTGGCGTCGTAAAATATCATACGCAGATATATTTATTTCCCTGATAATACCGGCGATAAGATATGACACAGGAGGCGTGCTACACTGTGGAAAATTTACTTCGCCACGTAAAAATATTTGGACCTCAATTTCTACTTCCTCGATAGATTAGATGAGTGCCCGCTCTTCTGAATACCTGTATCCAATCCCGTTTTCTCCACTGTTAAATGACGAGGTGTAATTTAAATCGTTTGTACACCGTCAACAGTAAACCTTTCCCAGTGGTGTTCATTTCGTGATGGTAAAGAAAACAAACATTAAAGAGTAACGAAGGAAAAATACACAGTTCACGAAATGTGCTTTACCTAACAATAATATCAGTACACATATACCTATTATAAACCTACACACACACACACACACACACACACACACACACACACACACACACACACAAAGCCTGGTACGGTGCGGAATGTCATCGGCTCACTTTCCATGTAATATATATTGCTGTCGTAAATGAGCCGATATCTCTGCTACCCAGACCCATTTCCTCCAGTTCACGATACATCTGACATAAATAAAGATATAGGACCGTATTCTCATCGGGC